>NC_092774.1:47612930-47912930 GCF_047496795.1 Chiloscyllium punctatum | reverse complement strand
ACGACACTGAGGTGAATCCCTCCCTTAATTAAACCAATCGACAGCAAACGCTGGCCCCGCCTCTCAATTTGTTAAAATATGAAAGACAGAGAACTCCCATATTGGGCTATTTAAGGAAAATAACCTTTTATTAAATAGCTCAAGAAGTGATCATTAAGCGACAACATTCACAAATCTAAGACTCCCTTTCTCTTATCTGGTTATTATCTGCCGACATATCTGTAAGAATTTGCTGTTACAATAAGACATTGTTAAAAATAAATCAGCTTACTTTCAAACCCACACAGACGATGTTGTCTTCTGTGTCTTTCGTCTTGTGGCTGAAGGTTCTCTCTGGGTCGTCTTCTTTCTTATGTCCTGCAAGCAGACTTGCATATGGAGTTTTTTTTATGCAGAGGTACCTTTGAGAGAGAGAGTGTTTTCAAATTTCTTGGAGAGCAAGGTGTTAGCCTCAATGCCCACCCCCACCCCCACCCCAGACCCGTGTATTTCTGTCTTGATGGCAGTTGTTCACTGACCAATTTTCAAAGGATCCGAATTTTATATCCTCATAACATTGGACCGTCTCATTGGTTCGTTGTTGGCATAGCAAAGAATTAAACTCAATGGGGTTTTAATATTCTGGGCACAATTTACATTGACTGGTTAAATCGGAGTTTTTATTAAAACAGCAGGCAAAACTCGAGTATCCATGTCAGAGCCAAATGTCATATATTTTCAATTTTCGGTGCACTCTGGGACTGCCATTCAGTCATTCACACAGGTGATCATAATCTGTTAATTCAGAACATTATTCACTCTCTTTGCAAGGCACAGAACCTGCCTTCACCTTCACAACAAATATGAAAGATAAATATAAAAGCAGTGGAGGAGTTGTATTACTGGTATAGGATAAACTTAAGGCTGCACTGAGGGAGGATGGTTGTTGAAGTGAATGACTTTAACTTCACCTTTATTGACTGGGTCTCAATTAGTTCTTGGGGCTTGGATGGGACAGAACGTGTAAGGAACATTCAGTGGAGTTTCTTGACACAATATGTAAACTGTCCAAGCATGTAATTATACTTGACCTGGTCTTGAAAAATGAGTCCAACCAGGTGAGTGAAGTTACAGCGGAGGAGAATTTTGGGAATGTAACCATGATAGCGTGAGATTGAAGATACTCATGGATAGGGATTACAGCATTCTTGGATGAAGGTGTTAAACTGCGGGAAGACGAATTAAAACAACGTCAGGCCGAAAAGGGAAAATGTTGATTGTAGGTAACTGTTTGAGGGAAAATCCACTTGGGACAGGCGGGAGTATTTCAAATGCCAGTTTATACAATTTCAGGAGCGGCACGTTCCTGCGAGAATGAAGGATAGTTTTGTCAATTTATGTGACCCTTCGATGACCAGGCATGTCATAATCTTGGCCAAAAATACAAAGGAAGCATGTACAAGGTCCAGGAGGATGGGAACTGATGAAGCCCTTGATGTATATAAGGACATTGGGAAAGAACGTACAGAAGGAACGAGAATGGCTAAAAGGGGTCATGAGAAGTCGTTAGCAACCAGGATTAAGAGAATCGGAACACTTACAAAAAGCAACAGGGAACTCTATTTGTTCATTTGTGGGACTTGGGCATCGTTGGCTGGCCAGCATTGATAGCCCATCCCCATTCGCTCTTGCAAAGATTGTGGTGAGCTGCCTTCTTTAATCACTGCAGTCCAGTTGCTGTGAGTTGACCCACAATGCCGATTGGATGGGAATTCTAGAATTTCGAGTCAACAACTGTGAAGGAACGGTGGTATATTTCCAAGACAGTGCAATGAAAGGTTCAGAGGGGAGATTTCAGGTGGTGGTGTTCCCAAATTCCTGCCACCCTTGTCCTTCTGGATGGACGTGGTCGTAGGTTTGGAAGGTGCTGTCTAAGGATCTTTGACAAATGTCTGCAGTGCACCTTGTAGATAGTATACACTGTTGCTATTGAGTGGTGGTAGTGGAGGCATTGAATGTTTGTAGATGTGGTGTCGATCAAGCGGGTTGCTTTGCCCTGGATGGTGTCAAGCTTCATGAGTGTTGTTGGAACTGCACGCATCCAGGCAAGTTGGGAGCGTTCCATCACACTCCTGCCTTGTACCATGTAGATGGTGGATAGACTTTGGGGTGTCAGGAGGTGAGTTATTCACCGTTGTATTACTAGACTCTGACCTGCTCCTGTAGCCACTTTGTTTATGTGGTGAGTCCAGTTGAGTTTCTGAACAATGATGTTGTTCAGAATACCAAGGATGTTGACAGTGCAGGATTTAATGATGATATTAGCGTTGAATGTCAAGACACAGGGTTAGAGAGTCTCTTATTGATGATCGTCATTTTCTGGAGTTTTTGTCACGTGAATGTTACTTGCCACTTGTTGGCCCAAGCCTGGGTATTTTCTAGATCTTGTTTCGTCTGAGCATGAATTGCTTCAGTATCTGAGGAGTGGGCAATGGCATTTAACACTGCAATCATCGGCGAACATTCCAACGTCTGACTGAAGGAAAGGCATTGATGAAGCAGCTGAAGAGTGTTGAGCCAAGGACACTACCCTGAGGGTTTCCTGCAAAGAAGTCCTGGAGCCAAGATGACGGCCCCACCATCAGCACAAACATCTTCCTTTGTGTTAAGTATGACTCTAACAAGGGGAGTATGTGCTGCCTGATACCCATTGATTCCACTTTTGCCAGGGCTCCTTGATACGCTACTCAGTCAATGGTGTCCTTGAAGTCAAGGGCTGTCACTCTCAGCTCATCTCTTGAATTCAGCCCTTTTGTCCATGTTTGAAACAAGACTGTAATTAGATCAGGAACTGAGTGCTCAGAACTGGGCGTCTCTGAGCAGGTTGTTGCTTAGAAGTTGCTGCTTGATAGCAATATTGATGACTGCTTCGATAACTTCACTGATGATGGAGAGGAGACAGATTGGGCGGTAATTAGCTGGATTGGCTTTTTCCTGCTTTTTGTTTACAGGACATACCTGAGCAATTTTCTGCATTGTTGGGTAGCTGCCAGTGTTCTAACTGAAGTGGCAGAGCATGGCTACAGGAATAGCAAATTCTGAAGAGCATGTTTGCACAACTGCTGCCGGACTGTTATAAGGGCCCACTCTCTATGTCGTATCCAGTGCTCCAGCCGTTTCCTAACATCACGTGGAGTGAATCGAATTGGCTGGAGCCGAATATCGGTGATGCTGGGGACCACTGGAGGAGCCCGAGATAGAGCATACACTCGGCACTTTCGACTGAAGGTACTTACGAATGCATCAGCCTTAATTTTTGTCCTGCTGTGCTGGGCTCCTCCGACGTGGAGAGTGGGAACATTTGTGAAGCCTCCACTTCCAGTGAGTTGCTTAGTTGTCCAACACCATTCATGAGTGGATGTGGCATAATTGCGGGGCTTAGATCTGATCCGTTTGTTCTGGGATCGCATAGCGCTGTCTATCATTTGCTGTTTATGCAGTTTGGTTCGGAATGAGTCCTGCTTGTAGCTTCGCCAGGTAGACACCTCATTTTTAGTTGTGCCTGGTGCTGCTCCTGGCATGTCCTCCTGTGCACTCCATTGAACCAGTGTTGATGCCTGGCTTGATCTTGATGGTTGAGTGGTGGATATGTCAAGCCATGAGGTTGCATATTGTGCTGGAGTACGTTCTGCTGCTGTTGACGTCCCACAGTGCCTCAGAGATGCCCAGTTTTGAGCTGCGAGATTGTCTCGCAAATTGTCGCATTTAGGATGGTGATAGTGCCACACAACATGATCAAAGTTATTCTCAGTGTGAAGGAGTGATCAATAATGTTGCTGCCAAGCCACTCTTGGTGATGAACATTGATATCCCCCACCCTAAAGTACATTATGTGTCCTTGCCAACGTCAATGCTTTCTTCAAGTGTTGTTCAACATGGAGATTACTGATTCATCAGCCAAAGCAGGATGGTACATGGTAAACAGTAAGAGATTGCCTTGCCCATGTTTAATCTGAAGCTATGAAACTTCAAGGGATCCATATTCAATGTCAAAGTCTACCTAGGCAACTCCCTCCTGACTGTATCCAATTGTGCCACCACCTCTGTTTGGTGTATCATGCTTGTGGGGAAGGACATATCCAGGGATCGTAATGTTGATGTCTGGGGTGTTATCTGTACGGTACACTTCTGTCAGAATGCCAATGTCAGGCTGTTGCTTGACCGGTTTGAGAGATAGCTTTCCATTGTCTTTTCTGGTTTCAAAGTCGAAGCCAGGTTGTCCTTCCGGTTTCATTTCTTTGTTGTGATTTTCCAGCGATTGATACAAATGAGTGGCATGCTAGACTATTCTAGTGGACAGCTGAGAGTCAACCAAATTGCTGTGGCTATGGCGTTTCAGGTACACCAGACCAGGTAAGGATGACAAATTTCCTTCCCTAAAGGACATTAATGAACGAGATGGGTTCTCTTCAAAATTGAAAATGGTTTCATGGTCATCAGTCGAATTTAATTCCAGACTATTAAACTTGAGTTCAAATTCAACTACCTGCCGTGGCGTGAGTCCAGTCGAGATCCCCAGAGCATTATTCTGGACTAATAGTAGAACGATATTACAACTAGGCCAGTGCTTCGCCTTACCTGGTTGGCCAGGGAAAAGATTGACCCGCCCAGGGACAAAAGATGGAGTCTATGTGTGGAGCCAGAAGAGATGGGTGAAGTCACAAACAAATGTTTTGTCTTGGTATTCACAAAAGCGAAGGAGTTGTTGGAAGATGATATCAGGGAAGGGAGTGTCGAAATTCTAAGCCAAGTTGCTCTTAAAAAGAAAGAGGTGTTGCACATCATAAAACATATGACGGCAGATGAGTCCCCGAGTGCTGATGATATCTATCGCAAAATATTAAGGGAGGTAAGAGAACAAATTTCTGGAGCATTGATAGACATCCTCTTTGTTCACCGGTGACGTCACAGACAACTGAAGAATAGCCGATGATGTCTAATTGTTGAAGAATGGCAACAGGAACAATCCAGGAAATTACAGCCGTGTAAGTCTCAGGTCTGTGGTGGAGAAACTATTTGAAGAATTTCTCCGGGACAAGATCGATGCATATTTCTAAGCAAATGGACTTATTAGCGATAGACAGCATGGTTTGATGCGAGGGAGGTCATGCCTCACTAAATTGATCGAGTCTTTCGAGGAGGTGATGAAGATGATTGATGAAGGGAAAATAGTTGGTGTTGTCGACATCGACTTCAGTAAAGCCTTTGGCAAGGTCTCTCATGGCAGACTGGGACAATATATGAAATCTCATCGGATCAGGGGTGAGTATGCAAAATTGACACAGAATGGCTTTGTCATAAGACACAGAGGGGAGCATTGGATGAATGCTTTTTTTCTGAATGGAGGGTTACTGACTAATGATGTGCCGCAAGTTTCAATGCTGGGACATCTGCTGTTCGCGGTCAACAAATATGATTTGGAGGTTTAAAAAAATCGTTGGTCTAATTATAAGTTTGTGGATGATCCAAGAATTTTTGAAGTTCAGGGTAATGAGGAGTTTTGTCATAGGATAGATCAGGATAAACATCATTGGAGGCATGAGCAGAAAGTGGTAGATGGAGATTAATCCAAACAAATGTGAGATGATGCATTTTAGAAGCTCAAGTGTGAGTAAAAACTATACAGCGAATAGCAGAAACCTTTTGAATATTGCTATGCAGAGGTATGTGGGTGTGCAGGTCTGCAGATCACCAAAGCTGGCAGCGCAAGTAGATGAGGTCGGGGGGAGAGCCTATGGTTTTCTTGCCTTCATTAGAATGAACACTGAGTGTATTCTGCAGCTTTATAGACTTTAGTAAGGCCATACTTGGAATATTGAATAGACGTTTGCTCACCATATCAACAGAAGGATGAGGATGCTTTGGAGAGGTTACAGTAAAGGTTGACAAGGATGTTGCTTGGTATGAAAGATTTTTGCTACGACAAAACATTGGACAGACTGGGATTGTTTTCACTGGAATGTATGAGATTGGGGGACGAAATTATAGAAGCTTGTAAGATTGTAACTGGCTTGGATAGAGTGGAAAGTATGAGTCTTTTTTCCCAGGGTGCAGGTGTCAAGTACCAGAGCAGACGTGTTCAAGGTGCGGGGTGGTGGGAGTAGTTTAAAAGAGATACGCGAGGCAGGTTTGCACACAAAGTGTGGCTGGTGCAATGACTACACTGGCTGGGTAAGTGGTGGAAGCAGACGCAATCAGAAAGCACTCAGATGAATACACGAATAGGAAGGGAATAAAGAAATTCGGATCATGTAAGTAAGACAGTTTGAGTGCGGAAAGGGAAAATGTGTCGGCACAGGCTTGGAAGGCCGAAGAGCCTAACTTGTGCTTTATTGTTCTTCCTGCATTTTGCTCTTTGTGTCGACAGGGCCAATATCGACTGTCAATGAACTGCAATCAATTCGAAAGAAACATAGTAACATTCTGGCATTCTATGTCAACTCAGTGCGGTTTGATTCATTATGTCGAATTTCATTTTAACAGGTTTACAGGGTTTTAGCAATACTTGTTCTTTAACACAAAAACAATGCTTCTGCTATTTTATCGCGCCAAAAATAATTTAACTTCTCTGTAACAAACCAACATTTGCATCACCTTTTCGCTTCCTTTTCAGATATTTGCACACGCCTTTATAGCTTTTTTTTTGTTTTAAAATATTCTTCTTTAGATATACTTTCATGGCCTACCTTTTCAATTGTGTTGAATTTCCGGTGACCCACCGTTAGATTATCAATCACTCATAATCCTGCCGATTTCTTTTTTCGACAGTGGGAATTTACAACCGAGGAGGGAACATCCACTTACAGTCACGTTCCCTGTGAACAGTCAGTTTTCCATCACAAAAGGCGAGTGGGAGAGTAGAAAAACCACATGTGCAGCAATGGACCTGAATTGCGCCATGCAGCAGAGTAATGACACAATCACAGTGTGATCAGATAATTAACAATGATTCTGACATTCTGTGGCAGTGGGGAGTCAATCGGGGCAATTTCAATAATTGCGCGCAGTTCTCTCACTGGGAACATGGAAGACTCAGTTGATTCTCGGCCACTCTGCTAACACACAACCACATTCCCAGTGAAGAACAGACTTTTATGTTTTGTGTGTATGCGAACAGCCTCACATTTTCCTCTAAGTAAAAGAACATGCACTGACTTCACAATGGGTTAAGACTAATTCAGATATCCTGCATGTGTCAGGGGATTATCTTATTTGTCCATCAACGTTGAATGCCAGCTCTTTCATTCTATGCGGAAACTTTTCCAAGGTTTTGGCTTGTGGAGCCCTTCAAATATATGAAACCGTGGTGAAGAACCAAGTCAATCACTTTTATGTGAAGCTGTGCGCCTGTCCTGTACTGAGCAGGGAGCCAGTCCTTTCTGCAAATGTCCTGGAGACAAGGTGTAGTGAGTAGTTTGTGACTAAGTGGATGTGTTTCTGCTTTATCTGTATTTGGTAACCACATCCAGTAATGACCTCTGTCCATTCTGACCGTTCATTCTAGAAGGTCAATCAATAATCTATTAGGTGTGGAATCAATCTGCTTCATTTTATACAGAAGTTTCACACGGGTTACTTTTTTTCTGGAGACGTTCAACAACATGGCTTCTCCTTCTACCTCAAAACATTCATTCCACGAAAATCTCTTCTGAACCCTCTCCAGCTGAAGTTCTTTCTTCCAGGAAACAGGGAGACCAGAACTGGACTTGTTCCCCAGAAGGGGCCTCCCCAACGTCTTGTACAAACTGAACATAAAGTTCTAGAACATAGAACATCGAACAAAACAGCGAGGAACAAGCCCTTCGGCCCTAGATGTTGCGCTGACCTGTGAACTATTGCCAGCTTGTCCTCCTACACTATCCCAAAATCATCCATGTGTTTATCTAAGGATTGTTTAAATCTCCCTAATGTAGCTGAGTTGACTACATTGGCAGGTTGGGCATTCCACGCCCTTGCCACTCTTTGTGTAAAGAACCTGCCTCTGACATCTGTCTTAAACCTATCACCCCTCAATTTGTAGTTATGCCCCCTTGTACACGCTGACGTCATCATGCTTGGAAAAAGATTTCACTGTCTACCCTCATTAATCCTCTGACCATCTTGTATGTCTCTATCAAATCCGCTCTGAGCCTTCTTCTTTCCAATGAGAACAGACCCAAGTCTCTCAGCCTTTCCTCACAAGAACTTCCTTCCAGACCTGGCAACATTGTGATAAGTCTCCTCTGCACCTTTTCCAATGCATCCACGTCCTTCCCGAAATATTGGGACCAGAACTGCACATAATATACCAAGTGTGACTGCACCAGTGTTTTGTTTAGTTGCAGCATGATATTGCGGCTCCAGAACTCAATCCCTCTATGAATGAAATCTAGCACACTGTATCCCTTCTTAACAGAACTATTCACCTGGGTGTAAACTTTTAGGGATCTATGTACACGGAAACCAAGGTCCCACTGCACATCCAATCTTCCAAGCATCTGCAGTCCTCACTTTCTCCAGGTAAGTGTCTCGAGAAGGGAATAATCGTTGATTTTGGCATTTCATTTAATGGATACTTTGTAAGATGCCAACGCCTGGTGATGACACTGTCTTGGAAACATCATGAGATCATGAGAATTTAGGGATGCCTACGTCATTGAACAGGTATTTCACGGGTTTTGGATGTATACATAAAGGGCGAAAGAATCATAACATGTATACATAATGGGCGAAATTAGCAAGAGCAAGAGTCTGCTACGTGGAACCTTGTCAAAGGCTTTTTGTAAGCGAAGGCTGACTGGCCAGGAATCTCTCCAAGGAAGCCATAAGCCGCGTTTATTGGAAATAATTCATCATGTGCTTCAGACTTATTGAAGATGCAATTTGCAGTTCAGCAAGCCAAATCTCAGTGCTGTTTTTCCCAATGCAATTGATGAAGTCATTTTTGTTTCAAATGTTTTGACTTTGTACTTTAAACATCAGTTTGTTGAAAGAGCCAGGAAGCATAACATATTGGCACCTAAATATCATAATGTTCAGGGAATGATATTTAGCTGTTTAGATGTTGAATTGGTGAACAATGGACAACCGATGCTGGCGAAGCAAACACAGGGAAAATTGAAAAATAAAGAGAAAACAAAAAAAACTATGTTGACTGGGCTTGGGCAGCAAACAGTATCGTTTTCGAAGCTACCAGACTAGGAAACTGATTTCTGTTTTTGCTGTCTGTCGCTATTTTCTTGCCATCAGTATGTTGAACGTTTTGAGAGAAGAATTCCAGTTTGTAACAAACATCGAAGATGTCTCCAGGAGTATTCAGAATTTTTTTTATACTTTACAGTGACTTCAGTATTCATGCAAAATATATACACCTTGAATACAACCATCATCAAGGTATTTAATGAAGACCTGGAATTTGGCGATGAAATGGTTATTCACCTGGCAAATTAGCATTTCTTTTTAAACATTGATTCATTAACTATGTTTGCCTGTCTGCCTTTGATGTATATTCAAAGGTAGTTGGAATTAGATCATAGATATTGCCTTGCACTGTATTTGTGCTCTGCAAAAGTTACATTTTTTATTCAAGTGGTAAACTTGTTCTCAACGATTGTTTGTTTGGAAAGTCTGTTTAACAACAATCGAACAATTTTGCTGCAGAGTTAATATTTTACTGTCATTTTGTTCTAATTCTAGTAATACAGAGGGTAATTTGGTTTGGGTTGCTATCCCTGTGCGGTACAAATGATAGGAATTTGCTGGAGCAAATGTCATTAACCTCGCTTTCAAGTTGAATATTAATGCAATGTTACAGAACTTATAAACTGATGACAATATAAGAAATTGGTAGTCATGCAAAGTATGCATTTTGAGTACATAAGAAAGGACCCCAAACAAAGGACAAAACCAATTAATACGGCCATGTTAATTGTTATTCTGCTGATATAGTTCTGCAAATATGAATATGTGCCCATGTAGATTCTTAGAATTTCTGAAGATCTGAGATAAAATGTTTATTAGAGTACAAATTATATGATTAAAGATTATGCATTTATTTAACTTAGTTTTATTTTATTATTTATTATTTTGTTTGTTATCTATTTGATTTTATTGCTTAATATTATGTTTGATATCTATTTTATTTTATTATTTTCATTTTCATGCAATTATTGTGCACTTCATGTATTTGTGATATCTACTTTTCTTTTAATATCTGGTATTCAATGACTCACAGCCAATTCACTACATTAGCACTCCCCATTGATTTACACATGGAGAACCCTTGAGAGTAATGCAACGATCTGAAAGCCAGCTCTCGGAGTGAACCGCACCTCTGACACTTCTGTTCATATTTGTTCACGAATGAGATTAAGAGGGCTTGGACACAAAGCTGTTAACAACTCAGTTCTTCGTCATAGAAGGTTACATTTCTGCCTTCATACTGCAGTGACTGTAACCAGGTCAGCCAGATGGATAACATACAATGTGAGCTGTCTCATTGGGGATCTTAATCTCATTCGTGAACGAGTATGAACAGAAGGGTCAGAGGCGATGTTCACTCTGAGAGAGGGCATTCAGGTCGCTGCATTATTCTCAAGGATTCTCCACGTGTAAATCAATGGTGAGTTGTGGCCATAATACTGGCTATGATGGAGTTTTTTCAGAGGTGACGATAGAAAAGCAATCTTCTGAAGAAATTCACTCACAACAGTTGACTTTGGATAAGACATTATGCTGTTATTTGCAAATCTTTCCATCGAAGTCTACACCCAGTATGTGGAAAGAATGCTTTTTTTCAGGCAAATGACAATAGGGCAGATGAAGAGCAATGATTAATTCTCCTGATAGCTCGCAGACCTGCAGCACTTTCAGTTATGACGAGCCAAACATTCTCGCGGCACCAAATACAAAAATCATTCCAGTCTTGACGGATTTAGTTAAGGGATATTACGAGCTCACGCCTTCTCAGAATCCATTAGTTTCACATTGCAATACGAGAACCAGGGGAAAGCGTTTCAGGATTGTTAAATAAGTTGAGATGACTGGCAGAGGCATGTAACTTTTGCTTAACGAAACTGAGATGCTGGGAGACCGTTTAGTATGTGGGATTAATGATATTACAATGCAAAAGCGCCTACTGGCAAAATCCCAACAGGATGTCAAGCAGGCAATACAACTGGCTTCATCATTAGAAAACATGGCAAGTGAAGCCTATGAATTGGAGGGTATTCTGATGGGACTGGATACCCTCGGCAAGACCACCTGAGGTTGGGATGACCACTTGAGTGAAGGCAATTGCAATAAAACATTTAGCACATATCCTGAGGTGAGTGACTCCAGGTCAGCCCACAGCACAACCGAAAATTAAAGCCAAGCATTTAAAGTTTTCTTCAGGTGGGGAGGAAGAGTGATCGAGCAAAGATCACCTCCAGACACTGAGATATCCAGGGGTTTCTAAAATGATGATATTGGTGGTAAGATATCCTCGGGGGTTCGCATTGGATGCAGAAATATTTACATTAGTGGGGCAGTGCCCAAATTTGCAAATGGGACTAAAATTGCTGACAGCACCTCCCAGACATGCGTGAGGTTTATCAGTAAGCCCTGGACTCGGGTACACGTCAAATCTGCAGGTTAGAACATACAACGTAGAGCAGTACTGCACAGAACAGGCCCTTCAGCCCACGATGTTGTGCCGACCACTGATCCTCATGTATGCACCCTCAAATTTCTGTGACCATATGCATGTCGAGGAGTTTCTTAAATGTCTCCAATGATCTCGCTTCCACAACTGCTGCTGGCAACACATTCCATGTTCTCACAACTCTCTGTGTAAAGAACCCAACTCTGATATCCCCTCTATACTTTCCTCCAACCAGCTTTAAACTATAATCCCTCGTGTTCGTCACTTCTGCCCTGGGAAATACTCTCTGGCTATCAAGTCTATCTATGCCTCTCATTATCTTGTATACATCAATTAGGTCCCCTCTCCTCCTAGTTTTCTCCAATGAAAGAAGTCCGAGCTCAGTCAACCTATCCTCATAAGATAAGCCCTCCAGTCCAAGCAGCATCCTGGTAAACCTTCTCTGAACCCTCTCCAAAGCATCCACATCTTTCCTATAATAGGGCGACCAGAACTGGACACAGTATTCCAAGTGCAGTCTAACCAAAGTTTTATTGAGCTGCAACAAGATCTCACGACTCTTAAACTCAATCCCCCTGTTCATGAAAGCCAAAACACCATATGATTTCTTAACAACCCTGTCCACTTGATTGGCCATTTTAAGGGATCTATGGACCTGCACCTCACGATCCCTCTGCTTCTCCACACTGCCAAGAATCCTATCCTTAATCCTGTACTCAGCTTTCAAGTTCGACCTTTCAAAATGCATCACCTCGCATTTATCCAGGTTGAACTCCATCTGCCACCTCTCAGCCCATCTCTGCATCCTGTTAATGTCCCGCTGCAGCCTACAACAGCTGTCAACAACACCTCCAACCTTTGTGTCATCTGCAAACTTGCTGACCCATCCTTCAATCCCCTCATCCAAGTCATTAATAAAAATTACAAACAGTAGAGGCCCAAGGACAGAGCCCTGTGGAACACCAATTACCACAGACTTCCAGGCAGAATATTTTCCTTCTACTACCACTCGCTGTCTTCTGTTGGCCAGCCAATTCTGTATCCAGACAGCTACATTCCCCTGAATCCCATTCCTCCTGACCTTCTGAATGAGCCTACCATGGGGAACCTTATCAAATGCCTTGCTGAAGTCTATAAACAGCACATCCACAGCTCGATCCTCATCAACTTTTCTAGTCACATCCTCAAATAACTTGACAAGGTTTGTGAGGCATGACCTGCCCCTCACAAAGTCAAGTTGACTGCATTTAATCAAGCCATGCTCTTCCAGATGGTCCGAAATCCTATCCCTCAAAATCCTTTCTAACATCTTGCAGATGACAGACGTGAGGCTTACTGGTCTGTAATTACCGGGGATTTCCCTATTTCCTTTCTTGAAGACAGGAATTACATTTGCCTCTCTCCAGTCCTCAGGTACGACTCCAGTGGAGAGCGAGGATGAAAAGATATTCGCAAGTGGTGAAGTAATTGCATTTCTCGTTTCCCAAAGCAGCCGCAGACAAGTCTGGTCCAGGCCTGGTGACTTGTCAACCTTAATGTTAGACAAAAGTTTCAGCGCATCAGCTTCCTCTATCTCTATCCATTCCAGCATGCACACCTGCTCTTCAAAGGTTTCATTCACTACAAAGTTCGTTTCTTTCGTAAAGACAGAAGCAAAATACTCATTTAGCGCTTCCCCTACCTCCTCAGACTCCACACACAAATTCCTTGTGCAATCCCTGATCGGCGCTACTCTTTCTTTGACCATTCTCTTATTCCTCACATAAGTGTAAATTGCCTTTGTGTTCTCCCTAATCCATTCTGCCAAACCTTTCTCATACCCCCTCCTGGTCTCCTCAGACCATTTTTAAGCTCCTTCCTCACCTGCCTGTAATCCTCTAGAGCTGAGCTTGAACCTAGCTTCCTCCACCTTATGTAAGCTACCTTTTTCCTTTTGATGAGAAGCTCCACCGCTCTCGTCATCCAAGGTTCCTTTATCTTACCACTTCTTGCCTGTCTCAGAGGGACATATTTATTCATCACTTGCAACAACTGTTCCTTAAACAGTCTCCACATGTCTATAGTGCCTTTACCATGGAACAATTGCTCCCAGTCCATGCTTCCTAACTCATGTCTAATCGCATCATAGTTTCCTCTTCCCCAATTAAATATCCTCCCATTTTGCCTAATCCTCTCCTTCTCCATAGTTATGTAGAATGTGAGGCAGTTGTGGTCACTATCACCAAAATGCTCTCCCACCACAAGATCTGATACCTGCCCAGGCTCGTTTCAGAGCACCAAGTCTAGAATGGCCTCTCCCCTCGTCGGCCTGTCAACGTACTGAGTTAGGAAACCCTCCTGAACACACCTTACAAAAACAGCTCCATTCAAATCTTCTGCTCGAAGGAGGTTCCAATCAATATTGGGAAAGTTAAAGTCTCCCATTACAACAACCCTACTACGTCCACACTTTTCAAAAAGGTTCCAAGAGGTTCGTCCGTGCTCTCAATCATTGTGGATGTCCTTGCAAGATTTTAGAAATGTATAGAGATCAATTGTCAAACACGGGGGTGGCATTTTAAAACCTGTGAGCAATCTTTTACAATACTGAGAAGCACTGCCACAGACAGGCGCCATTGTTTTTCAGCAGGGTAGTCAATCGTTTCCTAAATTCGAAAGACATTTCCATGCCATCCATCGTTCAATGGTCTGGTGAAGAGAGCAGTCCCAACATTGAATGGATGCTTAAAGTAACAACCTACAGCCTCACTTACAACCGAGCAGTCCCTGGAGAGATAGGAGAGATAGTACTGAAGATCCATATGGACCTCACGCAAGCTGCAAACTGGCAAATCGGGAAAAAGCAAAGCATACCGAGTCCCTGCGAAAGTCCAACAAGTCTGTCAGAATCCATGGGTTCTCAGCATAGTACTGTGGAAGCATCTGAGGGAAAGATGGACAGGACAGATGATACAGACTCAACGCCGTTACCACCTGAAGGAGTTGAATCTGTTCTGAGTGATTCCTGGCATTGGTGTTGGGCGACAGTCTAGTTCACACCGTCAGTGTTCAAGGCAGAATCGGAGAAAATGGACCTGGTGCAAAAATGGGTCAGGAGGGGCTCGAGAATACAGAATGGTCGGACGTCTCAGGATTTCAAGAGGATATGCACGTCGTGATTGGAATGAGGCGGACAGGTCATAGGCTTGGGGCTGTTTACTTGGTCCACTCAGAGAGCCCTCGCTAACAAATAAATAGAAATGTCAGGGCTCCTGTCCAATCTAGAAACTGGCTGTGAATCAGCTCGATAATTGTCATGTACAATGCACATGTAAATAAACAGTGGCTTGGGTTCATGTTATAATGTAAGCCTTCATGTCGTCCATATCTACTGATCCCTGCCTACTCATCCATCTGTTAAGATGCGCCTTAAAATCTCACAAATGTTCACCTGTACATTTTCGTACCATACGTGTTGAGCTGGACTTAGTAAGTTGCAATCAAAAATGCTGCATAGAATCTTGACAACACAAAATATCTGAGGAACACTGGCCCCGTGTCTGCCCAATGCAATTGCATTGTAATAGATGTGGCAACGCTGAATGGAAACTGGCTGACTTGGAGTAAATCATACTTCACGTGAAAATGTTGAACAGAAGTGTTCATAAAAAGTCTGAATGTAGATTTAATCAACTGTTGTCCTAAATAGATATAACAGTTCTGATCTATTAAATTCCACATGGATTTTCACGTTGATGGACTGGAACCTCCGTGCTGAATTTAACCATGATGAACCACATCGAGTCATAGAGATGTACAGCATGAAAACAGACCCTTTGGTCTGACCTGTCCATGCCGACCAGATATCCCAACCCAATCTAGTCCCACCTGCCAGCACCCGGCTCATATCCTTCCAAACCCTTCCTATTCATATACCCATCCAAATGCCTCTTAAATGTTGCAATTGTACCAGCCTTCACCACATCCTCTGGCAGCCCATTCCATAAACGTACCACCCTCTGAGTGAAATAGTTGCCCCTCAGGTCTCTTTTGTATCTTTCCCCCTCACCCTAAACCGATGCCCTCTAGTTCTGGACTCCCCGACACCAGGGAAAATACTTTGTCTATTTATCCTATCCATACCCCTCATAAATTTGTAACCTCTGTAAGGTCAGCCTTCGACGCTCCAGGGAAAACAGCTCCAGCCTGTTCAGCCTCTCCCTATAGAACAAATCCTCCAACCCTGGCAACATCCTTGTAAATCTTTTCTGAACCCTTTCAAGTTTCACAACATCTTTCTGATAGAAAGGAAACCAGAATTGCACGCAAATATTCCAACAGTGGCCTATCCAATGTCCTGTACAGCTGCAACATGACCTCCCACCTCCTGTACTCAGTACTCTGACCAATAAAGGAAAGCATACCAAACGCCTTCTTCACTATCCTATCTACCTGAGACTCCACTTTCTTGGAGCTATGAACCTGCACTCCAAGGTCTCTTTATTCAGCAACACTCCCGAGGACCTTACCAATACGTGTATAACTCCTGCTAAGATTTGCTTTCCCAAAATGCAGCACCTCACATTTATCGGAATTAAACTCCATCTCAACACATTGAGGAACACACACAGTACTGAACCTAAATCTCCCTGTACGATATGTAATTGCGGTGAAATTGCATCAATGCACCACGAAACCAATCAAGATGAAGGCATCTTAAACGCATCTGCAAATGCATCCGAAAAGACAGATGTTTTACTGCATCAGTCTTGACTGGATTCATGGTGCACCTAAATCATGATCGAAAGGACAAAATAATAATGGTCGAACTTGACTGTGCTTTCGTTGAAATATTCGTTTGGCTCATGGAAGTTACCAGAGAAAGCCACTAATATGTTCTGAAGCCAATATTTAGGTAACATTGATTTTTATGACGAAATAATACCTTGATCCTCATGTAATCGCTGTGCATGTCACTTTAGATCAATTTGAGGCCCCAAATAGCCATTCCAATTAAAAGTGAAACAATCAGAAACAGCACTAATCTGCTTCTTGCAATTAAAGTCATGATGGAAAAAGCAAATCTAACTAATTAATTCCCTGGAGTCTGAAATGCATATGCAACCATGTACAAATGTAGTCATGTTTCAATGATTCATGGACAGCGCTCAGAACATCTGTCAGAAATGCATGAGATTCCAAGAGGTTTGGTCTTTGCCATTTATTATCCAGTCCTTGCAGCTATTGGTCTTCCAGGTAAAATGTTGTGAGTTCCTCACGTAGAGATACTGTTCAGCTGTGTCGTTTCTCCGGTTTCACCAGTAGCACGACACCAGTAGCAATAAATATTGTTTCTCCTATTCAATATGACATAACATTTGGCTTCAACGTTGTGATGTGCTCCGTGAAGGCGGATACATGTTGTAAAACATTTCTGCTGTGTCAAAGGCATTAATAGAAGAAATGAGTTGTAATGTCAATCCAATTCAGCTGCAGTATTAACAACATGTTATTTGGTCAATTACTAAGCACTTATTATCCTATAATAGTAGATCCATCGCGGCATTATTGAGACAATTTTCTGCATATCATCACATTTTGATTTTTCTTTGCGAAGTTTATTTCCACAATTATCCCATCATACATGTGGATTGATCGTGCAATATTCTTTGAATGAAAGGGGAAATCTGCATGAATGCATTATTGCTTCAGTAGTTTGTACTGTTGACCAATTTCCATCTGCATTTAATGACTGATTTCAAAGAAGGGGAATAATTAGTTTTCGAAATGTTCAAAGATATATAACAGCATTGTATTTCTCCTTCAACTGAAGATGAGGATTTGCCACTAATGCATAGAGCGCATTTGTTTTTGTTTTCAGTCACTAGTGCTCGCAGTTTCCGCGCTGTACGTTCACTCGACATTAACTGTTTCTGATTGTTCTAATGTGATGATTGCTGACGTGGGATTTCGATCTGATATCGACTTTCGACACTAGCCTACACTGTTTCTAGTTTTGTTGTTCTTCTAAAATTGAATGAATCTCTACACTTATTGGCATTTATTGCATTACATTTGCAAGGTCTAATTTTTAAAATGCAAATGACAAATGAATCGTTATTTACCCTGACGGTGCAATGAACCACTGATGACGTGTAGCAGTGCAGGAAGGTCTTTCTCCGAAACAAATTCTCATCACCAGCCAGTTACAGTGCTTTCCATCGACACCACAAATGAGAGGTAATTCTCACATGAACAGCTCGGTCATCGAATCAATCCCAGAATGAAGTCTGTGTCGTTGAAGGGTTGCGTGTTTCCAGTTTATTTCCGATGTAATATTTGAAGGTTTCATGTCTACTTATCCAAAAGTGAAAAGACTTGCATGAATTTATTTAAATAAAAGTTGACTAAATTCATGTTATTGTCAGTTACCACCTCTTTCAACACATTCTCTTTGTTGGGATGATTTGATTTACTTCGGTGTTTTATGCTTATAATATATTAAATCCATTTTTAAAATTTATTCTTGCCTTGGAATAGGACTCAACTAAATGAAGTGATGAAATGTAGTTGGTGGGTGAAATGTAGCTGTCTGCGAAGATTTCTATATCGTATTCCTTGTGGCGTCATTAATTTGGTTTCCATGTTTCAGTAATTTCCCTCTAAGCTCTTGAAACTTTTGAAGAATCCTGTAATGTGGAAAACCTGATTGAAATCAAAAGGAGAAATGGTCCAATTGTCACTCACTCTCTTTCTTTCTCCCAGCTAATCTAGTGGTGATTGCAATCCTATCTCGAAGAACCTGTGGTCTCTCTAGATGCATCACTTACTACTTGGTGGCAATGGCAGCAACAGATCTCCTAGTCATGGTCACGGCTGTGATTTTAAATCGGATTGTGGGAATTTATTACCCATCAAGTTTCCTTTCGATCACACCAGTGTGCAGTTTCCGTGCTGCATTAAATCTGGCCGTTATTGACAATTCCGCCTGGTTAACTGTCGCTTTTACTTTTGATCGATTTGTGGCCATATCTTGCCAGAACCTGAAAGTAAAATATTGCACCAAGAAGGTGGCAGCATGGGTGATAGGAGTAGTGTCTACTCTGTGCGGTATGAAAAACAGTTTCATCTATTTTCAATTTGAACCTGGATACATAGTCAACAATACACCCTGGTTGTGTAGAATAATAGATATATTTTATACATCACCTGCTTGGACTGCATATGACTGGATCCGTTCTGCTTTAAATCCATGCCTCCCTTTTATTCTAATTCTACTACTAAATGCACTGACAGTGAGATGCATTCTCTTGGCCAATAGAGCCCGGAGGAGAATTCAGCTTCAAAATAATGGAGAGACCCAGCGTGACCCAGAGATGGAGAAGCGGAGAAGGTCCATTATTTTACTATTTTCCATCTCGGGCACTTTCATTCTATTATATTTGCTATTTTTTGTAAACATTCTCTATGTTCGAATTGCGAATGTTACTTATTCCTCAGGATCCACTTTGCGTAAAGCCACATTTTATTTGCAACAAGCTGGATATATGCTCCAGTTATTGAGTTCCTGCATCAACCCATTTATATATGCTGCAACGCAGAGCAAAATTAGAGATGAATTAAAGAAATTTATTTTGAACCTATTCATTAAAAAATTGAAGTATTGATAATGGAATAGTCTAAAATTATTTACATACTTTAGGGCAGTACATCCTCCTCTTGACAGGCAGCAACACATGAGGGGTTTGTCAGACATTGCCTTACTGTTAAATTCAGAAATGTACGAGGAATGTTGCAAGGCTATAAAAGCCAGTGCAACAATTTGTTTGCAGTTGATTTCCAATTGTCCTTCCCCTGCTTATTCAGGATTTGTCCAGACTGTTGATGTTGAAAGTGGGATTGACAGTGTGAGTCAGTCAGGAGGATTGTTTGCAATTATTATTGTGCATTTGTTCCTATTTGGAGACTGTTGCAAACAAATACAGCCATTGCTACTCATTCGTAATTTATTCTCGAATCAGAAACATATGTACAATTTGGGTCTTCAGTAACACGCCTTTGACCAGAGCTATGCAAGTTGTTGAAGCTCTGTCGAATATGCACAGACTTCTGAACCCTTCGTCGTGTTGACAAATCAAGAGTCCTGCCATCGTTCTGACACTGTGTGTAGCGGACGTTTCAAATACTAGTCGCAGCAATCATTCACTGCACTTGTAAGCTGCACAAATACAGAACAGGAACAAAGAAAAAAGAAAATTACAGCACAGCAACGGGCACATCAGCCCTCTAAGACTGCACTGATCCAGATCCTCAAACTAAACCCGTTGTCTATTTTCTAAGGGTCTGTATCTTTTTGCTCTCTGCCTATTCATGCATCTGTCTAGATATATCTTAAATGATGCTATCGTGCACGCCTCTTCCACTGCCACTGGCACTGAATTCCAGGAACCCACCACTCTCTGCCTAATGAACTTCCGACACGTCTCTCCGAGAAAAGATGTCCTTCTCAGCTTGAACTCATGACCCCTAGTAATTGAATCCCCCACTCTGGGAAACACCTCCTGTCTATACCTCTCATGAATTCGTGGACCTCAAACATGTCCCCCTCAACTTGTCTTTCTAATGAAAACAATCTTAACTTATTCAGACTCGCTACAACTGGCGTCCTCCATACCAGGAAACATCTGAGTGAACCTCAACTGCACCCTCTCCAAGGCATCTGCATCCTTTTGACAATGTGGTGACCTGGTCTCTACGCAGTATTCCAAATGTTGCCAAACCAAAGTCTTCTACAAATGTAACATGATCTGTCAACCCTTGTACTCAATATCACATCCGATGAAGAAAAGCATACAATATGTCTTCTTCAATACTCTGCATTGCCACCTTCACAGAACAATGGACCAACACCCAGATCTCGCTGTACATCAGTTTTCCCCAGAACTTTTCCATTTCTCATATGGGTCGCTCTTGAATTGTATCTTCGAAAATACATCAACTCGCATTTGCCTGGACTGAACTTCACCTACCATTTATCTGTCCAACTCTCCAATCTATCCACACTCAGGTCTATTCTCTGACCGTCCCCTTCACTATCTGCTACTCCACCAATCTTCGTGGCATCAACAAACTTCCTAATCCCTTCCATTATGAATCTCTGTCTCCTGCTGCTCAGCCAGTTCTTTATCCATCTAGCTTGTACACCCTGGAGCCCAAGCTACTTCACCTTCTCAATCAGCCTACCATGGGGAACCTTATTAAATGCCGTACTGAATCCCACGTATATGACATTTACAGCTTTTCCCACATCAATCAACTTTGTCACTTCCTTTACGATTTGTATTAGGTTGGTAAGAAAAGTCCTTCACTGCACAAAACCATGTTGTCTATCACTGATAAGCCCATTTTCTTCCAAATGGGATTAGATCCTATATCTCAGTATCTTCTCCAGCAGTTTCTCTACTTCTGACGACAGGATCACCAGTTCAAAGTGACCTGTGTTATCCCTGATAAACCTTCTTGATTCAAGGGTGCAACATTAACACTTCTCCAGTCCTTTGGGACCTCATCCGCGTTCAACGATGCTGCAAATATATTTGTTAACACCCCAGCTATTTCCTCTCTCGCTTCACTCAGTAACTTGGCATAGATCCTGACCGGACATGTGCACTTGTCTACCTTAATGCTTTTTTAGAATACACAACACTTCCTCTCTCCTGCTGGCTTGACCTGGAGCAATCAACCATGTCTTTTTACTCGCCTCGGTGAATACAGATGCAAAGTACTCAGTGAAAATCTCTTCCATTCTATCTGCCTCTGCGCAAAACTTTCCTCCTTTGTCCTTGAGTGAGCCAACCTTTTCTCTAGTTACGCTTTTTGCAGTTATATGTGAATAAAAGCTTTTGGCGTTTTCTTTAACCCTGTTTGCTTAAGACCACTTTTAGCTCTCTCAATTCTTCGTTACAGATTGTTCCTACGCTCCTAATATTCTTCCCAAGCTTCGGCTGTCTTCAGTCTCCGAGACCTTATATATGCTTCCTTTTTCCTCTTAGCTAGTCTCACAATTTCAGCTGTCCTCCATGGTTCCCTAATCTTGCTCTCTATCCGTCATTTATACAGGAACACGTCTTTCTTGCACTTCAGTCAACCTCTGTTTAAAAGCCTCCCACATATCAAATGTGGATTTACCTTCAAACAGCTGCTAGCAACCCAGATTTGCAGAGACCAAATAAACGCTTGAGGAAGGAGAATCTTGAAATAAATGCGTTATATTTAGCGAAGGGGATAGTGCACGGATACAGACGTCAGGCACAAATGAAGATTAGGACTGCAATGAACGAGGTGCACACATACAACATAATGTGGACATGGCTCTGCCATATGAGTTGACACATGGAAACAGATTTATATGAAGGATATGGTTAAATTAAAGCATACATTAATCGTTTAAAACGTCAAATTGAGGAAAGGGGTTATCAATGAAAATTGCATTTTTTGTGTACAAGACAACATGATCAGATTCCCTGCAGGGTGGAAACAGGCCCTTCGGATAAACAAGCGCACACCAACCCACCGAAACCTGCTTTCCGTCCGACTAATGCACCTAATTAACAACTTAAGCATAGCCAATTCATCCAACCTGCACATCTTTGGACTGTGGACTGAAACTGGAGCGCCCAGAGGAAACCCACACATACACGGGAAGAATACGCAAACAGTCACCCGAGCTTGGAATCCTGGTATTCTGCGGCAACAGTGCTAACCACTGAGGCAACGTGCCGCCTCTGCTGAGAGTAACTGGCTGCCGTTGCCTGCATTTGCAAATGCAGAGTTTTTAAATGTCTTTGGTGAAAATTAAAATATGAGGATCAGGCATCCAGAACTGTAAAAGGATAACTGAAGAATTAGGTGTTGGAGTGGAAAGCGAATGAACTGGAAGTTTTCGCTATACATGATAGCAGACTGAAGTGACGACCACGCCAAATCTAACATTACGTAACTTGATCTGTATAAACTGTAAAGAGCTATGCTGATCTAACTATATACGTAATGACTGGATATGTGCTGAAATATACCTGTACAAGTAAACATATAATACAGAGCACAGACGGTTTAGGACATTTAAATTGAAGAACAGTTATTAAATTGTGAAAAATGCTCAACAGGTCTGACAACACATAGCAATTTGTGCTGCTGACCCTGAACATTAATTCCAGCCAATTTTGCTGTTATTAAAAACTGAACTTGACCTTAATGATGTGTTGCATCCCACACTGACAATAAACCTTTAAGGTCGATGTATGCACACTGAAAGTCAACGTGCTGAATAACACCTTGTCAGCTCAGGACGTGAAACTGGATTAATTTGGACTCAGTGTGTGATTTCACTGAATTTAGCCTCTGTACTGTGAATGTGACGACTTTAACCTGTACGTGTTTTCACTAAATAAAATCATGTACTGCAATGCACTTGGAAACACCAAATGGACATTTTCTACCTTGGTTGTATTCACCATAATCATGGCTGCGCTGATCTGAGCATGTTTCCATTGATTCTATCAGTGTTGCTGAGGGTATCGCTGCACTGAAAGTAATGACACTGAGCAAGACTTCGAAGAAAACCACACGAATCTTGTCCCGGATTAATCGGTGCGAACTATGCCAGAATTTGTCTGTGATGAAATGGAATTGAGTGCCACCATGCAGGAATTGGCCTTTTCATTCTGAACGTCAACACCGTCATGTGAACCCGTACACACAAGATATAATTAATCTGGACTACATTAACTCACACCAAACCTGAGCTGAATATGACATTTGAGGACTAACTGTAACACTAATGAACTCGACTACTCCACAAAGAAAATGCAGAAAACTGCGTGACAGCCCTTATAAGTTTCAATTAAATTTGGCATTTATAATTTATATGTTCAAAATATTCGTGCTCAATTGTAAATTGTGCAATTATCATTGAATTCACCAATGAGGAGCTAAAAGTAGTAATATTACGACTCCAGTTTTGTCCTCCACGTTAAATCTTCTCTTTTTCATTGAACGTTTTGTTTTGAGTGAGCAAAAGGAAAGCGCGATGAGCTTTTTATCATCTCTGTGTGTTTCAATAGTGGAAAACATGCCGTTGCAAAAATATCCATTTCATCAAAATGTGTGGGTAAGGCCAGTGAAAACCTCATGAAGCTGTTTTTTTCACTTTCAA
This sequence comes from Chiloscyllium punctatum, assembly GCF_047496795.1. Lineage (NCBI taxonomy): Eukaryota > Metazoa > Chordata > Chondrichthyes > Orectolobiformes > Hemiscylliidae > Chiloscyllium > Chiloscyllium punctatum. Next base: position 47,889,075 of record NC_092774.1, on the reverse strand, counting down.
TTATTATCATTCATGTAGCAGGCAAAACCAACTAATTTTCTCCATGGAGAAAGACATGAAGAGAAAACATGACCATCAAGGAACATAATGAAGAACATGCTCAAACCTTTGATCAGAAATGCTTTCATTACGAAAAGTCTTAGTTTTTATCATTTACAAACCATTTCTTCCAAAAATCGGGCTTCCAGGCATAGATTCTTAGCCAATTCCTAATGATGGGATTATTTGCATAGCTCTCATTTCCTCATTTTCATCGAGTACTTCTCCATGGTGGTGATGTCATTTCTACATTTAAACAGAACTCTTGTCCATTAACAAGAACAAACTAGTTTTTAACCTTTAACGGGTATGATTTCCCCGACCCCCAAAGAGCATCATTTCTTCCAACTGTCCATTTCAACCCTCCATTTAATTATAGCTATCCTTCAATAGCATAATGAGCCTTCATTACAGTTGTATGTTTCACCTTTCTCATTAGTGACATTAAAATGTCTTGAGAGACAGTTTGTTCACATTCAAGGTCTGCATAGTTCTCCTGATTGATACCGAAAATGCAAACACCAAAGTCATTGGTTTCGACAGATCTGGGCATGTTTACAGCTGTGATAGAAGACAGTATTCTACGTGTTTATTGTCCATTCAGTTTGCTATCCTTCAATCCAGTCTGTCGTTTGGCGTTTTTTTTCTGAAAAGGGGATTTAGAGATTGTTCTGTCTGATAGTGGCTGCTTTCACATTTGACGGTTCAATAGCTTTGTGCTACCAAAACATGAAGACAAAGCCCTATATCAAGAAAAAGTCAGCTATTATAATAAAAACTATCTGTGAACTGAACTCTGCTGTCAACATCCCTCTCTACTTTGGACAAGTCTTCTTCATGATTGACAGTATACCCTGTTTTTTTTTCCCAGGGGAAATCAATAAGTTTTATTTCACCATTATTAGTTGTATCTGCCTGGATTCTCATCATTTTAACACATTGTCTGCCATTTATTTTGATTTCACTGCTCAATGCTGTGAAGGTCAGTCACATTCCAATGGCCAATGACGCCCGTCGGAGATTCTGGGCTCAGAAAAGTGGAGAATCAGAGGGAGTCTGACATGGAGAAATGCATTGTTTTAATCTTTGCCATGTCGGACAGCTTCATTTTATGTTATTCAGTAATTTTAATTTCACCCAAATTACAAATGTTACTTATTTTACTGTGTCCAATTTATGTAATTTGTTGCTTAGTCTGGATGAAAATGTCTTGAGCTATTGAGTTATTGCATCAGGTGAAGTGTTTATGTCTGTGCACAGAGTAAATGAGAAAAACTGCATAACGGGGAAAACTATTTATTCAACTTAATTACTAAACTATTTACTTCATGAAGATGAAATATATATATGTATATATATATATATATATATATATGCATGTGTATATATGTATGCATGTGTGTATATATGTATGCATGAACTAAGCCTATGTAAGTTAAATGTGGCGACTTTAAACTGTACGTGTTCTCACTAAATATGATGTATGCTGTAATTCACCGAGCAAAACTGTATGGTCATATTCTACCCTGGTTATAGTCACCATAATCGTCACTGTGCTGACCTGAACACGTTTACACTGATTATAAAAATGTTGCTTCAAGTACTTCTGCGCTGAATTTAATTACATTGAACTAGAGTTTCAAAACAATCGCACTTCGTTTCTCCTGGATGAGTCAGTACTGAATATAGCAGTAGTGGTTGCAGTTGGCTGCGCAGAATGTACCTATGCAGAAATGGAAAATGGGTGCAAATATGTTGGAATGAACATTTCCATTTTAAATGTTACCACTGTTATGAGCACCCATAAACAAAGGACATAATTAAACTAGGCTGCACTAACTTATATCAAAATTAAGCTGAATATGGCATTTGAAGACTAAGTGTAACATTTCTGAACCTCACTTCTCCACAATGAAAACACAGAAAACCGTGTGAAAGTGCTTATGCAGCGTCAGTTAAATTTGGCATTTATCGATTTATTTAATCAATACGTTTATGCCCAGTTGTAACTTGTGCAATGATCATTGAATTCAGCATGAAGGAGTTAAAAGTAATAATTCTTCAGGGCCAATGGTGACTTTCACGCTTTATCTCCAATTGTTCATTGAACGTTGTGTTTTCTTTTGGGTGAACGAAAGAAAAAGCCTGACTCGTCTTTTATCGTCTCTGCGTGTTTCAATATTGGGGAAAATGCAGTTGCAAAAACGTCCGTTTCATACAAACACATTCGCAAGACCAGCCATGATTTCAAGATTTTGTGTTACTTTTTCCCTACCAAATACTGTCATTATCGGGCAAAATCAACTAACTTTCTTCATGGAAAAAGAAATGAAGAGGAAATATGACCATCTGGAAACATGATGAACGAGATGCTTAGAGCTTTGGACAGAATTGCAGTCATCAGCAAAAGGTTTGATGTTTGCAATTTATGATCCCGCTCTTGCAACAATCCGTTAGTTGTGCTAACCGTTGCTACTTACGGAAGGATTTGTATGCCTCTCACTTCAATTGCTCATACTCACTTACTCCATGTGCATTCCAATTAATCCACAGGGTCATTCATGTGCAGTAAAGTGCTTGTGGTGCAGTGGTAGAGTCTCTACTACTAAGCAGAGTTCAGAAGACTTCCAATCCTACTTGCCCCAGAGGCAGATCATAGCATCTCAGAGGTTGATTAGAAAACGTGTACATTGATGTGAACGATTTTGAGTGTGATCTGGGTAAGCAAGGCTGTTGAGTGTACACTGTGATTCATGCTGAACAAATTCAGAGGCTGGGACTGGAAAGTGCTCTGGAACTGTAAAAGTAGGATTCATGATTTGCCGCCCATACTAAGTGCTTCTGAATTCTCCCGACTGCTTTCCCTCTCCATTGCTTACTCCGAACCAATCAAGTGTGCAACCAATATGATGCCAGTGGAGGCGAGATGGTCCAAGGAGTGGTGACCTTTGTTCTAGCGGCAGTGGAATGCTGAAGGGGGTACATACCAGGCTTCCAAGCTGACGGCACATAATGGAGCACTTAACAAGAAGGACTATAAAGTTGCACACTTTTTTTCATTTCTTCCTTTTTTCTGCCTTTATATTCTACGTTCTGGTTCATTTTACTGTCTTTTAAGTTGGCGCCAGAGAGCAGCGACATTCTGCAAAACCTTTCACTGTAATTTGCAACAAGATACATGTGACAAGCAGTCAATCAATCAATCTTTCTTTCGCTCCCTCTTTAACTAAATTCAGCTCAATTTCTTCCTCTGTTCAGAACCCAAGTCGCTTCTTAAACCTGAGAATCTGTTTCAAAAACACTCGTTTGTGGATATATTGCAAGACGGAGATCAAAGTCTCACTTCTGTCATTCTAAAGCCTCATGAAAATATGTTATCGCTGTGTTTGCACCTGAGAGGTTGTAAATACATTTAATAGGAGCATATACATGAATATATCAAACGGAAGTAGGGGTCGGCGATCCATTACTCGAAAACTACTCTCCCATCCAATAAGATCGTGATGAATGATGGATTAAAACATACAACAGACGAGGCTGCTGGATCAGTATCAAACTCATATGATCTGGAAACTATGGGATGGACAATGCGAAGTTGCAAAGACAATCAAAGATCAACGTTTGGTTGCGAATTTGAGAAATCTCTTCAGAAATCTAATAACATCAGCGAAGAAGCTGTTCTTGAAGGTTTTGGTTCGTGTGTTGAAGCTTATTAACTTTTGCCTGATGGAAGAGGTTGGAAGAGATTATAAACGGTTGGTAGGGCTCTTTGATGATGATGGCTGTCTTTCTGAGAAAGTAAGAAGTGTAGATGGAGTTAATAGATGGAATAGATGAAAACTCAAGCCATGAACATTGAAAAAGAAACGTGGTTAATGCGTTTAGCATTCCCTGGACATTTCCAATTCGTGTTTGAATCCTTCAAAACATGCCCAATAGCAGCTAGATTTATCTGTTTTTCTTTAACAACCATGCTGATTACTGTAAAAGTTTCAAAAATCTAATTAAATCCCTTGAGCCTGACTCATGTATAAATGTGGATAAATACAACATAACGCTGAATGTGCTTAAATCTTCTGATAGAAATGCACATATCACCAAAAGGTCTGTTGTTTTCCATCTACTACAATTTGCTTGCGGCTCTCGGGATACCAGGTAAAGATTTGTACTCAGTTTTTTATTACACAATTCTTAGATTTGTTGCATTTCACGTTGTGGCTTTTTCATCCCCAATTTAAAGTACAGTCTCTCCCTTTGGTGGGTCGGTTCACTTATCTTAAAGTAGCACTTTCAAAATCTATCCTTAAGAATATACTGCGGGTTAGTAGAATAGTTTATTTCCTTGTTGATCTGGTCAGCTCTTCTCGCCTATGTTCTCACTTTTGTGAATATAATTGATCTTCATTCTTCGTTGGGTTTTTTTAAAATGATGCGTTACCACAATAACCTGTATGTTTTCTTAATAACTGCGCTGTACCTTCTCTTTATGGAATTTCAGAAATAGCTCAGTGCTGAAGGAGGGCATTTGATCAGTCTTGTGTGCATCCGGTCTGCAGATAAACAATTCGCTTAATGCTGTTCTTACAACTTCTCCACGTAAACTGCACAGCATTCAAATCAGTTTCGAACCATTGTCTCCATAAACTGATGTATTCCAGTGCCTCGCCATTGCTATGTGAAATGTATTTACATACAGTATCTTGCTCCGCAGGTGGCAACATTTATTTTTTGCTAATTTTCATCAGATAACTATGATGATGGAACTTGTAACTTTACCAATATCATCTCACTATAAGTGCTGTCCTATATTTCTATTAGGATAACTCCTGTGAGTAAGTATCACAAAGATAATATCTGCCACTGCACAGATGTGCTAATGTCTCCTTGCAGTAAACTACAGCACTGAGGGCTTCAGTGTTGTCGGAGATGTTCTCCGAATGAGAACTTAGCGTTTGCAATGGTCCAGTGGTTCGGGTTAGCATTGACGTTTCTAGATAAATAAATGAGAAATACTGTTGCATCTCAATAAATGTTTCCTGTGCAAAACCGAAGAAATCCTCTTTTTCGCCCACTCCCTGTGCCTCTGGATGTTTTTATTGATGCAATCTGCTGGTAGATTCAACAGAGAAGAGCTTTACGCAAGTTCATAGCCTTTGAACATTTTCTTTTAAAGTCAGCAATATGCAATGAATTCTCTGGGCAGACATCACGCGCATAATTGCTGTTTTGTCATTTACCCCACTCAGCCCATACATCCGATACTTCCAATCATTTTCCATGCATGCTTTCAGGTTTTTCAAAATCATTTTTTCTCCGCTATTATATATATATATATTATTGATTATTCTTCTCACTTGCATATCTTGGTTTCAATTCAGATGATTTTCCAAGCTTAATCGAAATGCTTGTACTTGTGTGAAGCATACTTCCCAAGAGAATAAACCTCTGACTTTCTCCAACAATTCTGTAAGAAGTATAATTTTGTTGAAATTTGGACGAACGACTTAATTGCTCTCGCTCTTTGTGAAATAATTCTCACTATTCCATCCTCATTCTCTCTGTTACAGCAAATTTGGCAGTGATTGTCATCTTACAACAAAGACGATGTGGTCTCTCTGGATGCATCATTTACTATGTGGTATCCATGGCGCTAGCAGATCTCCTGGTCATGATAGTCAATGTGGTTATAAACCGGACTGCTGGCATTTATTTTCCATTCAGCTTCTTATTCATCACACCAATATGCAGTCTGCGCGTTGTCCTTATTTATTCAGTAATAGATAGTTCTGCCTGGTTAACAGTCGCTTTCACGTTTGATCGATTTGTGGCCATTTGTTGCCAGAGGCTGAAACTGAAATACTGTACAGAAGTCACAGCGAAGTGGGTTATAGGGGGAGTCTGCACGCTGAGCTGCTTTAAAAACGCATTTTTCTATTTTATATTTGAACCACTGTACATAATTAATGACGTTCCCTGGTTCTGTGTTCCAAAATTAGTATTTAGTACCTCACAGGCCTGGGCCGCATATGATTTGATTCGATCCATTCTTGTGCCCTGCCTCCCATTTGTTCTGATTTTACTGCTCAATGTTCTGACTGTCAGACATATTTTAACGGCCAATCGAGCCCGTAGGAGACTCCGCACCCTGAGCAGTGGAGAGAATCGGAGTGATACAGAGATGGAAAAACGGAAAAAATCTATTATCTTACTCTTTGGCATATCAGGTAGTTTTGTTCTGCTTTATTCGGTATTTTTTGTAACCGTGCTCTATATCCGAATTGCAAAAGTTACTTATTATTCAGTTTCTGACTTTGGCAAGTCATCCTTCATTCTCGAGGAAACTGGGTACATGCTTCAGTTTCTGAGTTCCTGTATAAATCCTTTTATTTATGCAGGGACCCAGAAGAAATTCAGAGATGAGTTAAAGAATGGTTTGAAATATCCACAGAGAGTGCTTGTTAAACTTTTAATGTGTTGATTCTTTATAAATGGTGCACTGTCCATTGCAGACACATTAACTGAAAGCGTCCAGTCATATATCCTCATTCCAATGTGCAGCCAGGTGACAGTAAAGGATTGCTTGGCTACACCTCTTTCTCCTTGCCTTCTGTCTAATTGGCCAGAAATTCTCCTGCTGCTACTTCCAAGACCAAAAAAAAATCATAACCCCCGACAAGATCGAATTATTTGTGACTTCAGTTGCAGCCTTTCATTTACCTTCTGCAAAGTCTCATTTGTCAAAGTCTGTCACTGTGCACACGGGTATTTATGCCTTCGTAGGTAAAGCTGGCTGACAATGTAACACGGCGGCAGCATTCACTCCACTGGTGTTTCCTCCGACCCATTGCCTCCATCTGACCTGCTCCGCCACCTGGACAGCACTTACTAAAACAAGTTCTACAACAGTGAATCACAAATTTAAGTGCTATGGTAAGGCAAACGTTTTTGGAACTGGATATTCATGATTGATTTGGAATAATAACAGACCAGATTATTCGATTAACACTGACTCTCGGGAATGAGAAATGGATAATTTTGATGCCAATGTAATTACGTCATAATTTCGTGCTGCTCAGTGCAACAAGTTGTTCTTTGAATCGAAAAGAATATGATGTTTATAGATATGATAATTAGCGTTCCATATTCAAAATCAGTCCTGAAGTACTATTTTAACAGTCGATTATTATTCATTGTCTTCAATGAATGTCTAAAATAACTCAAACCTATTGTCTTTCATTTCACATGCAATGGCACCTAACTGGCATTTCGATTTAATTTCAATGCTTAACCAAGATTCTCCAGAATCAATCATCAGTTTAGTGGAGTGAAATTTGTCACTAATCAACACTATGAATAAAATTGTCTCTCTGCAACGTTGTGCAACAGGGTTTTGAGCAATCTTGCAGAGTGGGAGCATGTGGCAGTGCTGTGGGGCCAAGCAATGACACGACTGGTGAAAGAAGGCTTTAGGTTCCATGCTGTAGAAGGACATATCATATTGTCCTGACATTGTTACATTTTAAGTGAGGGGGACCCAGAGGATTCCCCATGGGAAGAGGAAAAGGAAGATGTGTGAACCGCTGTGCCTTCACTCGCAGTCATAGTCATTCACTCGTGGAATGTATGTGAATAAATACAGGCAGTCCTCGAACCCACCAACAGTATACTGTCAGAAGGGACGAGGCTCTGCGTGGTTTTCCTGTTTGGACAGGACTTTATTCACACTTTCCACTTGCAGACTCATGGCGTCAAAAAAGAAGGCGATTGTCTCATGATAATTCCGCTGGCCTATTAATCCAGAGACGCAGGTAATGCTCGAGTGTGCTGGGTTTGCTCAAAATCTAGGCATATGGTATCATTTGAATTCAACTTCTTGTGTGGGCTTAAGAGTCTAAGGACAACGAACCCATTGCCGATTGTCCAAACTTCATCTTGTTCAATTTGGAAAAAGAACAGTCCTCGTCAACTGATCTTGCCTACATGTGGCTTTTCAATGACTTCTGTGAAATATTGGATGAGCACTGAATGGTAGCCGAGCCAGTGGCACCCTCATGTCGTGAATGACTTTTCTTATTAAGAACTTCAATATTCCAAAGCTCAAGAACTGCTCAACGATAATGGAGTACGCACACATTAATACCTTGGGAAGGGAATGTCATAAGGGGAGGCGACAGCTGGTAAATCCAGAGACGTAGGGAATAGTACATGGAACATTTCAGCTCAGTGCAGGCCTTTTGGCCCTCGATGTTGCGCCAAACTGTGGAACCATTCCGAAGCCTATCTACACTATTCCTTATTCAGCTGTATGTTTATCCAATGACCATTTAAATATCGTTACGGTTGGCCAGTCTACGACTATCACAGCAGTACATTCCACTCCCTAGTTCTCTGATGAAAGAAACTACATTTGACATCTGTCCTTCCTCTATTGCCCCTCATTTTAAAGCTATGGCATCTCGTGCCAGACATGACCACTGTCTGCCTGATCTAATCTCTGATTATCTTATATGTCTCAATTAAGTCACCTCTCAACCTTCTTTTCTCTCATGAAAACAGCTTCAAGTCCCTCAGCGTTTCCTCATAGGACCTTCCCTCTATTACAGACAGCATCCTAATAAGTCTCCTCTGAACCCTTTCCAAAGCTTCAACATTATATCTCTAGTGCAGTGACCAGAACTGCACACAATACTCCAAGTCCAGCCGCACCAGTTATCTGTAAAGCTGCAGTATGACCTCATGATTCCGAAATTCAATCCCTTCACCAATAAAACCTAACACACTGTATGTCTTCTTAACAATCCTATCAAACTGAGTGGCAACTTTCAGAGATCTATGTACATGGACACTGAGTTGGTTCTGCTCATCCACACGTCCAAGAATCTTACTATTAGCCCAGTTATCTTTATTCTTTTTGCTCCTTCCAAAGTGAATCTCCTCACACTTTTCCGCATTAAACTCAACTTGCCACCTCTCAACCCATATCTGTAACTTATCTGTGTCCCTCTGCAACCTGCAATATTGTTCAGAAATATACACAACTCCACAGACATTAGTATCATCTGCAAATTTATGACTGCATCCTTCAACGCCCTCATTTAGGTCATTTATAAAAATGACTCAAAACTGGTTCTTGAGGTATACCATTAGTAACTGAAATTCATGATGAACATTTCCCATCAACCACCAGTTTCTCTCAGCCCGCCAATGTCTGGTCCAAACCGTTAAATCACCCTCAATGCCATGCTATTTAGTGCAATAGCCTATCGTGGGGAAACTGAACAAACGTCTTACTGAAATCCAAATACACCACATAAACCACTTTATTCTCATCCTCCATTTTGGTCAACATCTCAAATAACTCAGTCGGGTTTGTGAGGCATGGCCTATCCTTCACAAAACCGTACTGACTATTCCCAATCAACGTACTCCTGTCTAGATGAATATAAATCCGATCTCTTCTAAAATTTTCCAATTCGTTACCCACAACAAAGTAAGGCTCACTGGTGTATAATTACCAGGGTTGTCTTCACTCCCCTTCTTAAAGAAGGGGACAACTTGCTATTCTCCAGTCTTCTGGCGCTAATACTGTCGACAATGATGACACAAAGGTAACAGCCAAAGGCTCTGTATCTCCTCCCTGGCATCTCAGAGAATTTTAGAATAACTTTCTTATGACCCAGGGCACTTATCTATGACCATACTTACCAGAATTGCTTGCGCCTCCTGTTTGTGAAACTCAATCCCGTTTCGTCTGGTAGCCTGGATCTCAGTGTACTGCTTTACAACAATGTATTTTTCCAACGTGAGTACTGGGGACAAATATTTATTTAGCGCATCCCATATCTCTTCAGACTCTGGGCACACCTTTCCAATGTGTGCAGAATGGTTTCCTGACGCAGTTTGTAGTCAGGCCAATAAGGAGCGAGGCCATATTTGATTTGGTACTGAGTAATGAACCTGTCTAGGTGTTAGATTTGGAGGTGGGTGAGCACTTTGTTGATGCTGACCACAATTCAGTCATGTGCAATGGAAAGGCATAGGTATGGAACGCAGGCCAGGTGGGATTGCGGGGCTAAAGACAATTATGATGAGATTCGGCAAGATTTACAATGCATAGGATGTACCAGGAAACTGCAGAGGATGGGCACAATTAAATGTGGAGATTATTCAAGTAACAGCCAATGCGTGTCTTTGGAAAGAATGCATCTGTCAGACAGGGAGGAAGTCGTCGAGAGAGCGAGCTGTGGTTTACTAAAGAACTGGAATCTCTTGTCAAGAGAGAGAAGAAGGCTTCTGCTAGAATACGTGAAGGCTCAGTTCGGGCGCTTGAGAGGTACAAGTTAGCCTGGAAAGATCTAAAGAGAGAGCTAAGAAGAGCTAGGAGGGGACATGAAAAGTCGTTGGCACATCGAATCAAGGAAAACCCGAAAGTCTTCTATGGATATATCAGCAATAAAAGAATGATTAGAGAAAGATAAGGACCAATCAAGGAAACGCCTTACTGAAATTATTATACACTGCATCAACTGCTTTGCACTCATCCACCTGATTGGTCACTATCTCAAAGAACTCAATAAGGTCTGTGAGGCACATTGGACAAAAACTGACCCATTATATCCTGAAACTAAAGAATTTCCAATCAATATTTAGAAAGTTAAAGTCCACCTCAACAAGTAACCTGCTACTGTCTTTCCTATTGAGGATCATGTTGGCTGTCCTTTCCTCTCCATCTCCGAAACTATTCGGAGGCCTGTAGCAAACTCCCAACACGGTGACCTCTTCTTTCCTGTTTCTCAGCTCAACCCATACTATCTCAGTAGAGAATTCCTAAAATGTCGTTTCTGCTACAGCAATATTGTCCTTGAAGAACAATGCCACACCTCCCCGCTTTTCTCCCAGCTTCTCTGTTCTTACTGAAGCATCAAACTTCCAGAACCTGCAACAACCAAACCTGCCTGTCCCATAACATCGAACGCCCAGATACCATCCACTTGCTGCAAGTTCAATCACCTTATTCTGCATGCTCTTGGCAGTGACGTAGACACACTTCAAACCACCTTCATTCTTGCCAGTGAACTCTTTCGACCTTGTTAACTCATTTCTGACCTCACTATTCACAAACTCCTGGACACTGGAACTACAATTTAGGTCCCCATCAATCTGCTGAATTAGTTTAAACCCTCACAAAGAGCATTCCCAAATTCCTCCCCAACCCCTCCCGGATATTGGTACACCTCTGGTTCAGGTGTAGACCATCCTTGGGTTCGAGTCGCACCATGGAAGCTGATCAACAGAATGCACTGTATTTGGGCGACACTTTTGGTCTGCTTTTCGGCCGCTTCCTCCTGACAATCCTTTACATAGTCATTTGGGAATAAACTCCAAATCCTTATCCCAAAACTGCGGCGCTCTAACGCATTTAACCAACCATTACAATCCCAAAACCGCATTAGGATACCAAATACTTCCTCAAACCAAACATTTGTCTTCCTCTTGAAGGTTTTCCTTCGACCTTGCTCACAGCGACAAATGTACCTCTTTGACTTTAAAGAGTTTTTGATCAAACAAGAAAGAAAGTGTGCTCTGGTGTAATGGAAATATACTGGATTCAATTGCTTGATTTGCATTATTCATTAGCTTTCCAAAGTGATTCGTTTAAAGTAATTGGATATATTCAAACAAGTAAATCGGGGAGCCCATTATGACAGTGATGCAGCTCGACATTACTTTCCATGGCAGCAGTCACAAATCCAGAGTGAAGGTTAATCAAAGTCGAACCATTACATTGTGCTTGGTAATCAAAAACAATTCCATGCATTGTTGCAAAACATTCTGTTCTCACTACAAGGCCATTTCCTTGCAAAACTGACTGTTGTCACATACGTTTTCATTCTTCCTCATATGTTTATTGCTTTGTCTGTTTAACTTTTAATGATCTGGTTTGCAGATATAGTTTGTGATATCAGGCATGATTACTATATGGCACATTGCACATTTTTTTAACAGAAGCACTGGGTGAAAGGGAACTGCAATCTTGGCAAGCTTTCAGCATTGACCACTCGTCAATCCATATGATCACGGCTCACAGGCAACATGATTCCACACTATTCTCAGACTGTCAATTTGCTGTAGGACAATTGTATTTAGTGTGGCAATTACAGTTGAATACAAATGTCGGCTTAGATCATCATTTTCACAAGAACGTTCAGTGCAAATTTATCCGTGTCACTGGCTTCATAAAAATCTGGATCGGTCGACACTTGTTTCAGATGAGTGACGACACTGAGGTGAATCCCTCCCTTAATTAAACCAATCGCCAACAAACGCTGGCCCCGCCTCTCAATTTGTTAAAATATGAAAGACAGAGAACTCCCATGTTGGGCTATTTAAGGAAAATAACCTCTTTTTAATAGCTCAAAAAAGTGATCATTGAGCAGCAACCATTCACAAATCTAAGACTCCCTTTCTCTAATCTGCTTATTATCTGCCGACATATCTGTAAGAATTTGCTGTTACAATAAGACATTGTTAAAAATAAATCAGCTTACTTTCAAACCCACACAGACGATGTTGTCTTCTGTGTCTTTCGTCTTGTGGCTGAAGGTTCTCTCTGGGTCGTCTTCTTTCTTATGTCCTGCAAGCAGACTTGCATATGGAGTTTTTTTTATGCAGAGGTACCTTTGAGAGAGAGAGTGTTTTCGAATTTCTTGGAGAGCAAGGTGTTAGCCTCAATGCCCACCCCCACCCCCACCCCAGACCCGTGTATTTCTGTCTTGATGGCAGTTGTTCACTGACCAATTTTCAAAGGATCCGAATTTTATATCCTCATAACATTGGACCGTCTCATTGGTTCGTTGTTGGCATAGCAAAGAATTAAACTCAATGGGGTTTTAATATTCTGGGCACAATTTACATTGACTGGTTAAATCGGAGTTTTTATTAAAACAGCAGGCAAAACTCGAGTATCCATGTCAGAGCCAAATGTCATATATTTTCAATTTTCGGTGCACTCTGGGACTGCCATTCAGTCATTCACACAGGTGATCATAATCTGTTAATTCAGAACATTATTCACTCTCTTTGCAAGGCACAGAACCTGCCTTCACCTTCACAACAAATATGAAAGATAAATATAAAAGCAGTGGAGGAGTTGTATTACTGGTATAGGATAAACTTAAGGCTGCACTGAGGGAGGATGGTTGTTGAAGTGAATGACTTTAACTTCACCTTTATTGACTGGGTCTCAATTAGTTCTTGGGGCTTGGATGGGACAGAACGTGTAAGGAACATTCAGTGGAGTTTCTTGACACAATATGTAAACTGTCCAAGCATGTAATTATACTTGACCTGGTCTTGAAAAATGAGTCCAACCAGGTGAGTGAAGTTACAGCGGAGGAGAATTTTGGGAATGTAACCATGATAGCGTGAGATTAAAGATACTCATGGATAGGGATTACAGCATTCTTGGATGAAGGTGTTAAACTGCGGGAAGACGAATTAAAACAACGTCAGGCCGAAAAGGGAAAATGTTGATTGTAGGTAACTGTTTGAGGGAAAATCCACTTGGGACAGCCGGGTGTATTTCAAATGCCAGTTTATACAATTTCAGGAGCGGCACGTTCCTGCGAGAATGAAGGATAGTTTTGACAATTTATATGATCCTTCGATGACCAGGCATGTCATAATCTTGGCCAAAAATACACAGGGAAGCATGTACAAGGTCCAGGACGATGGGAACTGATGAAGCCCTTGATGTATATAAGGAAATTGGGAAAGAACGTACAGAAGGAATGAGAACGGCTAAAAGGGGTCATGAGACGTCGTTAGCAACCAGGATTAAGAGAATCGCAACACTTACGAAAAGCAACAGGGAACTCTATTTGTTCATTTGTGGGACTTGGGCATCGTTGGCTGGCCAGCATTGATAGCCCATCCCCATTCGCTCTTGCAAAGATTGTGGTGAGCTGCCTTCTTTAATCACTGCAGTCCAGTTGCTGCGAGTTGACCCACAATGCCGATTGGATGGGAATTCTAGAATTTCGAGTCAACAACTGTGAAGGAACGGTGGTATATTTCCAAGACAGTGCAATGAAAGGTTCAGAGGGGAGATTTCAGGTGGTGGTGTTCCCAAATTCCTGCCACCCTTGTCCTTCTGGATGGACGTGGTCGTAGGTTTGGAAGGTGCTGTCTAAGGATCTTTGACAAATGTCTGCAGTGCACCTTGTAGATAGTATACACGGTTGCTATTGAGTGGTGGTAGTGGAGGCATTGAATGTTTGTAGATGTGGTGTCGATCAAGCGGGTTGCTTTGCCCTGGATGGTGTCAAGCTTCATGAGTGTTGTTGGAACTGCACGCATCCAGGCAAGTTGGGAGCGTTCCATCACACTCCTGCCTTGTACCATGTGGATAGACTTTGGGGTGTTAGGAGGTGAGTTATTCACCGTTGTATTACTAGACTCTGACCTGCTCCTGTAGCCACTTTGTTTATGTGGTGAGTCCAGTTGAGTTTCTGAACAATGATGTTGTTCAGAATACCAAGGATGTTGACAGTGCAGGATTTAATGATGATATTAGCGTTGAATGTCAAGACACAGTGGTTAGAGAGTCTCTTATTGATGATCGTCATTTTCTGGAGTTTTTGTCACGTGAATGTTACTTGCCACTTGTTGGCCCAAGCCTGGGTATTTTCTAGATCTTGTTTCGTCTGAGCATGAATTGCTTCAGTATCTGAGGAGTGGGCAATGGCATTTAACACTGCAATCATCGGCGAACATTCCAACGTCTGACTGAAGGAAGGGCATTGATGAAGCAGCTGAAGAGTGTTGAGCCAAGGACACTACCCTGAGGGTTTCCTGCAAAGAAGTCCTGGAGCCAAGATGACGGCCCCACCATCAGCACAAACATCTTCCTTTGTGTTAAGTATGACTCTAACAAGGGGAGTATTTGCCGCCTGATACCCACGGATTCCACTTTTGTCAGGGCTCCTTGATACTATACTCAGTTAATGGTGTGCTTGAAGTCAAGGGCTGTCACTCTCAGCTCATCTCTTGAATTCAGCCCTTTTGTCCATGTTTGAAACAAGACTGTAATTAGATCAGGAACTGAGTGCTCAGAACTGGGCGTCTCTGAGCAGGTTGTTGCTTAGAAGGTGCTGCTTGATAGCAATATTGATGACTGCTTCGATAACTTCACTGATGATGGAGAGGAGACAGATTGGGCGGTAATTAGCTGGATTGGCTTTTTCCTGCTTTTTGTTTACAGGACATACCTGAGCAATTTTCTGCATTGTTGGGTAGATGCCAGTGTTCTAACTGAAGTGGCAGAGCATGGCTACAGGAATAGCAAATTCTCAAGAACATGTTTGCAGAACTGCTGCCGGACTGTTATAAGGGCCCACTCTCTATGTCGTATCCAGTGCTCCAGCCGTTTCCTAACATCACGTGGAGTGAATCGAATTGGCTGGAGCCGAATATCGGTGATGCTGGGGACCACTGGAGGAGCCCGAGATAGAGCATACACTCGGCACTTTCGACTGAAGGTACTTACGAATGCATCAGCCTTAATTTTTGTCCTGCTGTGCTGGGCTCCTCCGACGTGGAGAGTGGGAACATTTGTGAAGCCTCCACTTCCAGTGAGTTGCTTAGTTGTCCAACACCATTCATGAGTGGATGTGGCATAATTGCAGGGCTTAGATCTGATCCGTTTGTTCTGGGATCGCATAGCGCTGTCTATCATTTGCTGTTTATGCAGCTTGGTTCGGAATGAGTCCTGCTTGTAGCTTCGCCAGGTAGACACCTCATTTTTAGTTGTGCCTGGTGCTGCTCCTGGCATGTCCTCCTGTGCACTCCATTGAACCAGTGTTGATGCCTGGCTTGATCTTGATGGTTGAGTGGTGGATATGTCAAGCCATGAGGTTGCATATTGTGCTGGAGTACGTTCTGCTGCTGTTGACGTCCCACAGTGCCTCAGAGATGCCCAGTTTTGAGCTGCGAGATTGTCTCGCAAATTGTCGCATTTAGGATGGTGATAGTGCCACACAACATGATCAAAGTTATTCTCAGTGTGAAGGAGTGATCAATAATGTTGCTGCCAAGCCACTCTTGGTGATGAACATTGATATCCCCCACCCTAAAGTACATTATGTGTCCTTGCCAACGTCAATGCTTTCTTCAAGTGTTGTTCAACATGGAGATTACTGATTCATCAGCCAAAGCAGGATGGTACGTGGTAAACAGGAAGAGATTGCCTTGCCCATGTTTAATCTGAAGCTATGAAACTTCAAGGGATCCATATTCAATGTCAAAGTCTACCAAGGCAACTCCCTCCTGACTGTATCCAATTGTGCCACCACCTCTGTTTGGTGTATCATGCTTGTGGGGAAGGACATATCCAGGGATCGTAATGTTGATGTCTGGGGTGTTATCTGTACGGTACACTTCTGTCAGAATGCCAATGTCAGGCTGTTGCTTGACCAGTTTGAGAGATAGCTTTCCATTGTCTTTTCTGGTTTCAAAGTCGAAGCCAGGTTGTCCTTCCGGTTTCATTTCTTTGTTGTGATTTTCCAGCGATTGATACAAATGAGTGGCATGCTAGACTATTCTAGTGGACAGCTGAGAGTCAACCAAATTGCTGTGGCTATGGCGTTTCAGGTACACCAGACCAGGTAAGGATGACAAATTTCCTTCCCTAAAGGACATTAACGAACGAGATGGGTTCTCTTCAAAATTGAAAATGGTTTCATGGTCATCAGTCGAATTTAATTCCAGACTATTAAACTTGAGTTCAAATTCAACTACCTGCCGTGGCGTGAGTCCAGTCGAGATCCCCAGAGCATTATTCTGGACTAATAGTAGAACGATATTACAACTAGGCCAGTGCTTCGCCTTACCTGGTTGGCCAGGGAAAAGATTGACCCGCCCAGGGACAAAAGATGGAGTCTATGTGTGGAGCCAGAAGAGATGGGTGAAGTCACAAACAAATGTTTTGTCGTGGTATTCACAAAAGCGAAGGAGTTGTTGGAAGATGATATCAGGGAAGGGAGTGTCGAAATTCTAAGCCAAGTTGCTCTTAAAAAGGAAGAGGTGTTGTACATCGTAAAAAGTATGATGGCAGATGAGTGCTGATGATATCGATCGCAAAATATTAAGGGAGGCAAGAGTACAAATTTCTGGAGCATTGATAGACATCTGGTATCCTCTTTGTTCACCGGTGACGTCACAGACAACTGAAGAATAGCCGATGATGTCTAATTGTTGAAGAATGGCAACAGGAACAATCCAGGAAATTACAGCCGTGTAAGTCTCAGGTCTGTGGTGGAGAAACTATTTGAAGAATTTCTCCGGGACAAGATCGATGCATATTTCTAAGCAAATGGACTTATTAGCGATAGACAGCATGGTTTGATGCGAGGGAGGTCATGCCTCACTAAATTGATCGAGTCTTTCGAGGAGGTGATGAAGATGATTGATGAAGGGAAAATAGTTGGTGTTGTCGACATCGACTTCAGTAAAGCCTTTGGCAAGGTCTCTCATGGCAGACTGGGACAATATATGAAATCTCATCGGATCAGGGGTGAGTATGCAAAATTGACACAGAATGGCTTTGTCATAAGACACAGAGGGGAGCATTGGATGAATGCTTTTTTTCTGAATGGAGGGTTACTGACTAATGATGTGCCGCAAGTTTCAATGCTGGGACATCTGCTGTTCGCGGTCAACAAATATGATTTGGAGGTTTAAAAAAATCGTTGGTCTAATTATAAGTTTGTGGATGATCCAAGAATTTTTGAAGTTCAGGGTAATGAGGAGTTTTGTCATAGGATAGATCAGGATAAACATCATTGGAGGCATGAGCAGAAAGTGGTAGATGGAGATTAATCCAAACAAATGTGAGATGATGCATTTTAGAAGCTCAAGTGTGAGTAAAAACTATACAGCGAATAGCAGAAACCTTTTGAATATTGCTATGCAGAGGTATGTGGGTGTGCAGGTCTGCAGATCACCAAAGCTGGCAGCGCAAGTAGATGAGGTCGGGGGGAGAGCCTATGGTTTTCTTGCCTTCATTAGAATGAACACTGAGTGTATTCTGCAGCTTTATAGACTTTAGTAAGGCCATACTTGGAATATTGAATAGACGTTTGCTCACCATATCAACAGAAGGATGAGGATGCTTTGGAGAGGTTACAGTAAAGGTTGACAAGGATGTTGCTTGGTATGAAAGATTTTTGCTACGACAAAACATTGGACAGACTGGGATTGTTTTCACTGGAATGTATGAGATTGGGGGACGAAATTATAGAAGCTTGTAAGATTGTAACTGGCTTGGATAGAGTGGAAAGTATGAGTCTTTTTTCCCAGGGTGCAGGCGTCAAGTACCAGAGCAGACGTGTTCAAGGTGCGGGGTGGTGGGAGTAGTTTAAAAGAGATACGCGAGGCAGGTTTGCACACAAAGTGTGGCTGGTGCAATGACTACACTGGCAGGGCAAGTGGTGGAAGCAGACGCAATCAGAAAGCACTCAGATGAATACACGAATAGGAAGGGAATAAAGAAATTCGGATCATGTAAGTAAGACAGTTTGAGTGCGGAAAGGGAAAATGTGTCGGCGCAGGCTTGGAAGGCCGAAGAGCCTAACTTGTGCTTTATTGTTCTTCCTGCATTTTGCTCTTTGTGTCGACAGGGCCAATATCGACTGTCAATGAACTGCAATCAATTCGAAAGAAACATAGTAACATTCTGGCATTCTATGTCAACTCAGTGCGGTTTGATTCATTATGTCGAATTTCATTTTAACAGGTTTACAGGGTTTTAGCAATACTTGTTCTTTAACACAAAAACAATGCTTCTGCTATTTTATCGCGCCAAAAATAATTTAACTTCTCTGTAACAAACCAACATTTGCATCACCTTTTCGCTTCCTTTTCAGATATTTGCACACGCCTTTATAGCTTTTTTTTGTTTTAAAATATTCTTCTTTAGATTACTTTCATGGCCCATCTTTTCAATTGTGTTGAATTTCCGGTGACCCACCGTTAGATTATCAATCACTCATAATCCTGCCGATTTCTTTTTTCGACAGTGGGAATTTACAACCGAGGAGGGAACATCCACTTACAGTCACGTTCCCTGTGAACAGTCAGTTTTCCATCACAAAAGGCGAGTGGGAGAGTAGATAAACCACATGTGCAGCAATGGACCTGAATTGCACCATGCAGCAGAGTAATGACACAATCACAGTGTGATCAGATAATTAACAATGATTCTGACATTCTGTGGCAGTGGGGAGTCAATCGGGGCAATTTCAATAATTGCGCGCAGTTCTCTCACTGGGAACATGGAAGACTCAGTTGATTCTCGGCCACTATGCTAACACACAACCACATTCCCAGTGAAGAACAGACTTTTATGTTTTGTGTGTATGCGAACAGCCTCACATTTTCCTCTAAGTAAAAGAACATGCACTGACTTCACAATGGATTAAGACTAATTCAGATATCCTGCATGTTTCAGGGGATTATCTTATTTGTCCATCAACGTTGAATGCCAACTCTTTCATTCTATGCGGAAACTTTTCCAAGGTTTTGGCTTGTGGAACCCTTCAAATATATGAAACCGTGGTGAAGAACCAAGTCAATCACTTTTATGTGAAGCTGTGCGCCTGTCCTGTACTGAGCAGGGAGCCAGTCCTTTCTGCAAATGTCCTGGAGACAAGGTGTAGTGAGTAGTTTGTGACTAAGTGGATGTGTTTCTGCTTTATCTGTATTTGGTAACCACATCCAGTAATGACCTCTGTCCATTCTGACCGTTCATTCTAGAAGGTCAATCAATAATCTATTAGGTGTGGAATCAATCTGCTTCATTTTATACAGAAGTTTCACACGGGTTACTTTTTTTCTGGAGACGTTCAACAACATGGCTTCTCCTTCTACCTCAAAACATTAATTCCACGAAAATCTCTTCTGAACCCTCTCCAGCTGAAGTTCTTTCTTCCAGGAAACAGGGAGACCAGA
Source organism: Chiloscyllium punctatum (assembly GCF_047496795.1). Lineage (NCBI taxonomy): Eukaryota > Metazoa > Chordata > Chondrichthyes > Orectolobiformes > Hemiscylliidae > Chiloscyllium > Chiloscyllium punctatum. The sequence continues at coordinate 47,869,029 of NC_092774.1, read as the reverse complement.
ACTAGACTTGTTCCCCAGAAGGGGCCTCCCCAACGTCTTGTACAAACTGAACATAAAGTTCTAGAACATAGAACATCGAACAAAACAGCGAGGAACAAGCCCTTCGGCCCTAGATGTTGCGCTGACCTGTGAACTATTGCCAGCTTGTCCTCCTACACTATCCCAAAATCATCCATGTGTTTATCTAAGGATTGTTTAAATCTCCCTAATGTAGCTGAGTTGACTACATTGGCAGGTTGGGCATTCCACGCCCTTGCCACTCTTTGTGTAAAGAACCTGCCTCTGACATCTGTCTTAAACCTATCACCCCTCAATTTGTAGTTATGCCCCCTTGTACACGCTGACGTCATCATGCTTGGAAAAAGATTTCACTGTCTACCCTCATTAATCCTCTGACCATCTTGTATGTCTCTATCAAATCCGCTCTGAGCCTTCTTCTTTCCAATGAGAACAGACCCAAGTCTCTCAGCCTTTCCTCACAAGAACTTCCTTCCAGACCTGGCAACATTGTGATAAGTCTCCTCTGCACCTTTTCCAATGCATCCACGTCCTTCCCGAAATATTGGGACCAGAACTGCACATAATATACCAAGTGTGACTGCACCAGTGTTTTGTTTAGTTGCAGCATGATATTGCGGCTCCAGAACTCAATCCCTCTATGAATGAAATCTAGCACACTGTATCCCTTCTTAACAGAACTATTCACCTGGGTGTAAACTTTTAGGGATCTATGTACACGGAAACCAAGGTCCCACTGCACATCCAATCTTCCAAGCATCTGCAGTCCTCACTTTCTCCAGGTAAGTGTCTCGAGAAGGGAATAATCGTTGATTTTGGCATTTCATTTAATGGATACTTTGTAAGATGCCAACGCCTGGTGATGACACTGTCTTGGAAACATCATGAGATCATGAGAATTTAGGGATGCCTACGTCATTGAACAGGTATTTCACGGGTTTTGGATGTATACATAATGGGCGAAAGAATCATAACATGTATACATAATGGGCAAAATTAGCAAGAGCAAGAGTCTGCTACGTGGAACCTTGTCAAAGGCTTTTTGTAAGCGAAGGCTGACTGGCCAGGAATCTCTCCAAGGAAGCCATAAGCCGCGTTTATTGGAAATAATTCATCATGTGGTTCAGACTTATTGAAGTTGCAATTTGCAGTTCAGCAAGCCAAATCTCAGTGCTGTTTTTCCCAATGCAATTGATGAAGTCATTTTTGTTTCAAATGTTTTGACTTTGTACTTTAAACATCAGTTTGTTGAAAGAGCCAGGAAGCATAACATATTGGCACCTAAATATCATAATGTTCAGGGAATGATATTTAGCTGTTTAGATGTTGAATTGGTGAACAATGGACAACCGATGCTGGCGAAGCAAACACAGGGAAAATAGAAAAATAAAGAGAAAACAAAAAAAACTATGTTGACTGGGCTTGGGCAGCAAACAGTATCGTTTTCGAAGCTACCAGACTAGGAAACTGATTTCTGTTTTTGCTGTCTGTCGCTATTTTCTTGCCATCAGTATGTTGAACGTTTTGAGAGAAGAATTCCAGTTTGTAACAAACATCGAAGATGTCTCCAGGAGTATTCAGAATTTTTTTTATACTTTACAGTGACTTCAGTATTCATGCAAAATATATACACCTTGAATACAACCATCATCAAGGTATTTAATGAAGATCTGGAATTTGGCGATGAAATGGTTATTCACCTGGCAAATTAGCATTTCTTTTTAAACATTGATTCATTAACTATGTTTGCCTGTCTGCCTTTGATGTATATTCAAAGGTAATTGGAATTAGATCATAGATATTGCCTTGCACTGTATTTGTGCTCTGCAAAAGTTACATTTTTTATTCAAGTGGTAAACTTGTTCTCAACGATTGTTTGTTTGGAAAGTCTGTTTAACAACAATCGAACAATTTTGCTGCAGAGTTAATATTTTACTGTCATTTTGTTCTAATTCTAGTAATACAGAGGGTAATTTGGTTTGGGTTGCTATCCCTGTGCGGTACAAATGATAGGAATTTTCTGGAGCAAATGTCATTAACCTCGCTTTCAAGTTGAATATTAATGCGATGTTACAGAACTTATAAACTGATGACAATATAAGAAATTGGTAGTCATGCAAAGTATGCATTTTGAGTACATAAGAAAGGACCCCAAACAAAGGACAAAACCAATTAATACGGCCATGTTAATTGTTATTCTGCTGATATAGTTCTGCAAATATGAATATGTGCCCATGTAGATTCTTAGAATTTCTGAAGATCTGAGATAAAATGTTTATTAGAGTACAAATTATATGATTAAAGATTATGCATTTATTTAACTTAGTTTTATTTTATTATTTATTATTTTGTTTGTTATCTATTTGATTTTATTGCTTAATATTATGTTTGATATCTATTTTATTTTATTATTTTCATTTTCATGCAATTATTGTGCACTTCATGTATTTGTGATATCTACTTTTCTTTTAATATCTGGTATTCAATGACTCACAGCCAATTCACTACATTAGCGCTCCCCATTGATTTACACATGGAGAACCCTTGAGAGTAATGCAACGATCTGAAAGCCAGCTCTCGGAGTGAACCGCACCTCTGACACTTCTGTTCATATTTGTTCACGAATGAGATTAAGAGGGCTTGGACACAAAGCTGTTAACAACTCAGTTCTTCGTCATAGAAGGTTACATTTCTGCCTTCATACTGCAGTGACTGTAACCAGGTCAGCCAGATGGATAACATACAATGTGAGCTGTCTCATTGGGGATCTTAATCTCATTCGTGAACGAGTATGAACAGAAGGGTCAGAGGCGATGTTCACTCTGAGAGAGGGCATTCAGGTCGCTGCATTATTCTCAAGGATTCTCCACGTGTAAATCAATGGTGAGTTGTGGCCATAATACTGGCTATGATGGAGTTTTTTCAGAGGTGACGATAGAAAAGCAATCTTCTGAAGAAATTCACTCACAACAGTTGACTTTGGATAAGACATTATGCTGTTATTTGCAAATCTTTCCATCGAAGTCTACACCCAGTATGTGGAAAGAATGCTTTTTTTCAGGCAAATGACAATAGGGCAGATGAAGAGCAATGATTAATTCTCCTGATAGCTCGCAGACCTGCAGCACTTTCAGTTATGACGAGCCAAACATTCTCGCGGCACCAAATACAAAAATCATTCCAGTCTTGACGGATTTAGTTAAGGGATATTACGAGCTCACGCCTTCTCAGAATCCATTAGTTTCACATTGCAATACGAGAACCAGGGGAAAGCGTTTCAGGATTGTTAAATAAGTTGAGATGACTGGCAGAGGCATGTAACTTTTGCTTAACGAAACTGAGATGCTGGGAGACCGTTTAGTATGTGGGATTAATGATATTACAATGCAAAAGCGCCTACTGGCAAAATCCCAACAGGATGTCAAGCAGGCAATACAACTGGCTTCATCATTAGAAAACATGGCAAGTGAAGCCTATGAATTGGAGGGTATTCTGATGGGACTGGATACCCTCGGCAAGACCACCTGAGGTTGGGATGACCACTTGAGTGAAGGCAATTGCAATAAAACATTTAGCATATATCCTGAGGTGAGTGACTCCAGGTCAGCCCACAGCACAACCGAAAATTAAAGCCAAGCATTTAAAGTTTTCTTCAGGTGGGGAGGAAGAGTGATCGAGCAAAGATCACCTCCAGACACTGAGATATCCAGGGGTTTCTAAAATGATGATATTGGTGGTAAGATATCCTCGGGGGTTCGCATTGGATGCAGAAATATTTACATTAGTGGGGCAGTGCCCAAATTTGCAAATGGAACTAAAATTGCTGACAGCACCTCCCAGACATGCGTGAGGTTTATCAGTAAGCCCTGGACTCGGGTACACGTCAAATCTGCAGGTTAGAACATACAACGTAGAGCAGTACTGCACAGAACAGGCCCTTCAGCCCACGATGTTGTGCCGACCACTGATCCTCATGTATGCACCCTCAAATTTCTGTGACCATATGCATGTCGAGGAGTTTCTTAAATGTCTCCAATGATCTCGCTTCCACAACTGCTGCTGGCAACACATTCCATGTTCTCACAACTCTCTGTGTAAAGAACCCAACTCTGATATCCCCTCTATACTTTCCTCCAACCAGCTTTAAACTATAATCCCTCGTGTTCGTCACTTCTGCCCTGGGAAATACTCTCTGGCTATCAAGTCTATCTATGCCTCTCATTATCTTGTATACATCAATTAGGTCCCCTCTCCTCCTAGTTTTCTCCAATGAAAGAAGTCCGAGCTCAGTCAACCTATCCTCATAAGATAAGCCCTCCAGTCCAAGCAGCATCCTGGTAAACCTTCTCTGAACCCTCTCCAAAGCATCCACATCTTTCCTATAATAGGGCGACCAGAACTGGACACAGTATTCCAAGTGCAGTCTAACCAAAGTTTTATTGAGCTGCAACAAGATCTCACGACTCTTAAACTCAATCCCCCTGTTCATGAAAGCCAAAACACCATATGATTTCTTAACAACCCTGTCCACTTGGTTGGCCATTTTAAGGGATCTATGGACCTGCACCTCACGATCCCTCTGCTTCTCCACACTGCCAAGAATCCTATCCTTAATCCTGTACTCAGCTTTCAAGTTCGACCTTTCAAAATGCATCACCTCGCATTTATCCAGGTTGAACTCCATCTGCCACCTCTCAGCCCATCTCTGCATCCTGTTAATGTCCCGCTGCAGCCTACAACAGCTGTCAACAACACCTCCAACCTTTGTGTCATCTGCAAACTTGCTGACCCATCCTTCAATCCCCTCATCCAAGTCATTAATAAAAATTACAAACAGTAGAGGCCCAAGGACAGAGCCCTGTGGAACACCAATCACCACAGACTTCCAGGCAGAATATTTTCCTTCTACTACCACTCGCTGTCTTCTGTTGGCCAGCCAATTCTGTATCCAGACAGCTACATTCCCCTGAATCCCATTCCTCCTGACCTTCTGAATGAGCCTACCATGGGGAACCTTATCAAATGCCTTGCTGAAGTCTATAAACAGCACATCCACAGCTCGATCCTCATCAACTTTTCTCGTCACATCCTCAAATAACTTGACAAGGTTTGTGAGGCATGACCTGCCCCTCACAAAGTCAAGTTGACTGCATTTAATCAAGCCATGCTCTTCCAGATGGTCCGAAATCCTATCCCTCAAAATCCTTTCTAACATCTTGCAGATGACAGACGTGAGGCTTACTGGTCTGTAATTACCGGGGATTTCCCTATTTCCTTTCTTGAAGACAGGAATTACATTTGCCTCTCTCCAGTCCTCAGGTACGACTCCAGTGGAGAGCGAGGATGAAAAGATATTCGCAAGTGGTGAAGTAATTGCATTTCTCGTTTCCCAAAGCAGCCGCGGACAAGTCTGGTCCAGGCCTGGTGACTTGTCAACCTTAATGTTAGACAAAAGTTTCAGCACATCAGCTTCCTCTATCTCTATCCATTCCAGCATGCACACCTGCTCTTCAAAGGTTTCATTCACTACAAAGTTCGTTTCTTTCGTAAAGACAGAAGCAAAATACTCATTTAGCGCTTCCCCTACCTCCTCAGACTCCACACACAAATTCCTTGTGCAATCCCTGATCGGCGCTACTCTTTCTTTGACCATTCTCTTATTCCTCACATAAGTGTAAATTGCCTTTGTGTTCTCCCTAATCCATTCTGCCAAACCTTTCTCATACCCCCTCCTGGTCTCCTCAGACCATTTTTAAGCTCCTTCTTCACCTGCCTGTAATCCTCTAGAGCTGAGCTTGAACCTAGCTTCCTCCACCTTATGTAAGCTACCTTTTTCCTTTTGATGAGAAGCTCCACCGCTCTCGTCATCCAAGGTTCCTTTATCTTACCACTTCTTGCCTGTCTCAGAGGGACATATTTATTCATCACTTGCAACAACTGTTCCTTAAACAGTCTCCACATGTCTATAGTGCCTTTACCATGGAACAATTGCTCCCAGTCCATGCTTCCTAACTCATGTCTAATCGCATCATAGTTTCCTCTTCCCCAATTAAATATCCTCCCATTTTGCCTAATCCTCTCCTTCTCCATAGTTATGTAGAATGTGAGGCAGTTGTGGTCACTATCACCAAAATGCTCTCCCACCACAAGATCTGATACCTGCCCAGGCTCGTTTCAGAGCACCAAGTCTAGAATGGCCTCTCCCCTCGTCGGCCTGTCAACGTACTGAGTTAGGAAACCCTCCTGAACACACCTTACAAAAACAGCTCCATTCAAATCTTCTGCTCGAAGGAGGTTCCAATCAATATTGGGAAAGTTAAAGTCTCCCATTACAACAACCCTACTACGTCCACACTTTTCAAAAAGGTTCCAAGAGGTTCGTCCGTGCTCTCAATCATTGTGGATGTCCTTGCAAGATTTTAGAAATGTATAGAGATCAATTGTCAAACACGGGGGTGGCATTTTAAAACCTGTGAGCAATCTTTTACAATACTGAGAAGCACTGCCACAGACAGGCGCCATTGTTTTTCAGCAGGGTAGTCAATCGTTTCCTAAATTCGAAAGACATTTCCATGCCATCCATCGTTCAATGGTCTGGTGAAGAGAGCAGTCCCAACATTGAATGGATGCTTAAAGTAACAACCTACAGCCTCACTTACAACCGAGCAGTCCCTGGAGAGATAGGAGAGATAGTACTGAAGATCCATATGGACCTCACGCAAGCTGCAAACTGGCAAATCGGGAAAAAGCAAAGCATACCGAGTCCCTGCGAAAGTCCAACAAGTCTGTCAGAATCCATGGGTTCTCAGCATAGTACTGTGGAAGCATCTGAGGGAAAGATGGACAGGACAGATGATACAGACTCAACGCCGTTACCACCTGAAGGAGTTGAATCTGTTCTGAGTGATTCCTGGCATTGGTGTTGGGCGACAGTCTAGTTCACACCGTCAGTGTTCAAGGCAGAATCGGAGAAAATGGACCTGGTGCAAAAATGGGTCAGGAGGGGCTCGAGAATACAGAATGGTCGGACGTCTCAGGATTTCAAGAGGATATGCACGTCGTGATTGGAATGAGGCGGACAGGTCATAGGCTTGGGGCTGTTTACTTGGTCCACTCAGAGAGCCCTCGCTAACAAATAAATAGAAATGTCAGGGCTCCTGTCCAATCTAGAAACTGGCTGTGAATCAGCTCGATAATTGTCATGTACAATGCACATGTAAATAAACAGTGGCTTGGGTTCATGTTATAATGTAAGCCTTCATGTCGTCCATATCTACTGATCCCTGCCTACTCATCCATCTGTTAAGATGCGCCTTAAAATCTCACAAATGTTCACCTGTACATTTTCGTACCATACGTGTTGAGCTGGACTTAGTAAGTTGCAATCAAAAATGCTGCATAGAATCTTGACAACACAAAATATCTGAGGAACACTGGCCCCGTGTCTGCCCAATGCAATTGCATTGTAATAGATGTGGCAACGCTGAATGGAAACTGGCTGACTTGGAGTAAATCATACTTCACGTGAAAATGTTGAACAGAAGTGTTCATAAAAAGTCTGAATGTAGATTTAATCAACTGTTGTCCTAAATAGATATAACAGTTCTGATCTATTAAATTCCACATGGATTTTCACGTTGATGGACTGGAACCTCCGTGCTGAATTTAACCATGATGAACCACATCGAGTCATAGAGATGTACAGCATGAAAACAGACCCTTTGGTCTGACCTGTCCATGCCGACCAGATATCCCAACCCAATCTAGTCCCACCTGCCAGCACCCGGCTCATATCCTTCCAAACCCTTCCTATTCATATACCCATCCAAATGCCTCTTAAATGTTGCAATTGTACCAGCCTTCACCACATCCTCTGGCAGCCCATTCCATAAACGTACCACCCTCTGAGTGAAATAGTTGCCCCTCAGGTCTCTTTTGTATCTTTCCCCCTCACCCTAAACCGATGCCCTCTAGTTCTGGACTCCCCGACACCAGGGAAAATACTTTGTCTATTTATCCTATCCATACCCCTCATAAATTTGTAACCTCTGTAAGGTCAGCCTTCGACGCTCCAGGGAAAACAGCTCCAGCCTGTTCAGCCTCTCCCTATAGAACAAATCCTCCAACCCTGGCAACATCCTTGTAAATCTTTTCTGAACCCTTTCAAGTTTCACAACATCTTTCTGATAGAAAGGAAACCAGAATTGCACGCAAATATTCCAACAGTGGCCTATCCAATGTCCTGTACAGCTGCAACATGACCTCCCACCTCCTGTACTCAGTACTCTGACCAATAAAGGAAAGCATACCAAACGCCTTCTTCACTATCCTATCTACCTGAGACTCCACTTTCTTGGAGCTATGAACCTGCACTCCAAGGTCTCTTTATTCAGCAACACTCCCGAGGACCTTACCAATACGTGTATAACTCCTGCTAAGATTTGCTTTCCCAAAATGCAGCACCTCACATTTATCGGAATTAAACTCCATCTCAACACATTGAGGAACACACACAGTACTGAACCTAAATCTCCCTGTACGATATGTAATTGCGGTGAAATTGCATCAATGCACCACGAAACCAATCAAGATGAAGGCATCTTAAACGCATCTGCAAATGCATCCGAAAAGACAGATGTTTTACTGCATCAGTCTTGACTGGATTCATGGTGCACCTAAATCATGATCGAAAGGACAAAATAATAATGGTCGAACTTGACTGTGCTTTCGTTGAAATATTCGTTTGGCTCATGGAAGTTACCAGAGAAAGCCACTAATATGTTCTGAAGCCAATATTTAGGTAACATTGATTTTTATGACGAAATAATACCTTGATCCTCATGTAATCGCTGTGCATGTCACTTTAGATCAATTTGAGGCCCCAAATAGCCATTCCAATTAAAAGTGAAACAATCAGAAACAGCACTAATCTGCTTCTTGCAATTAAAGTCATGATGGAAAAAGCAAATCTAACTAATTAATTCCCTGGAGTCTGAAATGCATATGCAACCATGTACAAATGTAGTCATGTTTCAATGATTCATGGACAGCGCTCAGAACATCTGTCAGAAATGCATGAGATTCCAAGAGGTTTGGTCTTTGCCATTTATTATCCAGTCCTTGCAGCTATTGGTCTTCCAGGTAAAATGTTGTGAGTTCCTCACGTAGAGATACTGTTCAGCTGTGTCGTTTCTCCGGTTTCACCAGTAGCACGACACCAGCAGCAATAAATATTGTTTCTCCTATTCAATATGACATAACATTTGGCTTCAACGTTGTGATGTGCTCCGTGAAGGCGGATACATGTTGTAAAACATTTCTGCTGTGTCAAAGGCATTAATAGAAGAAATGAGTTGTAATGTCAATCCAATTCAGCTGCAGTATTAACAACATGTTATTTGGTCAATTACTAAGCAGTTATTATCCTATAATAGTAGATCCATCGCGGCATTATTGAGACAATTTTCTGCATATCATCACATTTTGATTTTTCTTTGCGAAGTTTATTTCCACAATTATCCCATCATACATGTGGATTGATCGTGCAATATTCTTTGAATGAAAGGGGAAATCTGCATGAATGCATTATTGCTTCAGTAGTTTGTACTGTTGACCAATTTCCATCTGCATTTAATGACTGATTTCAAAGAAGGGGAATAATTAGTTTTCGAAATGTTCAAAGATATATAACAGCATTGTATTTCTCCTTCAACTGAAGATGAGGATTTGCCACTAATGCATAGAGCGCATTTGTTTTTGTTTTCAGTCACTAGTGCTCGCAGTTTCCGCGCTGTACGTTCACTCGACATTAACTGTTTCTGATTGTTCTAATGTGATGATTGCTGACGTGGGATTTCGATCTGATATCGACTTTCGACACTAGCCTACACTGTTTCCAGTTTTGTTGTTCTTCTAAAATTGAATGAATCTCTACACTTATTGGCATTTATTGCATTACATTTGCAAGGTCTAATTTTTAAAATGCAAATGACAAATGAATCGTTATTTACCCTGACGGTGCAATGAACCACTGATGACGTGTAGCAGTGCAGGAAGGTCTTTCTCCGAAACAAATTCTCATCACCAGCCAGTTACAGTGCTTTCCATCGACACCACAAATGAGAGGTAATTCTCACATGAACAGCTCGGTCATCGAATCAATCCCAGAATGAAGTCTGTGTCGTTGAAGGGTTGCGTGTTTCCAGTTTATTTCCGATGTAATATTTGAAGGTTTCATGTCTACTTATCCAAAAGTGAAAAGACTTGCATGAATTTATTTAAATAAAAGTTGACTAAATTCATGTTATTGTCAGTTTCCACCTCTTTCAACACATTCTCTTTGTTGGGATGATTTGATTTACTTCGGTGTTTTATGCTTATAATATATTAAATCCATTTTTAAAATTTATTCTTGCCTTGGAATAGGACTCAACTAAATGAAGTGATGAAATGTAGTTGGTGGGTGAAATGTAGCTGTCTGCGAAGATTTCTATATCGTATTCCTTGTGGCGTCATTAATTTGGTTTCCATGTTTCAGTAATTTCCCTCTAAGCTCTTGAAACTTTTGAAGAATCCTGTAATGTGGAAAACCTGATTGAAATCAAAAGGAGAAATGGTCCAATTGTCACTCACTCTCTTTCTTTCTCCCAGCTAATCTAGTGGTGATTGCAATCCTATCTCGAAGAACCTGTGGTCTCTCTAGATGCATCACTTACTACTTGGTGGCAATGGCAGCAACAGATCTCCTAGTCATGGTCACGGCTGTGATTTTAAATCGGATTGTGGGAATTTATTACCCATCAAGTTTCCTTTCGATCACACCAGTGTGCAGTTTCCGTGCTGCATTAAATCTGGCCGTTATTGACAATTCCGCCTGGTTAACTGTCGCTTTTACTTTTGATCGATTTGTGGCCATATCTTGCCAGAACCTGAAAGTAAAATATTGCACCAAGAAGGTGGCAGCATGGGTGATAGGAGTAGTGTCTACTCTGTGCGGTATGAAAAACAGTTTCATCTATTTTCAATTTGAACCTGGATACATAGTCAACAATACACCCTGGTTGTGTAGAATAATAGATATATTTTATACATCACCTGCTTGGACTGCATATGACTGGATCCGTTCTGCTTTAAATCCATGCCTCCCTTTTATTCTAATTCTACTACTAAATGCACTGACAGTGAGATGCATTCTCTTGGCCAATAGAGCCCGGAGGAGAATTCAGCTTCAAAATAATGGAGAGACCCAGCGTGACCCAGAGATGGAGAAGCGGAGAAGGTCCATTATTTTACTATTTTCCATCTCGGGCACTTTCATTCTATTATATTTGCTATTTTTTGGATACATTCTCTATGTTCGAATTGCGAATGTTACTTATTCCTCAGGATCCACTTTGCGTAAAGCCACATTTTATTTGCAACAAGCTGGATATATGCTCCAGTTATTGAGTTCCTGCATCAACCCATTTATATATGCTGCAACGCAGAGCAAAATTAGAGATGAATTAAAGAAATTTATTTTGAACCTATTCATTAAAAAATTGAAGTATTGATAATGGAATAGTCTAAAATTATTTACATACTTTAGGGCAGTACATCCTCCTCTTGACAGGCAGCAACACATGAGGGGTTTGTCAGACATTGCCTTACTGTTAAATTCAGAAATGTACGAGGAATGTTGCAAGGCTATAAAAGCCAGTGCAACAATTTGTTTGCAGTTGATTTCCAATTGTCCTTCCCCTGCTTATTCAGGATTTGTCCAGACTGTTGATGTTGAAAGTGGGATTGACAGTGTGAGTCAGTCAGGAGGATTGTTTGCAATTATTATTGTGCATTTGTTCCTATTTGGAGACTGTTGCAAACAAATACAGCCATTGCTACTCATTCGTAATTTATTCTCGAATCAGAAACATATGTACAATTTGGGTCTTCAGTAACACGCCTTTGACCAGAGCTATGCAAGTTGTTGAAGCTCTGTCGAATATGCACAGACTTCTGAACCCTTCGTCGTGTTGACAAATCAAGAGTCCTGCCATCGTTCTGACACTGTGTGTAGCGGACGTTTCAAATACTAGTCGCAGCAATCATTCACTGCACTTGTAAGCTGCACAAATACAGAACAGGAACAAAGAAAAAAGAAAATTACAGCACAGCAACGGGCACATCAGCCCTCTAAGACTGCACTGATCCAGATCCTCAAACTAAACCCGTTGTCTATTTTCTAAGGGTCTGTATCTTTTTGCTCTCTGCCTATTCATGCATCTGTCTAGATATATCTTAAATGATGCTATCGTGCACGCCTCTTCCACTGCCACTGGCACTGAATTCCAGGAACCCACCACTCTCTGCCTAATGAACTTCCGACACGTCTCTCCGAGAAAAGATGTCCTTCTCAGCTTGAACTCATGACCCCTAGTAATTGAATCCCCCACTCTGGGAAACACCTCCTGTCTATACCTCTCATGAATTCGTGGACCTCAAACATGTCCCCCTCAACTTGTCTTTCTAATGAAAACAATCTTAACTTATTCAGACTCGCTACAACTGGCGTCCTCCATACCAGGAAACATCTGAGTGAACCTCAACTGCACCCTCTCCAAGGCATCTGCATCCTTTTGACAATGTGGTGACCTGGTCTCTACGCAGTATTCCAAATGTTGCCAAACCAAAGTCTTCTACAAATGTAACATGATCTGTCAACCCTTGTACTCAATATCACATCCGATGAAGAAAAGCATACAATATGTCTTCTTCAATACTCTGCATTGCCACCTTCACAGAACAATGGACCAACACCCAGATCTCGCTGTACATCAGTTTTCCCCAGAACTTTTCCATTTCTCATATGGGTCGCTCTTGAATTGTATCTTCGAAAATACATCAACTCGCATTTGCCTGGACTGAACTTCACCTACCATTTATCTGTCCAACTCTCCAATCTATCCACACTCAGGTCTATTCTCTGACCGTCCCCTTCACTATCTGCTACTCCACCAATCTTCGTGGCATCAACAAACTTCCTAATCCCTTCCATTATGAATCTCTGTCTCCTGCTGCTCAGCCAGTTCTTTATCCATCTAGCTTGTACACCCTGGAGCCCAAGCTACTTCACCTTCTCAATCAGCCTACCATGGGGAACCTTATTAAATGCCGTACTGAATCCCACGTATATGACATTTACAGCTTTTCCCACATCAATCAACTTTGTCACTTCCTTTACGATTTGTATTAGGTTGGTAAGAAAAGTCCTTCACTGCACAAAACCATGTTGTCTATCACTGATAAGCCCATTTTCTTCCAAATGGGATTAGATCCTATATCTCAGTATCTTCTCCAGCAGTTTCTCTACTTCTGACGACAGGATCACCAGTTCAAAGTGACCTGTGTTATCCCTGATAAACCTTCTTGATTCAAGGGTGCAACATTAACACTTCTCCAGTCCTTTGGGACCTCATCCGCGTTCAACGATGCTGCAAATATATTTGTTAACACCCCAGCTATTTCCTCTCTCGCTTCACTCAGTAACTTGGCATAGATCCTGACCGGACATGTGCACTTGTCTACCTTAATGCTTTTTTAGAATACACAACACTTCCTCTCTCCTGCTGGTTTGACCTGGAGCAATCAACCATGTCTTTTTACTCGCCTCGGTGAATACAGATGCAAAGTACTCAGTGAAAATCTCTTCCATTCTATCTGCCTCTGCGCAAAACTTTCCTCCTTTGTCCTTGAGTGAGCCAACCTTTTCTCTAGTTACGCTTTTGGCAGTTATATGTGAATAAAAGCTTTTGGCGTTTTCCTTAACCCTGTTTGCTTAAGACCACTTTTAGCTCTCTCAATTCTTCGTTTCAGATTGTTCCCACGCTCCTAATATTCTTCCCAAGCTTCGGCTGTCTTCAGTCTCCGAGACCTTATATATGCTTCCTTTTTCCTCTTAGCTAGTCTCACAATTTCAGCTCTCCTCCATGGTTCCCTAATCTTGCTACCTCTATCCGTCATTTATGCAGGAACACGTCTTTCTTGCACTTCAGTCAACCTCTGTTTAAAAGCCTCCAACATATCAAATGTGGATTTACCTTCAAACAGCTGCTAGCAACTCACATTTCCAGAGACCAAATAAAAGCTTGAGGAAGGAGAATCTTGAAATAAATGCGTTATATTTCGCGAAGGGGATAGTGCACGGATACAGACGTCAGGCACAAATGAAGATTAGGACTGCAATGAACGAGGTGCACACATACAACATAATGTGGACATGGCTCTGCCATATGAGTTGACACATGGAATCAGATTTATATGAAGGATGTGGTTAAATTAAAGCATACATTAATCGTTTAAAACGTAAAATTGAGGAAAGGGGTTATCAATGAAAATTGCATGATTTGTGTACAAGACAACATGATCAGATTCCCTGCAGTGTGGAAACAGGCCCTTCGGCCCAACAAGCGCACACCAACCCACCGAAACCTGCTTTCCGTCCGACTAATGCACCTAATTAACAACTTAAGCATCGCCAATTCATCCAACCTGCACATCGTTGGACTGTGGACGGAAAACGGAGCACCCAGAGACAACCCACGCATACACGGGAAGAATACGCAAACAGTCACCCGAGCTTGGAATCCTGGTATTCTGCGGCAACAGTGCTAACCACTGAGGCAACGTGCCGCCTCTGCTGAGAACAACTGGCTGCCGTTGCCTGCATTTGCAAATGCAGAGTTTTTAAATGTCTTTGGTGAAAATTAAAGTATGAGGATCAGGCGTCCAGAACTGAAAAAGGATAACTGAAGAATTAGGTGTTGGAGTGGAAAGCGAATGAACTGGAAGTTTTCGCTATACATGATAGCAGACTGAAGTGAAGACCACGCCAAATCTAACATTACGTAACTTGATCTGTATAAACTGTAAAGAGCTATGCTGATCTAACTATATACGTAATGACTGGATATGTGCTGAAATATACCTGTACAAGTAAACATATAATACAGAGCACAGACGGTTTAGGACATTTAAATTGAAGAACAGTTATTAAATTGTGAAAAATGCTCAACAGGTCTGACAACACATAGCAATTTGTGCTGCTGACCCTGAACATTAATTCCAGCCAATTTTGCTGTTATTAAAAACTGAACTTGACCTTAATGATGTGTTGCATCCCACACTGACAATAAACCTTTAAGGTCGATGTATGCACACTGAAAGTCAACGTGCTGAATAACACCTTGTCAGCTCAGGACGTGAAACTGGATTAATTTGGACTCAGTGTGTGATTTCACTGAATTTAGCCTCTGTACTGTGAATGTGACGACTTTAACCTGTACGTGTTTTCACTAAATAAAATCATGTACTGCAATGCACTTGGAAACACCAAATGGACATTTTCTACCTTGGTTGTATTCACCATAATCATGGCTGCGCTGATCTGAGCATGTTTCCATTGATTCTATCAGTGTTGCTGAGGGTATCGCTGCACTGAAAGTAATGACACTGAGCTAGACTTCGAAGAAAACCACACGAATCTTGTCCCGGATTAATCGGTGCGAACTATGCCAGAATTTGTCTGTGCTGAAATGGAATTGAGTGCCACCATGCAGGAATTGGCCTTTTCATTCTGAACGTCAACACCGTCATGTGAACCCGTACACACAAGATATAATTAATCTGGACTACATTAACTCACACCAAACCTGAGCTGAATATGACATTTGAGGACTGACTGTAACACTACTGAACTCGACTACTCCACAAAGAAAATGCAGAAAACTGCGTGACAGCCCTTATAAGTTTCAATTAAATTTGGCATTTATAATTTATATGTTCAAAATATTCGTGCTCAATTGTAAATTGTGCAATTATCATTGAATTCACCAATGAGGAGCTAAAAGTAGTAATATTACGACTCCAGTTTTGTCCTCCACGTTAAATCTTCTCTTTTTCATTGAACGTTTTGTTTTGAGTGAGCAAAAGGAAAGCGCGATGAGCTTTTTATCATCTCTGTGTGTTTCAATAGTGGAAAACATGCCGTTGCAAAAATATCCATTTCATCAAAATGTGTGGGTAAGGCCAGTGAAAACCTCATGAAGCTGTTTTTTTCACTTTCAATTATTATCATTCATGTAGCAGGCAAAACCAACTAATTTTCTCCATGGAGAAAGACATGAAGAGAAAACATGACCATCAGGGAACATAATGAAGAACATGCTCAAACCTTTGATCAGAAATGCTTTCATTACGAAAAGTCTTAGTTTTTGTCAGTTACAAACCATTTCTTCCAAAAATCGGGCTTCCAGGCATAGATTCTTAGCCAATTCCTAATGATAGGATTATTTGCATAGCTCTCATTTCCTCATTTTCATCGAGTACTTCTCCATGGTGGTGATGTCATTTCTACATTTAAACAGATCACTTGTCTATTAACAAGAACAAACTAGTTTTTAACCTTTAACAGGTATGATTTCCCCGACCCCCAAAGAGCATCATTTCTTCCAACTGTCCATTTCAACCCTCCATTTAATTATAGCTATCCTTCAATAGCATAATGAGCCTTCATTACAGTTGTATGTTTCACCTTTCTCATTAGTGACATTAAAATGTCTTGAGAGACAGTTTGTTCACATTCAAGGTCTGCATAGTTCTCCTGATTGATACCGAAAATGCAAACACCAAAGTCATTGGTTTCGACAGATCTGGGCATGTTTACAGCTGTGATAGAAGACAGTATTCTGCGTGTTTATCGTCCATTCAGTTTGCTATCCTTCAATCCAGTCTGTCGTTTGGAGTTTTTTTTTTCTGAAAAAGGGATTCAGAGATTGTTCTGTCCGATAGTGGCTGCTTTCCCATTCGACGGTTCAATAGCTTTGTGCTACCAAAACATGAAGACAAAGCCCTATATCAAGAAAAAGTCAGCTATTATCATAGAAACTATCTGTGAACTGAATTCTGCTGTAAACATCCCTCTGTACTTTGGACAAGTCTTCTTCATGATTGACAGTAT
Organism: Chiloscyllium punctatum; assembly: GCF_047496795.1. Lineage (NCBI taxonomy): Eukaryota > Metazoa > Chordata > Chondrichthyes > Orectolobiformes > Hemiscylliidae > Chiloscyllium > Chiloscyllium punctatum. The sequence goes on along the minus strand of NC_092774.1, from coordinate 47,852,018 downwards.
ACCCTTTTTTTTTCAAGGGAAATCAATAAGTTTTATTTCACCATTATTAGTTGTATCTGCCTGGATTCTCATCATTTTAACACATTTTCTGCCATTTATTTTGATTTCACTGCTCAGTGCTGTGAAGGTCAGTCACATTCCAATGGCCAATAACGCCCGTCGGAGATTCTGGGCTCAGAAAAGTGAAGAATCAGAGGGAGTCTGACATGGAGAAATGCAGAAAGTCCATTGTTTTAATCTTTGCCATGTCGGACAGCTTCACTTTATGTTATTCAGTAATTTTAATTTCACCCAAATTACAAATGTTACTTATTTTTCGGTGTCCAATTTCTGTAATTTGTTACTTAGTCTGGATGAAAATGTCTTGAGCTATTGAGTTATTGCATCAACTCAAGTGTTTATGTCTGTGCACAGAGTAAATGAGAAAAATTTCATAACGGGGAAATCTATTTATTCAATTTAATTACGAAACTATTTACTTCATGAAGATGATATATATATGTATATACATATATGTGCATGTGTATATATGTATATACACACACATACCGGTATAACATTGTACATATAGAAAAAAAACAATATCGATTCTTTGTTCTTTATGTTCATGACATTCACTGCGTCCCATCTAACCACACATTGTCTCGTGCATTCTGTGATCTTAACAAGCTGAATGAATTTATGATGCACAACGTGCAGTAGTGTACCCTACTCTGAGTTGGTTTCCACTTCTGTTGTTCAAACTCACTTACTCCATCTGCATTCCAACTATCCCATACATGTCTTCATACATGTGCAGTAAAGTGCTTGTGGTGCAGTAGTAGCGTCTTTACTACTGAGCTAGGAGGCCCGAGGTCACGTCCCACTTGCTAAGGGCTTTTTCCTCCTCCATTGGTGCCAAACCCCTACAGTGTTAATGGACCTGGCCTCGAACAACCCGGGGGTTGGGGGGGGTGGAGGGGGGAATAGTCCATCAGACTTCTGACTTGTGCCTTGTAGATGGCTTTGTAGATTGCCAGGCTTTGGGGAAACAGAAGGTGAATTGCACTCTACAATAATCTGCATCTCTGATCTGGCGCTGAAAACAGAGTTTCACCTCATTAATGTACAGGAATATAGGATTCAAAATGTTAACTTTCTCTCTGCAAAGATGTTTCCTGGCCTTCTGAGTTTCTCGAGTATTTATGGTTTTATTTCAGATTTACAGCACCCGAACTGATTTGTTTTATTCATTTGTGGGTCTTGGGCGTCGCTGGCTGGCCAGCATTGATAGCCCATCCCCATTTGCCCTTGAAAAGGTGGTAGTGGTCTGTGTTCTTGAATCGCTGCAGTCCACTTGCTGTGTGTTGACCCACAATGATGGTAGTTTGAAAATTCCTGGATTTCGACCCAACAACTGTGAAGGAATGGTGGTATATTTCCCAGTCAGGGTGGTGAGCGGCTTGGAGGGGAACTTACAGGTGGTCGTGTTCCCAAGTTCCCGCTGGCCTTTTCTTTCTCGATGGAAGTGGTCGTGGGTTTGGAAGGTGCTGTCGACAGATCTTTGGTGATGTTCTACGTAGGTAGACCAGTGTATTTTCAACAGAATTAGACGAATACAAAATGAAGTTTTTATTGCGTTTGGAAGAAATAATAAGTATCATCAGAAAGTACATCACTATCTTTGAGCGAAAAACAGGTATAAATAAGATTGAATTCAACCAGTCATGCAATTATGGGGCGTGACTTTTCCCAGATTGGACCTTTTCCCTGGGCTGCACCGGAACTTTTATGGTTAACAATACATCGGCCAGAGATTGAAATTAATCATAGTGACAGCGAACAAGGAGAATTCGCACCTTTAAGCTTGACTATGAGAGAACCCAATTGTTTCAGCTGTGAACTGAAAACCCAGGCCATGGACTTTGGTAAAGGCAGTCAAGGCATTTTCCAGTCTCTGGACATTTCCCATTCGAGATTCAGACCATCAAAGTATGGAGAATTGCAGCTGCGCTTATCTGTTTTGTTTTGATAAACATAGCAATTTCTGTAAAAGGTTCAACCAACTAATTAAACCCCTTGAGCCTGACTCGTATATAAAGTGTGGAAAATTACAGTGCAACATGCAATGTGCTTCAAACCTCTGACAGAAATGCACATCTCACCAAAAGGCCTGCTGTTTTCCATTTATTATAACTTCCTTGCAGCTATCGGGATACCAGGTAAAGGTTTGTTATTATGACCTAACTCGATGATTTGTCGAATCGACCCTCTTTGCTGAACATTAATAGTCCGTTTTCACATTGCGGATATCTCTTCTCTAACTTAAAGTACTCTAATTTCTTCTTTAGTAGTTAGGCTCTTCTATCTTAAGATCGCATTTTTAAAATCTATCCGTCAGAATATTCGCCACGTTATTTGAGTTATTTTCCTTGACTTGTTGACTGTGTTTGTCATTATTAATCGTCTATGTTATGAATATCCTTTATCTTCATTCCTAGTTGAGTTTCTTTAAGATATTTCTCCATGAACTTTATAGGTGAAGGAGGGCGTTCTGCTAATCTTGTGTGTATCGGCTCTGCAGATAAACAATTCAATTGATGCTATTCTCCCACATTCTCCCTGTAGAGCTGCGCAATGTTCAATTCAATTTTGAACGTTGCCTCCATCATGCACTCAGGCAGTGTATTCCTGTCCTTAATGGGAGCTGCGTGAACAGTTTTTATATATCAGTGTAGATTTGACCAATGAGCTGGAAGATTTTTTTGTCAGACGATTCATCACCACACTAGCTAACCTCGTCAGTGAGCCTCCAGATGACGTTCTAGAGCCTCACTCATAATGTTACCTACTATGGTGACGAAATGACTGCTAATGAACCTTCTAGCTCAGACAGCAAATCTACATCCAGAACCTCAACCTGAGCTAAAAATCTCAAAGGTTTATTTATATAGTATATTGTTACTCAAATGGAAGCAGATGCTCCATTCAAACTTACTTCAGATCCCTTTAATGATATTATTTCTGCCTGCACCAGTATCAAGATGTTGCCTGAACTGCTGTGCTCTTCCAGCACCACTAATCCAGAATCTGGTTTCCAGCATCTGCAGTCATTGTTTTTACCTCATTTCGATGTCTGTTTTATTTCTGTTCTGCAAGTAAAAGGACGACTGTGAGTGAAAATTGTAAAGTTATTACGATGTAAATGTCAAAATGTTGCAGTATTGCTGATGTTGCTATCGCCATTTCCTCATTCAGGTGCCGCTTTGTAGATTGATATCTGTTCTGCTTTGGGCACTGTCATTGCGGGTGAATTCATAGAGAGCTGTTCTGAGTAAATGGGAACATACGATGCTGTTGACTGTGTAGTTGCATGCAGATGATTGCATTGTCGTGTCGATATAAATGTCAACCAATTCTGTTGTTGTTGTTTTGGAGGGCCGATTATCACATTGTTATCATGGTGCAAGTTTCAATATGTTGGATAACTGACACTTCCAAGTCAGAGATGATGACTGATTGTTCACAGTGTTTGAACATTTCATGACAGAAGCTAATTAAAGCAGTTAATGAATCAACTATCGTGAGCACCGAGTTACTGATAAATACATTGATAATACAATAGTGTCCGGTCACTGAATGACCGAAATTGCAAACACAGTAACATTATTGTCCACCAGAAAGTTCGCTCTTTAAACTTGTTTATCCTCTATCCAATTAACTGCTGCTTCCTTCCTATTCACGATTGACGAAGCTGGGATTTCGTGGATTACGTTTCGAAAACAAATATCCATCTCTGCACAGAAGTACTGATTACATCTGACAGTAAACTGCAGCATTCATGGCTGTAGGAGATGGTATCGAGAATAAATCGGGTTAAAGTCCAACAGGTTCATTTGAAATCACAAACTTTCAGAGCATTACCCCTCTGCCAGGTAAAGAGAGTGAAGCAAAAGCTAGTCACAACTATCTGGCATTCACACAGAATTGTGCAAACTGTACGATTTGGCTGAAATTTGAACTAATGATTTCATTGCTGTCACTCTTTCGGGCATAATTCTCACTATTCCCTCTTCATTCTCTCTGTTTCAGCTAATGTGTCAGTGATTGTAATCTTATATCGAAGAAAATGTGGTCTCGCTGGATGTATCATTTACTATGTGGTATCCATGGCGCTATCAGATCTCTTGGTCATTACTGTTAATGTGATTATAAACCGGACTGCTGGCATTTATTTCCCATTCAGCTTCTTATCCATCACACCGATATGCAGTCTCCGCGTTGTCCTAATTTATTCAGTCATCGATATTTCTGCCTGGTTAACGGTCGCTTTCACCTTTGATCGATTTGCGGCCATTTGTTTCCAGAAGCTGAAAGTCAAATACTGCACAGAAATAACAGCAAAGTGGGTGATAGGAGGCGTCTGCGCGCTGAGCTGTTTTAAAAATGTGTTTACATATTTTATATTTGAACCATTGTACATAATTAATGACGTGCCCTGGTTCTGTGCTCTAAAATTAATATTTAGTACCTCACAGGCCTGGGCCGCATATGATTTGATCCGATCCATTCTCGTCCCCTGCCTCCCATTCATTCTGATTTTGCTGCTCAATGCTCTGACTGTCAGGCACATCTTAGCGGCCAATCGAGCCCGCAGGAGACTCCGAATCCTGAGCAGTGGAGAGGGTCAGACTGATCCAGAGATGGAGAAACGGAAGAAGTCCATTATCTTACTCTTTGGCATTTCAGGTAGTTTTGTTCTGTTTTATTCGGTATTTTTTGCAACAGTGCTCTACATCCGAATTGCGAAAGTTGTTTATTACTCGGTTTATGATGATAACATATCATACTTTATCCTGGAGGAATCCGGGTACATGCTTCAGATGCTGAGCTCCTGCATCAATCCGTTTATTTATGCAGGGACCCAGAATAAGTTCAGAGACGAGTTAAGGAATGGGTTGAAATATCCACAGAGATTGCTTATTAAACTTTTTAAATGTTGATACTTTTTTTTTAAAGGGTGCACTGCGCACTTCAGTAAAGAACTTCAGGTCATTTATTCTCTTTCACAAGCGCAGCCAGATGCTTGGTTCCATCAAAAGCCTTTTCAGATCCACCCCCTTTGTCCGGTCAGGGTTTAGATTACTTACAGTGTGGAAAACAGGCCCTTCGGCCCAACAATGCTACACTGACCCGTACACCACCACCACCCATGCTTACCCCTTCACCTTACACTACGGGCAATTATAGCATGGCTAATTCACCTCAACTGCACATTTTTGGATTGTGGGAGGAAGCCCACACAGACACGGGGAGAACATGCAAACTCCACACAGAGTCGCCTAAGGCAGGAATTGAACACGGGTCTCTAGCCCTGTGAAGCAGCAGTGCTAACCACTGTGCCACCGTCCGACATGGCCAGAAATTTCCCTGTTGCTACACCACAGCGGCAGCCATAAGTCCATTGGTGTTCCCTCATACCCACGAACTCTCTCACCTGCTCGCTCGCCTGAATGCTAATTATCAAGTTTGACATCAGTGAGTTCCACATTTGAGCGCTGTGGCTGGGCAATCCTCATTGGAACTGAACATTGGAATTTGCTGTGTAAGAATAATGCGCCGAGTTACTTGATCACCATGTACTCTATCGGTAATGAAAGATGGATAACTGAGATGTCAATGTAATTACATCCTTCTTCAGTTCATCAGTTTAGCCGAGTAAAATCTGTCTCTCATCAACACTATTGATAAAGTCGTCGCAATACAACCAGTCTTGCCTAGTGGGAGCATGTGGCAGGGGTCTGGGGCTGAGCAAATGGCACGGCTGGTGAAAGAAGGCTTTAGATTCCATGCTTTAGAAGGATATATGACAATGTCCTGATATTGTCACAGCTGATATCCCGATGGCCCAGAAATTTCCGTTCGGGAAGAGGAAAAGGAATATGTATAACCCTCTGTGCTTTCACATACTGTCGTGGTCATTCGCTTGAGGAGTGTACGTGAATAAAGACACACAGTCCTCCAACCCCCTGAGACAGCGGGCTGCCACAAGGGATGAATTCTGTGTTTGATCAGGACGTCATTCACACCTTATCTTGCTGAATCGCAGTATCATAAGAGAAGGCTATTGCCTCGAGGTATTGCCGTCGAACCGCACATCCAAGGCCCCAGGATGTTCTCGGGACCTCGGTTCAAAATAATGAGCTTATTGTGAGGGCGGTGTGCCGTGTTCTTTATTATTAAACATGTTGGAATCAAAAATAAACAGCATCTCGGTCGAAGTGAGAACTTTCTTTTCATCATCGAGTTATACAGCACAGAAACAGACACTTTGATCCAAACAGTCTATGTCATCCATAATCTCAAACTAACCTAACTGCATCTCCTTGCGCTTGGCACATACCTCTCAAAATCTGCACTTATCTCAATGTCTCTTAAACATTGCAACCATACCCGGATCCACCACTTCCTCTGGAAGTTCATTCCACTCCCTGTTTAAAAAAAGATACACTTCATGTCTTCTTGCAAATCTTTCTACTTTCACGATAAAAATATGGCCCGGTCTTGAAATTCCCAAACTGAGGAAAAAGACATCTGCCATTCACCTTATCTATACCCTCATCATTATATAAACGTCTATTAGGTCACCCCTCAAACTTCTAAAGCCAGTGAAAAAAAAATCCCTATCTGTCCAGCCTCTCCTTATAACTCAAACCATCCACTCCTAGAAACACTTGAACCCTCTCCAGTTTAATAATATCCTTCCTATATCATGGCGAGCAGAACTGCACACCACGCCAGAAAAGTGAACACCAACGTTCGTGCAAACTCAACAAGACGTCCCAATTCCTAGACTCAAAGATCTGAGCAATGAATGCAAGTGTGCTAAATTTCTTCTTAGCCACCCTATCGACATGTGGTGAACTTCACAAAGCATTGTGTACCTGAACACCGAGGTGTCTCTGTTCAACAATACCATCCAAGGCCATACTTTTTATTATATAAGTCCTGCTCTTGTTTGATTTATGAAAACGCAATACCTCTCATTTTTCCAAATCAAATTCTGTCTGCCACTCCTGACCCAATTGATCAAGACTTCTTTGTAATCTGAGATGACCTTCTTCAGTGTCTACTATGCCACCAATTCTGCTGTCATCATCAACATCGTTAATCATGTCTTCTATATTCTAAACCAGTTATATAAATGAATTAAACTAAATGGAGGGGCTTGGGGGGGGGGGGTCCCGTTATAGATGAAATTATTAAACCCTATTTGGAGGAAGTAAGAGTGCAGGTTAGTGATGTGGCGGATGATTACCTGACAATAAAGGTGTGGGAGAGAACAGGCGAACATTTCTATGCACCAAGGAATTATTTTTTAAAAGTAGGGAAATTTAAAGGTGGAATGAATTTAACAGTTTTGTATATAAATGCGCAAAGAGCTCAAAACAAAATTAATGCTTTAATACTGCGAATAGAAACAAAAAGGTACGATTTGGTCGCGATTACTGAAACATGTTAACAAGAAGACCAGGTCTGGGAATTGGATGCCATGGGGTACTCAGCATTTCAGAAAGATGGGCTGAAAGGAAAAGGAGGTGATGTGGCCTTTCTTGGTGAAGGAGGGGATCAGTGCTGTAATGAGCAATAACATAAGCATGTGAGATCAAGATGTTGAATCAGTCTTGGTAGATATAAGAAATAGCAACGTGTAGAAGTACTTGTTAGGAATAATCTATAGGTCCCCAAACAGTGTTACTTCAGCGGGGCACAGTAAAAACCAGGAAAAATTAGAGGTTAGTAACAAAGGGCACAGCAATAATCCTGGGTGATTTTATCATGCAACTACATTGGAAGAGTCGATTTGGCAAGAGTAGCCTGGAGGAAGAGTTCATTGAATATTTTGGAGATTTGGAAATACTGTTGCAACTACACAAGGTGTTGGTGAGACCATACCTGGAGTATTGTGCACAGCTTAGGTCCCCTTATTTGAGGAACGATGCAGGGACATTGGAGGCAGTTCACAGCAGGTTCGCTCCATTATCCCTGAGGTGAAGAGAGGTGGAACGGTTTATTCCTACGCTCTCAGCAATTTAGAAGAAAGAAGGGAGATCAAATTGAGGCATTCAAGATGACATCAGGTGTGGATAAAGTAGATGTGGAGCGGATGAGTCCATTTGTGGGGCATTCTGGGAAGACCGGTCTTAGGATAAGCGGTAGTAAATTTAAAACAGAGTTGAAGAGAAACTTCTTCTAAGAACTGTGAATCGGTGGAATTCACTATGCCAAAGTGACATGGATGCTGGGACAGTGAGTAAATTTAAGGAGGACTGAAATGGGATTTTAATTGATAATGAGTTGAATGGACATGGAGAGAAGGCAGTGAAATAGGGGCGAAGAGCACATCAGCAATGACTGGTGGAGCGGCCCCGACAGGCCGAATGGTCTAATTCTGCTCCTACATCATATGAACTTATAAAACTGACAAATAAAAGTGGACCCCGCACTGATCCCTGTGGAACACTGCTGGTCCGAATAACAACCCTCCACCATCATTCACTGTGTTCGGGCAGCCCCTGGTCAGCGATAATTTACCCACCACAGATGTCAATCTTACTGGTCTGTAGTTTCCAGGCTTTTCTTGGCAGCCCTTCTTGAATACTGGTGCAACATTCGCTAACCTCCAGTTTTCTGGGACCTTACCCGTGGCTAATGATGATGCAAAAATATCATCTAGGGCCCCCGCAATGTCTTCTCCTACCTCTTGCAGTGCTCTTGGGTATATCTGGTCAGGATGTGGAGATTGAGCCACCTTCGTACATTCGAGTACATCAAGCACCTCCTTGACTGTGATATGGACTGTCCCCAAGATATCACCAGTAGACTCCCCAAGTCTTCACGTCTTTCTCCACAGTAAACACAGAGGAGAACTATTCATTGAGGACCTCGCCTATCTCCTGCAGTTCTACACAGACATGTCCATTTTGGTCCTGACGGGCCCTATTTTCTCTCTCTCCAGTTATTCTTTTTCCTGTAATATAATTAAAGAACGCCTTTGAATTCAACCTAATCTTCTCAGCCATGGCTATCTCGCGTCCCCTTTTCACTCTCCTGATTTCCTTCTTCAGTAAACTCCTGTAATTCCCGGCATACCGCCAGGGATTCTCTTGATTCAAGTTGCTTGTACCTGAGCAAAGCCTCCTTCCATTTTTCTGGTCAAAGCCTCAATGTCTCTTGTCATCCAGGGTCCCTGCTCCTGTCAGTGGTGGCCTTTCACGCTCACAGAAATATATAGACTTTTAACTCTAGCTATCTCACTTGTAAAAACCTCCCACTTGCCAGAGGTTCCTTTGGCCTGCAAACAAACTACTCCAATCAACCCGCGCATGCTCTTGTCTAATTCCATCAAAATGTACCTTGCCTCAGTTCAAAACCTGTACTTGTGGACCAGTTTTGTCCCTCCCTATAATTATTTTAAAATTAACAGATCTGTGGTCACTGGCCCAAAGTGCTCCCCTACTGTCACCTCTGGCAGCTGTTCTGCCCTAATGCCCAAGAGTAGGTTGTTTTGTCCCTTCCTGAGTAGAACCCTCTATACTCTGCTTAAGGAAACTTTCCTCAACGCACTTAACAAATCCAACCTATCTCAGCCCTAAGCACTCTGGCAGTCTCATTAAGAAAATTAAAATCCCCTAATATTTCAACCCTAATGCTCCTGCAAGTCTCCTAAATCTCCCTGCAATTTTGTTCCTCTAATTCCCGTTGACCATTTGATGTACCAGAAAATACATTTTCATAAAGTGTGCAGATGGATCACCTCGATCCAGTGTGAATGTGTTGATATACAGTGAATTGAGATGATTTGCAAACACTGCCCTCCAGATGAACACTTTTATGACCACTTTAGCCACAATGTCAGTACATATGGATACAGCTTGAAGATAGAAAACAGAGGGTGGTGGTGGAGGCTTGCTTTTCAGACTGAAGGGCTGAGACCAGTGGTGTGGCCCAAGCATCGGTGCTGGGTCCACGACCTCTCGTCAATGATATAAATGATTTGGATATGAACATAGGAGGTACAGTTAATAAGCTTGCAGAAGAAACCAAAATTGGAGGTGGAGTGGACAGCGAAGAAGGTTACCTCAAATTATATGGGATCTTCATCAGATGGGCCAATGGGTTTAGGACTGGCACATGGAGTTTAATTTAGATAAATATGAGGTGCTGCATTTTGGAAAAGCAAATCAGAGCAGGACTTATACAGTTAATGGTAAGTTCCTCGAGAGCATTGCTGAACAAAGAGACCTTGAGTGCAGGTTCATAGCTCCTTGAAAGTAGAGTCGCAGGTAGACAGGATAGTTAAGAAGGCATTTGGTATGCTTTCCTTTATTGGTCAGAGCATTGATTACAGGAGTTGGGAGATCATGTTGAGGCTGTATAGGACATTTGTTAGGCCACTTTTGGAATATTCTGTGCATTTCTGGTCTCCTTCCTATCTGGAGGATGTTGCGATACTGAAAAGGTTCAGAAAAGATTTACAAGGATGTTGCCAGGGCTGAAGGATTTGAGCGATAGGGAGAGGCTGAATAAGCTGGGTCTGATTTCCCTGGAGCGTTGGAGGCTGAGGGGTGACCTTATAGAAGTTTCTAAAATCATGAGGGGCATGGATAGGATAAATAGACAAAGTCTTTTCCCTGGGGTGGGTGAATCCAGGATGGGAGCGCAGAGTTTAGGGTGAATGGAGACATATTAAACGGACCTAAGGGGCTACATTTAAGTCTCAGCAGGCCAGATGAACAAATGACCGAATGAATCCCTTTCCACACTGGGTGCAGTTGAATAGTTTCTCCCCAGTGTGAACCCACTGGTGTGCCAGCAGGTAGGATGATTCAACAAAGCATTGCCCACACTCAGAACAGGTGAATGGTCTCTCCCCAGTGTGAACTCGCTGGAATCTCAGCAGTTTGGATGACACGATGAATCCTTTCCCACACACCGAGCAAGTGAAGGGTTTATCCAGTGCAAGCTCGCTGGTTCGCCAGCAGTTTAGCTGAGCGAGTGAATGCTTTCCTACACTCAAGAGCAAGTGCAAGGTCTCCCTCCGGTGTGAACCCGCTGGTGTCTCAGCAGTTTGGGTGACAGGGTGAACGCTTTCCCAAACTCAGAGCAGGTGAACAGTCTGTCTCCGGTGTGAATGTGCTGGTGTCTCAGAAGGTCAGATGACTGAGTGAATCCCTTCTCACATTCAGGGCAGGTAAGTGGTTTCTCCCCAGTGTGACTATGTTAATGAATTTCAAGCTGGGATGGGTAAAGAAATCCCTTCCCACAATCTCCACATTTCCACAGTCTCTCCCCTGTGCGGGTGTTTTGACATTTCAGATGATTCTTCATGGATTGTTCCACAAACAGACGGTGGGTGTTTCTCTCCATTTCAAACTGTGCTTGTTCCTGCCACACTTAAATGGAGTTTTATACAGATAAATGCGAGGTGCTGCAGTTTGGGAAAGCAAATCTTAGCAGGACTTATACACTTAATGGTAAGGTCCGAGGGAGTGTTGCTGAATAAAGAGACCTTGCAGTGCAGGTTCATAGCTCCTTGAAAGTAGAGTCGCAGGTAGATAGGATAGTGAAGAAGGCGTTCGGTATGCTTTCCTTTATTGGTCAGAGCATTGAGTACAGGAGTTGGGAGGACATGTTGCGGCTGTACAGGACATTGGTTAGGCCACTGTTGGAATACTGCGTGCAATTCTGGTCTCCTTCCTATCGGAAAGATGTTGTGAAAATTGAAACGGTTCAGAAAAGATTTACAAGGATGTTGCCAGGGTTGGAGGATCTGAGCTACAGCGAGAGGCTGAACAGGCTGGGGTTGTTTTCCCTGGAGTGTCGGAGGCTGAGGGGTGACCTTATAGAGGTTTACAAAATTATGAGGGGCATGGATAGGATAAAGAGACAAAGTCTTTTCCCTGAGGTCGGGGAGTCCAGAACTAGAGGGCATAGGTTTAGGGTGAGAGGGGAAAGATATAAAAGAGACCTAAGGGGCAACTTTTTCATACAGAGAGTGGTACGTGTATGGAATGAGCTGCTAGAGGAAGTGGTGGAAGCTGGTACAATTGCAACATTTAAGAGGCATTTGGATGGGTATATGAATAGGAAGGGTTTGGAGGGATATGGGCCGGGTGCTGGCAGGTGGGACTAGAGTGGGTTGGAACGAAGGGTCTGTTTTCATGCTGTACATCTCTATGACTCTATGACTCTAAAAACCGGTAATAAGGATGTCATGAAAAACAGCGTAACGGTCCAATCTGGATGCAGTTTTGTTTGAATTCTCTCATTGCAAACAACCTTTCAAACATCAGAAAAACGCAGTTAGGAAGTGAAACAGTGATGTTCGAACATGATGCTTGAAGTTGAACCATTAATCAAGTAATTGCAGCCTTCATAGAAGAAGCAAAGGATCGTGGAAAATGCATACAACGGACTTGGTAAAACAACAGCAAATGCAATTTCTTGTTGGGAAACAGTTTGATAAGAAACATTACAGAGAAATGCTGACTGAAACCTCTATCCTGATAAATGTAGCTACGTTGTATATCAACATGCAGCCATGGAGTTACAGAGATGTACACTATGGAAACGGACCCTTCAGTCCAACTCATCCATGACGACCAGATATCCTAGATTAATGCAGTCCCATTTGCCAGCCCTTGGCCCATATTGTTATGAAGCTGTGGGTGCACTGTACCTTTAAGAGAGATAAAAGCTAGCAGCATTATCTGACAGCACCAAGTGTTCTGAACAAGATACAATGTAACATGTGGTCCAGCAGCTAGTGTAGCTGGTTGCCTGGAGACAAAAACAAATTCGAATTAGGCCAATCAGTTTTAATTATACCCCAAAACATACCAAACTCCAATCAAGGTTGAATTGAGTACATTGACATTATTAAACGCCAATGCACAATCCAATGCTTTGGGGGTGTAAGACCAGGGAAAATTGAACAGTTGGGGGGAGAACTGCTAATCCACCAGCATCTGCAGACTGCCAACAGAATAGCTCTCTTAAAGGTACCATCAGTGACCAGTGATACAGAAATCCCTAAGGGGAAGATATCAAAAGACAATTCGAAAACTGCCTGCTTTTGAAAGTTGAATTTTAAATTGGGGGTTTTATTGGACTAGTATTATAGAAGGAAAAGTAAAAGATAGGTTAGAGGAAGGAGTTGTAAATAGTTGTTAGTTAATCATTCTCTGCTATACTTTAAGAAATAAAGTTGTTAATTTTTACTTTAAATAGTTCTTGGCCTGTTGCATTTTCACATATAACCACACGGGATAAATCTTTTCTGTGCTGCTGGTTTAAATTAAGCAGGGGGGGTTTACCCCATTTTGTAACAATGTCCCTCTGAACTCATGACATTCACAAACCCATCCAGATGCCTTTTAAAATGTACCAGTCTCCACCACTTTCTCTGGCAGCTCGCTCCAAACTCACATACCCTCTGCAGGAACAAGCTGCCCCTTAGGGCCCTTTCACGGAGCTATGAACCTGCACTCCAAGGTCTCTTTGTTCAGCAACACTCCTAATAAGTGCATAAGTCCTGCCTTGATTTTCCATTCCAACAGCAGTGTTTAAGTATAAAAGGCATTAGTGTACTTAATTGTATTCCTGTGGAAATTCTAAGGCAGATAGAAGATGCTTCCTTCCTAAAATCAGAGGAGTACTGAACAGCTGATGCAGGAGATGAAGCCTGCAATGCGGTTGAAGAAGTTGCACCGTGAAAGCCCAAGGATAACCGAGAAGGAGTGTTCTGGTAGACACCATGGGATGACCTAAAGCTGCCCATGTACTGATCATGCTTTCCCATGATTCACCTGACTGGATGTGCTTGCAACCATTTAATAATCCGATTGATTTATACCGGCCAAAGGCAAGTTAAAGGCAAATGCACCCACGCTCCTGATATTTGGGCACCCGGCGCGGAGGGGGGAGGGCAGGTCAGAGGATCTCCTCGCGGGTCTGCTCCTGGGCCTGGCCAGGCGGGCTATAAACAGGTCCAGGCAGTGGGCCTTGGAGAGGGTCATGAGGGCTGATTGCCTGCCCCTTTTCCATGGTTACATTCAGGTCTGAGTGGCCCTGGAGAAGGAGCACAGTCAACCTCGAGGTGTTCAGGGAGAGGTGGGCACCGCGGTGCTTGGAGTGTTTCATTTCCCCCTCCAACTATTTCGATTGAATCCCTGCCCTCCCCTTCCCATTCTCGACCACGTAAGCATTACCCCTGAAGAGAAGGGTATTGCTAGTCAAAAAAAAATGCAAAGCAGAGGTCTGAAAGGTGCATGTTTCCCTTTGTTCAGTGGAGAGGTCCTTGGAGTAGCTTGCACCCCACAGCTGTAAGACAATAAATGCCTTGGTGCTTAAAGTGGAGCTGGTATTGAGTGAGCAATTTGAGGCAGCATTTTGGCTCAATGGTTAGAGCACTTGTTGCCTCACAGCCCCAGGGTTCGATTCCCACCTTGGGCGACTATCTGTGTGGAGTTTGCAAATTCTCCCCGTGTCTGCATGGGTTTCCTCTCGGTGCTCTGGTTTCCTCCCACAGTCCAAAGATGTGCAGGTTAGGTGAATTGGCCATGCTAAATTGCCCCATAGTGTTCAGGGATATGTAAGTTAGGTGTATTAGGCGGGGGGGGGTCATGTAGAGCAGTAGGGGAATGGGTCTGGGTGGGTTACTCTTCGGAGGGTCGGTATGGACTTGGGCTAAAGGACACAGTAGGGATTCTATATCATTCTATACCATTTTAGTCATTCTACTGCGCTACCTAGTTATGCGACAGGAACTGAAATTGTCTGCTTGGAATGAAATACATTGAGTGGAAAATGAGACATTTGTTTATGAAATATTAATATATAGTCGATTAGGAATGTTTATTCCCATTAGCTGGTCATAGAAGAAGATTTTGGGACACTGAATGATTGAAGGTCTTCGTGAAGAGTCAGTGGGAGAATGTCAGAAAACGTTTGATCCTGCACACGGTCATGATCCGAAATACCACACTTACTTTCAAAGCCTGATAATATACACCAACTAATTGTGTCGTGTGATGTTTTGTTTCAGTTTTCTGTCAGCGGATGTCCATGTAATGTCCTGTAAAAGAAGTTTGCAACAGCCATCAGTCCAGGATACCAATTCAGAAGAGACAAACTATTCCTCTGGTGTGAATTTGCAACTATGAACTCCCCTCCTTCTAACTCCCTGGCAAAGCAAAGGATGTGGATGTTTCCTCCTGTCATCATAGTAGGCCATCAATTGTTTTGATAATAACATCTACACAGTATCATGAATTTCTGTTCTGGGTCTGTCCATCCGAAACATTGACTTCATCACCTCTTGACGCTGCCTGACTTGCTGTGTTCTTCTAGCCTCCTGCCTGTCTACCCTGGGTCTTCGTGTGAACAGTCACGTTCGAGAGTGTGGTGCTCGAAAAACACAGCATGTCAGGCAGCATCTGAGGAGCAGGAAAGTCTATGTTTCGAGCAAAAGCTCGTCATCAGGAATGGGACTTGTGGGTCGGCGGTTGCTAAGAGATAGATTGGGGGGGGAAGGGTGCTAGGAGGAAGGTAGCTGGGAATGCAATAGGTAGATGAAGATGGGGGGGGAGGGAAAGGTGATAGGTTGGAGAGGAGGGTGGTGCGGATCGATGCGAACAACGATAGAAGATCAAGAGGGCTGTGCTGAGTTGGACACTTGGGACTAAGTTAAGATGAGAGGAAATGAGAAAACTGGTGACGTCCAGATTAATCCTATGTGGTTGCAGAGTCCCAAGGCAAAAGGTGAGGCATTCTTCAAACCCTATCCACCCGACGCCTGGAGGAAGAATCCCTCATCTTCCGCCTTGAGACCCTGAAACCGCTTGGGATCAACGTGCGTTTCACCAGTTTCCTCATTTCCCCTCCCCCCACATCACCCAGTCCAAGCCTCCAACTTGGCACTACCCACTTGACTGTCCATCGTCTCTCCCACCTATCCACTCCATCCTCCTCTCCGACCTATCACCTTCCCCCCCACCCCCACCACCCCCCTTCATCTACCTATCACATTTTCAGCTACCTCCTCCTAGCCACAACCCCCTCCCATTTATCTTTGACCTTCCCCGCCCCCCTTGGGACACAAGCCTCATTCCTGATGAAGGGCATACGCCCGAAACGTCGATTCTCCTGCTCCTGGGATGCTGCCTGACCTGCTGTGCTTTTCCAGCACCGCACTCAGGACTCTAACCTCCAGTTCCTGCAGTCCTCACTTTCTCCTGAGTAGACTCACAGATCTTTAGCTGCATTGAGGCAGGACATCCCATGCAGGTAATGGGATGCAGAGAGCAGGAATTGCTCTCCCTATGTTTCCTTCCATCCCTCTGCTGCACCTCATCCACAACACACTGGGTGTGAAAGGCCAATGCAGTTTGATTGACAGGTTGCCTCCACCCTGAACAATGGGTTGCAAGCTCCGCCCCATTCATCCCAACACCAAGATGGCGGCCGCACACGCGCCCCGATGCCCGGTCGCCTCAATAAAGATGGCGGCCGCGCACGCGCCCAGCTGCCCGGCGCCCCTTAACAAAGATGGCGGAAGTAAAACATCCCCACGGGAGGCTGGGCCTACCTTCGGGCCGAAAGCCTCTGCGCCATAATTCGCCCCCGCTCCGTCTAAACAACGACGATTTCCTCCGCGGGGGTCGCGGATTACGCACAATGTCCATTAAAGCCTCCCATGTTACCGTTTTCGGTCCGAAATGCAAAGGAAGAACGTCGGCGGTGCGCCGTCAACGGATCTGCGCATGCTCCTTTGCCGGGTCCGGGTAGGCGCCTGCGCGCTGCTCCCTACTTGTGTCCTTGTGCAGTGAGGACAGCAGAGAGTGGCATTGTGTCAGTTTGGGTGCAGAGTGCAATGGGGATACTGTGAGGTTTTAATTCAAGCAAACCTTCCTCCACCACCACTCCCCACCCCCCCCAACAACTTGTGCAAAGTGTGACCTATTGCAGACGTAAATGGACACAGAAGCACACAGAAAACACACACACAGATGTACCAGCACCGAAACAGACCCTTCACTCCATGCCGCCCAGATATCCTAACATGATTTAGTCCTATTTGCCAGCACCTAGTCCATATCCCTCTAAACTCTTCCCATTCGCATACCCGTCTCGATGCCTTTTAAACATTGCAATTGTACCAGCCTCCACCACTTCCTCTGGCAGCTCGTTCCATATACGCATCATCGTCTGCATGAAATCATTGCCCCTTAGGTCCCTTCTAAATTTTTCCCCTCTCACTCTGAACCTATGCCCTCCAGTTCTGGACTCCCCCACCCCAAGGAAAGGACCTTGTCTATTTACCTTATCCATACCTCTAATGATGATATACACCTCTTTAAGGTCACGCCCTCAGCCTGTGACGCTCCAGGGAAAACAGCCCCAGCCTGTTCAGCCTTTCCCTGTAGCTCAAATCCTGCAACCCTGGCAACATCCTTGTAAAGCTTTTTTGAAGCCTTTCAAATTTCAAAACATCCTTCCGATAGGAAGGAGACCAGAATTGCATGCAATAGGAAGCGGGTTGGGGGGCAGGGCTGGAGGACCGCGAGACCGCTGGGGGGGGGGGGGACGTGGATCTGATGAGGGAGTCACAGAGGGAATGGTGTCTCCGGAACGCTGATAGGGGTGGGGAGGGAAATAGATCCCTACTGATGGGTTTGTAGGTGGTGGAAGTGGCGAAGGGTGATGCTGTGATGTATCCGGAGGTTGGTGAGGTGGAAGGGGTTTCTGTCCTTGTTGCATTTGAGGGTTGGGTTCGAGGTTGGAGGTGTGGCAAGTGGATGAGATGCGCTGGAGGGTATCGTCGACCACGTGGGAGGGGCAATTGTCTTTGTAGGAGAAGGCCTTCTGGGATGTTCTATGGTGGAACTGGTCATCCTGGGAGGAGATTCGGCAGAGGTGGTGGATTTGGGAATAAGGGATGGCATTTTTACAGGAGGCAGGGTAAGAGGAGGTGTAGTCCAGGTAGCAGTGGGTATCGGTGGGTTTGTAGTAGATGTCTGTGGTTAGTCAATTGCCAGGGATGGAGATGGAGAGGTCCAGGAAGGGGAGGGAGGTGTCTGAGATGGTCCAGGTAAATTTGAGGTCAGGGTGAAAGGTGTTGGTGAAGTTGATGAATTGTTCAACCTCCTCGTGGGAGCGCAAGGTAGCAACAATAGTCATCGATGTTGCAGAGGAAAAGGTGGGGGGTTAGTGCTGGTGTAGCTGCAGAAGATGGACTGTTCCACATACCTGATGAAGAGACAGGCATAGCTGGGGCCTAAGCAGGTGCCCATGGTGACCCCTTTGGTTTGGAGGAAGCGGGAGGATTAGAAGGAGAAGTTGTTTAGGGTGAGGACCCATTCAGCCAGTTGAATGAATGTGCCGGTGGGGTGCCGGGTGGGACATTGGGAGAGGAAGAAACGGAGGGCTTGGAGGCCTTCGTCATGTAGGATGGAGGTGTATAGGGACTGGATATCCATGGTGAAGATGAGGCCTTTGGGGCCGGGGAAACGAAAATCTTGGAACAGGTGGAGGGTATGGGTGGTGTCCCACAAGTAGCTGGTGGAGTTCCTGGCCTAACGGGAACAGGATGGTGTCAAGGATCCCACTGCCCATCACCAAACCGTCATCTCCCAGACCATCCACAACCTCATCACCTCAGTGGATCTCTCATCCACAGCCTCCAACCTCATAGTTCCCAAACCCTGCACCGCCGGATTCTACCTCCTTTCTAAGATTCACAAACCTGACTGTCCGGATCAGCCCAACATCTCAGCCTGCTCCTTTCCCACCAAACTCATCTCATATATCAACTCCGTCCTGGTCCCCTTGGTCGACGAACTCCCCACATACATCCAGGGCACCATCTACGTCCTCCACCTCCGCCATGCTGTTTGAGACCCTTGCCCCAACATCTCATCTTCACCATGGACATCCAGCCCCACTACACCTCCATTCCCCATGACAAAGGCCGATAAGCCCTCCGTTTCTTCCTCTCCTGCCGACCCAACCAGTACCCCTCCACCGATATTCTCATTCGATTGGCAGAATCGGTTCACACCCTCAACAACTTTTGCTATTTGTTTGTATAGAATCCTTACAGTGTGGAAACAGGCCCTTTGGCCCAACAAGTCCACACCGACCGTCCGAAGAGTATCCCACCCAAACCCATTCCTCATTACTCTACATTTACGCCTGACTAATGCATTAACCTACACATCCCTGAACACTCTTGGCAATTTATCACCGGAGCACCTGCAGAAAACCCACGGACACATAGGGAGAATATGCAAACTCCACACAGACAGTCTCTTTCAAATCATTCCACTTCCTGCTGCCTCACAGCACCAGCCTCAAACGAATATCTGTGTGGAGTTTGCACATTCTCCCCGTGTCTGCGTGGGTTGCCTCCGGGCGCTCTGGTTTCCTCCCACAGTCCAAAGACGTGCAGGTTAGGATGGATTGGCCATGCTAAGTTGCCCATAGTGTTCAGGGATGTGTAGGTTAGGCGCATTAGTCAGGGGTAACAATAATAGGGTAGGGGGATAGGTTTGGGAGGAATACTCTTCAGAGAAACTGTTGGGCTGAAGGGCCTGTTTCCACACTCTAGGGATTCTATCGTTCTATTCTATTGTTCCTACAGACCCGAGGTAGCTATGGGCACCTGCATGGGCCCCAGATAGGACTGCCCCTTCATTGGATACACGGAACAGACTCTCTTCCACAATTACACCAGCACCATTCCCCACCTTTTTCTCCGCTACGCAGATGACTGTATCGTCACCACCTCGTGCTCCCACGAGGAGGTTGAGCAGTTCACCAACACCTTCCACCCCGACCTTAAGTTCACCTGGACCATCTCAGACACCTCCCTCCCCTTCCTGGACCTCTCCATCTCTGTCTCTGGCGAACTACTCGACATGGAAATCTTCTCCAAACCCATCGACTCCCCCAGCGACCTGGCCTCCACGTCCTCCCACCCTGCCTCCTGCAAGAACTCCATCCCTTGTTCCCAACTCCTCCATCTTGGCCACATCTGCTCCCAGGAGGAGCAATTCCACTCCATGACATCTCAGATGGTCTCCTGTTTCAAGAACTGCAATGTCTCCTCCCATGTGACCAACAATGCCCTCTATTGCACTTCCTCCACTTCCCACACCTCCAATTCGAACCCCACCCATAACCATGACAAGGATAGAACCAACCCCTGGTCCTCACCTTCCACCCTACTAATCTCTACATACTTTATACTCAATCACCTCCAGTCAGACCCCACCACCAGGGATATATTTCCCTCCCCACCCCTATCTGTGTTCTGCACAGACTCCTCTGCGACTCCCTCGTTGGGTCCACTCCCCATAAACCCACCCTCCACACCCAGCATCTTCCCTTTCCTCCATCCTCACCTCCTACACCTCCACCACCTCATCTACTGTGTCCGTTGCGCTCGATGTGGTCTCCTCTACATCGGAGAGACAGGATGGCAATTCGTGGAGTGGCTCAGGGAACATCTGACCTGTGTCCGATTGCTTCAACTCCCCCTCCCACTCCCCCAAGGACATGAAATTCCTGTGCCTCCTCCACCGCCAAACCAAATCCACCCGCCAACTGGAGGATGAAAGCCTCATCTTCTGCCTCGGGACCCTACAACCACACAGCATCAACATTGACTTCACTGGTTTCCAAATCTCCCCTCCCCCCACCTCATCCACGATCTAACTCTCCAACTCGGCACTGCCTTCTTGACATGTCCTACCTGTCCTTCCTTCCTATCTGTCCACTCCACCCTCCCCACTGACCTATCACAATTACCCTCCACCTGTATCTACGTATAGCCTTCCCAACTGCTTCTCCCCAGCCCTACCTCCCCCTTTTTATCTTTCAGCCCCTTTCCCCCTCCACATTCCTTATTTAGGTCTCATGCCTGAAACGTCAAGTCTCCTGCTCCTGGGATTCGGCCTAACCGGCTGCGCTTTTCCAGCACCACGCGTTTTGACTCTGCCCCCCCCCCCCAGGGTGCAGCCTGTCGAACAGGCCTCAGGCCTCAGTCCCCTGTGGAGATTGTTCTTTGGGGTCCCAAACATGTCAGATCGCATGTCGTATGTTTCCTCAGATCAAAAAAACAGAAAAGGTTGCTTCAAATGGGGACCGAGAACATTTTGAAGCCAAATTACACAGCAAGAACCCAGGATTATTTGCACCAGCTCCCCACCCGAAACATGCTGCATAACATCACAATACAAACAAATCATAGGACAATAATAAACCAGAGGCTTGAAATACTAACATTAACACACACACATACACAGACATACACGCTTACAAGCACAACACCTTACACAAATAGGGAGCGCTTTTGAATTGCAAAAATAAACTTTATTCTTTTTTTAAAAATCCCAATATACATTCACAGTTACTGAAGCAGTTCTGTCCAGTCTTTGCACATGAAGAACAGACAAACATTGAAATTTGGCATTCCCTGCTCTTCCGAAAGTACCATACGTGAAAACATCCTTTCTCTGTCAATTTTGTCAGTCCCTTCCGCATCTAATATAGCTCAATTCAATCTCCTCTCATTCTTCCAGCTTCCAGAGAGTAAGGGCCTAAAGTGCTCAATCTCCTTTCACAAGGCAAGACTTTCAGCTCAGGAATCAATCTGGCGGTGGAATAGGGCCGCAGTGCTGCAGCTTCTCGGCTCCAATCGCTATTTCTTTTACCGTCTCTTTTCCTCGTTGTCAGTGATTTCCCTTGTCCTGAGCTTGGAGGGCATCGACAGCTGCAAGAGCACAGCGTGTGGTCCTCAAGTGGTCTCCAGTCGGGCCCAGGGGCATAGGCCTCAGCCGGGCCTACTACAGACCTCGAGCTGGCCCTGAGGAGCGGCACTGCTGCCTCCCAGCACCAGGGTCCCAGGTTCGAATCCAGCCTCGGGGCGACTGTCTGTGTGGAGTTTGTATTTTCCCTCCGTGTCTGCGTGGGTTTCCTCCGGGTGCTCCGGTTTCCTCCCACAGTCCAAAGATGTGCAGGTCAGGGTGACTTGGCCAGGCTAAATTGCCCGTAGTGTTAGGTGCATTAGTCAGAGGGAACTAGGTCTGGGTGGGTTATTCTTCGGAGGGTCGGTGTGGACTGGTTGGGCCGAAGGGCCTGTTTCCACACGGCAGAGAATCTAATCTACTCCAGAGCGAGCGCATGACCTGGAATCGGCGGCCTCTGCTTCGGTTGAGGTAATGTCGGCGAGCTCAGCCCAGTGACAGGAGCCGGCACCAGAGGCCGGACGACATCATGGTTGGTTGGGTCTGGTTGCTGATTGCTGCGAGGCAGAGGTGGGGCCCAGTGGCAGGGATAGCTCCAGCAGAAGTGATCGTGGTGGAGAGGTTTCTGTTCCTGCTCAAATCTGACCTTCCTGTTCCTTGTTGGTGGGGGAAGGGGGAGTGATTGAGCATCAGGAACTCCAACGCCAGACACAAGACTCCTCTGAGCGAAAAGCAGTTCAATTCAGGGGATGAGGTTTGCTGTCGAAACCACGGGAAGGGCCCTGCATTGGTAGGAGGCGCGGTCGACGCCAGGGTCAGGTCCAGTGACGTGCAATATTCGGGGCAGAGAGACCGTCCTGAAGGATCGCGTGGACTATACAAAAACACTTGGGCAGCAGCAAAACATACTCAGCTCATCCAGCAAGGCCTGTGCCCTCGGCTACTTCCCTTCTGCTTAATGTTGAAGAAACCTCTGAGGGTGAGATGGACATAGCAGACGTTACCACCTGAAGGAGATGAGTTGCAGCTTAGACAAACCAGGCGCAAGGGACAGGCAATAGAATCCCAACATCACATCGAATCCCTACAGTATGGGAAACAGGCCCTTCAGCCCAATAAGTCCACACCAACCCTCCAGAGAGTATCCCACCCAGAGCTGCTCCCCAGCCCTATTATGGTTGCGTTTTCTCCAGCCTAATGCAACTAATCTGCACATCCCTCAACACTGTGGGCAATTTCGCATGGCCAATTCATCCTGATCTGCACATCTTTAGGACTGTGGGAGGAAACCGGAGCACCCGGAGGAAACCCACGCAGACACAGGGGGAGAACGTACGAACTCCACACAGACAGTTGCCCCGAGGCTGGAATCAAACCTGGGACCCTGGTGCTGTGAGGCTGCAGTGCTAACCACTGTGGCACCCCCAATGGTCCGATACAAGCCGCCCTGTATCCAAGGCTGTGTCTGAGGAACTGAGTTTCGTGCAAAAGTACCCCAGGGGAAGCAACAAGAAAGAGAAAAGACCTACAGCCCAGGGCTTAGTTGGGGAAGGTAGTAATTGGAATGAGGTCAACCAGGCGAATCACATAAAATATGAGTTCCCTGACTGGGGCTATTAACCCTATCCAATTAGGGATATATTTCGAACAGATCTAGCGACTCAAGGTCAGGCATACCTGAAGTACTGCCAGCCATCAGCTGTATCAGAATTCTACTCAAAATACAATCAGTAATGGCAGGGCCCAGCATATCCCCCCTCAACAACCCCCTCCCTTCCCCTACTGTTACCAGCGAACCAGAGATCAACTTAAAAATGGCAGATGCTGGAAATCTGAAATAAAAACAGACAGCGTGAAGAAACTCAGCCGATGTGGCAGGATGTCTGGAGAGAGAAAGACAGTTAACATTTCAAGTGCAGTTCTGATGCCACTTCAAAACTGAGCGCGGCTGGAAAATGGTGGTTTCTGTGCTGTTTGCCAGTGACGAAAAGTGAGTGCAAAATGTTTTAAAGGTGCCTGGAGCAAAAGAGGCGGAAGCGAGGACTGTAGATGCTGGAGATCAGAGTCGCGAGTGTGGTGCTGGAAAAGCACAGCAGGTCAGGCAGCATCCGAGGAGCAGGAGAACTGAAACCTCGGGCACAAGCCCCTCCATTCCTGATGAAGGGCTTTTGCCCGAAACGTTGATTTGCCTGCTCCTCAAATGCTGCCTGACCTAGTGCGCTTTTCCAGCACCACACTCTCAATGCTGCCTACAGCAAATGTCCAGAGTGGCAGTGGGGGGCATAGAGATGCAAAAGAAAGTGCCCAAAGGAGAATGTGGGTCTACTTTGCTCACATGCAAAATAGAGAAAATGGTTCATTTCTTGATCTGATAGTGACACACCCTGTCTCCCCATTATTCCTTTCGGTAAGGTTTTGAATTATTTGTCCAGTATTTTACTATGGTCCCACCTGGTTGGCATGGACAAGTTGGACCCAAGGGTCTGTTTCCATGCTGTACATCTCTATGACTATGACTCTATTTTAATTAGAAATCTTGAAGGTCACATTGTGGCTGTACAGGACATTGGTTCGGCCATTTTTGGAATATTGTGTGCAATTCTGTGTTGTGTAACTTGAAAGGGTTCAGAAAAGATTTACAAGGATGTTGCCAGGGTTGGAGGGTATGAGCTGTCGGGAGAGGATGAATCGGCTGGGGCTGTTTTCCCTGGAGTGTCAGAGGCTGAGGGGTGACCTTATCGAGGTTTATAAAATTATGAGGGGCATGGATAGGGTAAATGGCCCGCAGATGCTGGAGGTCAGAGTTTAAAGTGTGGTGCTGGAAAAGCACAGCAGGTCAGGCAGCATCCAGGGAGCAGGAGAATCAACATTTCAGGCAAAAACTCATCATCAGGAATCTTGATTTCTTGACCTCATTCCTGACGAAGGGCTGATGCCCGCAACGTCGACTCTCCTGCTCCTCAGATGGGCTACCTGACCGGCTGAGCTTTTCCAGCGCCATGCTCTTGAGATAATTTCTTTTCCCTGGGGTGGGCGAGTCCTGAACTAGAGGGCATAGGTTTAAGGTGAGAGGGGAAATATTTAAAAGGGGCATAAGGGCAACCTTTTCACACAGCTGCCGGGGAAGTGGTAGAGGCTGGGGCAATTGCAACATTGCAAAGGCATCTAGAAGGTCATGACTTGGAGATGTAGGTGTTGGACTGGGGTGTACCAAATTAAAAATCATGCACCACCCGAGATGGGTATATGCTTAAGAAGGGTTGAGAGGAATATGGGCCAAATGCTGGCAAAATGGGATAAATTAGGGTAGGATATGTGGGCTGCATGAACGAGTTGGACTCTGCAAAGGTTTGCTCCACGACCACGGTGCTCCATCTGCTCAAAGCCTCAAGCAGAGGGGTCCAGCTTTTCCAGCCCCACCCCCCACCCGTTCACTCCCATTGATTGGAAGACCAGCCGCGGCCGGGCGGTCCTCCAGCCCCGCCCCGCCATTCACGCCTATTGGTTGGAAGACCAGCCGCGGCCGGGCGGTCCTCCAGCCCCGCCCCACCATTCACTCCCATTGGTTGGAAGACCAGCCGAGGCCGTGCGGTCCTCCAACCGCGCTATTCACTCCCATTGGTTGGAAGACCAGCCGCGGCCGGGCGGTCCTCCAACCCCGCCGTTCGCTGCCATTGGTTGGAAGACCAGCCCCGGTCTCGCGGTTCTCCAGGCCCCCCCCCCCCGCCAACCCGCTTCCTATTGGCGAAGGCCGGCCGTCAGTCACGCCCGGGGTTGCCGTGGTGACCGGGAGAGCATGCGCAGTGTGCCGGCGACGCCGCGGAGAGGTTCGTTGCTTGTTTTCTCTCTGTCGCCGGGGGCACCGCGGCTTCAGGGCTGCGAGGGAAGAAGTGGGGTGGGGGTGGGGAAGCTGGGCGCCTTCGTGAGCAGCGAGCGAGCGAGACGCTGAGACTCCCGAATGAAGAAGCTGCAGGTTCCCCCGGGGTTCGCGAACCGCGAGGGGGGTTTCTCCGGCCGGTCGTCCGGGCCCACTCGCTCGAGCCGGGGGTCCGCCGCCATGTTTGCAGCGTCAACGGGCAGCGGTGCGCATGCGCGGCCAATGCAGAGCATGTTGTGTTGTGTGTGTGTCCCTGGACCCTCCCACTGCAGCTCTCTCTGCACGCCTGGGACACCTCTCTCCTGACATTGGGAGCAGCTCAGCAGCTGTGGGAGCACACCGTTAATTTGGCAGGATGGTAAGGCTGGGCAGTCAGGAAGCTCTAATGGGAGTTTCTAATGGGAGCTGCCCAATTTGCATCCTTCAATCCCCTCTGGTTTTGAAGGTGTCAGGGAGCAGAGCAATTCACACAAGGGAGAAGCCTGCGGGAGTTTTAGATTAGATTACTTACAGTGTGGAAACAGGCCCTTCGACCCAACAAGTCCACACCGCCCCCGCCGAAGCGCAACCCACCCATACCCCTACATCTACCCCTTACCTAACACTACGGGCAATATGGCATGGCCAATTCACCTGACCTGCACATCTTTGGACTGTGGGAGGAAACCGGAGCACCCGGAGGAAACCCACGCAGACACGGGGAGAATGTGCAAACTCCACACAGAGAGTCACCTGAGGCGGGAATTGAACCCGGGTCTCTGGCGCTGTGAGGCAGCAGTGCTAACCACTGTGCCGCCCATGGGAACTGAAATGGGAGTGGGGAGCGGGGGAGGTTGAATTCAGATCGCTGTATGGGCTGCAAACTCATTGGTGCAGTGACATGGGGTTGGGGCCTGCTTGATCATGGGAGGAGATTCGCTCAATTGTCCAACCTTCTCAAACATCAGTGAGTTCACACCAGGAGAGACCATTATCCTGCCCCAAGATCGGGATGAGGTTTATTCATTCGCCTCACCTGCAGGGCGAAAGGGAGAAGGGACCGTTTGCCTGCCCCAAGTGTGAGAAGGAATTCACATTGGTCGTCAGGTCTCCGATAGCATCAATGAATTCGCAGTACAGGGAGACCATTCCCTTGTCTCGAGTGTGGGAAGGAATTCACTCAAGTCATCCATGGTGCTGAGACACCTGCAGGTTGACCATGAAGAGACACCTTTTAAATGCTCAGACCATGGGAAGTGGTTTAAAGGTTCTTGGGAAGATCAACGTGTTCACACTGAGGAGAGACCATTCAGGTGCTTTCGCTGTGGGACTGGGTTCAGGCAGTCATTTCCCCTCACTGAGCAGCAGCGAGTTCACTGTTTCGTCCGATCTGCTGACACACTCGGGAGAGACTGTACATTTGTTGTGTGTGTGGGAAGGCGTACACACAGACGTCCACTCTGCTGAGACATCAGCAAATTCACAACTGACTGCTTTAATGGGATTCTGTTGTTCATCGCATCTAGGACAGAACCATTTTCTCTGGGTCTGATTCTGCTGACACTAATAAACGCCACCTCACTTATACTGGTTAATATTGTGGATAAAAGTCATGTATATTAAGCTTATTTTAAATGCAGTGTGTTCAACAGTTTTATTATATTAAACACAAGTTAATTCCTTTTGAAATAAAACAAAGAGCTGAAAAAGAGTCTTATTGTACTCAAAACGTTAACTGTTCCCCTCTCTACAGATGTTGCCAGACCTCCTGAGTTTCTCTGGCTACTCACAGTTGTTGTTTGACCTGCAGTATTGTGCTTTCATTTGTGTGTTTGCTTCCACCAGTTAATCTCAGAGCGCTGACTGTACAGAGGTGATTGCAGAGATAATGGTGGTGGCAGCCATGGAGGGATTTGAAAGCAAGGAATGCGAATCGTCATCTTTTGGTGTTTCCTAGCTGGGGTTTGTGTGTGCCGTGAACACAGGGCAATGGGTAAGCAGCACTCGGAGTGAGTGAGGGTCCATGCAGCAGAGTTTGGGTGACCTGAAGGTTGAATGTGAGAGATGGTCTGGAGCGAACGAACGAATGATTGGAAGCTTCAAAGGCAGATGAGTAGAGACTGGGGCGCAGTTCACAAACCTACTGAGGTGGAAAAAGACAATCTTGGTGATGAAGAGGCTGAATGAGCTGAGGAGTGGCAGACAGAGTTCATTTCAGATAAATATGAGGTGCTGCATTTTGGGAAAGCGAATCTTTGCAGGACTTATACACTTAATGGTAAGGTCCTAGGGAGTGTTGCTGAACAAGGAGACCTTGGAGTGCAGGTTCATAGCTCCTTGAAAGTGGAGTCGCAGGTAGATAGGATAGTGAAGGTGGCGTTTGGTATGCTTTACTTTATTGGTCAGAGTATTGAGTACAGGCGTTGGGAGGTCATATTGTGGCTGTACAGAACATTGATTGGTTAGACCACTTTTGGAATATTGCGTGCAGTTCTGGTCTCCTTCCTATTGGAAAGATGTTGCAAAACTTGATAAGGTTCAGAAAAGATTTACAAGAATGTTGCCAGGGTTTGAGCTATAGGGAGTGACTGAATAGGATATGGCTGTATTTTTTGGAGTGTCAGAGGCTGAGGGGTGACCTTATAGAGGTTTATAAAATCATGAGGGGCATGGATAGGATAAATAGAGAAAGTATTTTCCCCGGGTTGGGGGAGTCCAGAATTGGTGGGCATAAGTTTAGGGTGAGAGAGGAAAGATATGAAAGAGACCTAAGGGGAACGTTTTCACGCAGAGTGGTACTTGTGTAGAATGAGCTGCCACAGGAAGTGGTGGGGGGCTGGTACAATTACAGCATTTAAAGGGCATCTGGATGGGTATATGAATGAGAAGGGTTTGGACGGATATGGGCCAGGTGCTGGTAGGTGGAACTAGATTAGGTTTGGATATCTGGTCAGCATGGACGAGTTGGTCCGAAGGGGTCTGTTTCCGTGCTGGACATCTCTGTAACTTTAAGAGGAAATCAGTATATTTAATTGTATTTTCAATAGGAAATTTTTGCTTAATCCAGACAAGCGTATGATTTCGAGATAACTTGGAAGTGATGGTGTTCACAAATTCCTGCTGTCCTGGTCCATCTGTGTGGGGGAGGTTCAGGGTTTAGGATGTTTTGTCAAACTTCTTGTTGAGTTACGTACAGCTGTGGATGTATAAACTCCCTCTTCCTTAGTTCTCTCCACCCCCCCCCCCCCCCCCTCCCCTCCCAGTAGCCAGAGTCTTCTCCAGGTCTGACCTTAGTGATTGGTTCCCTTCTCTGAAGTACATTCGTGAAAACCTACTTTTGTTATTCTCTCTCTGACTGCCTTCTCTATTTTGAATCAATTTCACAGGATGTAAGGAAGGGAGGATTTCTAATCGGAAATCTGAAACCAAACATCAAAACTGTAACTGAAAGACACCATTTACTGTAACCTGTGTTTGGATTTTGATTATGAAAGGAAAGAGCACTGTTCACGGGACAGAGAAACCATACACGTGTTGTGGGTGTGGACGAGGCCTCAGTCGACCACCTAGCCTTTCGAGACATGAGTGCAGCCACACTGGACAGAAGCTGTGGAAATGTGGGGACTGTGGGAAGGGATTCAGTTACCCGTCCGAACTGGAATCCCATCGACGGAATCACACCGGAGAGAGGCCATTCACCTGCTGTGCGTGTGGGAAGGGCTTTACTCAGTCATCCAGCCTGCTGAATCACCAGCGGATTCACACTGAGGAGAGACCTTTTAAGTGTGCAGACTGCGGGAAGTGCTGTAGGAGTTCCAGTGATCTGATGTCCCACCAACGCGTTCACACCGAGGAGAGGCCTTTTAAGTGCCCGGACTGTGGGAAGTGCTTCAAAAGCTCCGGGGAGCGGATGCACCACCGGCGTGTTCACACCGAGGAGAGACCCTTTAAATGCCCAGACTGTGGGAAGTGCTTCAAAAGCTCTGGGGCACTGGTCACCCACCAACGCGTCCACACCGAGGAGAAACCGTTCAGGTGCTCTAACTGTGGGACTGGGTTCAGGCGAACATCCCAACTCACTGAACATCAGCGAGTTCACACTGGGGAAAAGCCCTTCATCTGCACGGTGTGTGGGAGGAGATTCACTCAGTCCTCCACCCTGCTGAGACACCAGCAGGCTCACACCGGGGAGAAACCGTTCACCTGCTCAGAGTGTGGGAAGAAATTCAATCGGACATCTCACCTGCTGAGACACCAGCATGTTCACAAGTGATGACAGCAGTTGGATTTTGCTGTGAATCACATCCAGCACATATCTGTGTACATCGGGATTGCTTGCTGTTCAGGCTAATAAACTCCAGCCCAGTTATAAATGTTAACATCCTCGGTAAATGTTAAATAAATCGGCCGTGTTAAATAGTCTGTCAAATCTTTTTAATGCCTGTAACCATACAAGAGTGGCTCGGTGGTTCGCTCTGTGGCCTCTCAGTGCCAGGGACCCAGGTTCGATTCTAGCCTCGGGTGCCTTTTTCTTTGTGTGGATCTTTGCACGTTCTCGGGGTGCTCTGGCTTGATCAGATTAGATTCCCTATAGTGTGGAAACCAGCCCTTCAGCCCAACCAGTCCACACCGACCCTCTGAAGAGTAACCCACCCACCCACCCCCCTGACTAATGCAACTAACAACTATGGACAATTTAGCACGGCCGATTCACCCTAACCTGCACATCTTTGGAATGTGGGAGGAAACCGGAGCACCGGGAGGAAACCCACGCAGGTGCGGGAGGGGAGAATGTGCAAACTCCACGCAGACAGTGGCCCGAGGCTGGAATTGAACCTGGGACCCTGGTGCTGTGAGGCAGCAGTGCTAACCACTAAGCCACCGTTTCTTCCCACGGTCCAACGATGTGTGTGTTAAGTGAATCGGACATGCTATTTTGCCCGATATTGTGTTAGGTGGGTTAGCGATGGTAAATGAGGGTTTATGGGGATAGGCTGGCAGAGTGCTCTTTGAAGAATTGGCGTTGGCTCAATGGGCTCTACCTGCACTGTTGGGATTCTATGAATCTCATACTGATTTTCTCTCCTACTGTATGTCATGCTAAGCTTGAGCTTAGTCCATGATCCTATTCTTTAATAGAACAGAACAGTACAGCACAGAACAGGCCCTTCAGCCCACGATGTTGTGCCGACCATTGATCCTCATGTAAGGTAAACCTAATGTACGAACTCTCAAATTTCTGTGACCATATGCATGTCCAGCAGTCTCTTAAATATACCCAATGACCTCGCTTCCACAACTGCTGCTGGCAACGCATTCCATGTTCTCACAACTCTCTGCGTAAAGAAACCGCCTCTGACATCCCCTCTATACTTTCCTCCAAACAGCTTAAAACTATGACCCCTCGTGTTGACAATTTCGGCCCTGTGAAAAAGTCTCTGGCTATCAACTCTTATCGATGCCTCTCATTATCTTGTACACCTCAATTAGGTCCCCTCTCTTCCTTCTTTTTTCCAATGAGAAAAGTCCAAGCTCAGTCAACCTCTCTTCATAAGATAAGCCCTCCATTCCAGGCAGCATCCTGGTAAACCTTCTCCGAACCCTCTCCAAAGCATCCACATCTTTCCTATAATAGGGCGATCTATTATAATTAACTAGGAGAAAGTGAGGACTGCAGATGCTGGAGATCAGAGCTGAAAAATGTGTTGCTGGAAAAGCGTGGCAGGTCAGGCAGCATCCAAGGAGCAGGAGAATCGACCTTTCGGGCATAAGCCCTTCTTCAGATTCCTGAAGAATCCCGATCTATTATAATGAACAGTTGACCACCTGGCTTCATGTTATCTGATATTTTTGAGTTATCCTCTCTTCTAGTAATGCCCTCCTCACTTTTTTCAATCCACTAACCTCAGCCATCTTTAAAAAAAACTGTTCAGCTTTGCAAAATACCAGCCCATCATCAACCTACCTTTCTTCTGCAAAGGTCTTGACCTTGGTGTCCCTCTAGGATCTATCTTTGCACCCCCCCCCCCCCCTCGCCGCCCACCTCTCACCTGCGCACTGCCTTCAACTGACATTATTCCTAAAGCGCTGGATTAATTTTCACGTACACTGATTAAAAACCAGCCGATCCTCACCACCATCCCACTCCATTTTTCCACTGTTTTTAAAATATTGGGCTGCTTGTGCCAAGTCTTGTCGGGGTTGTGTCAGAAATGTCATCGGGAAGACCAAAGCCACTGTCTTCGGTCAGTACTACAAGTTCCATTCCCTCCCTCCCCCCCTGTCTGCCCCTCTCCTTAGGTACTGTCTGATGCTAAACAAACTGCTCACCATTCCCCTCTGTGACGCCTTCCATCTCCACCTCACCCCAGCTTATCTGTTGCTGAAGCCCTCACTTTTGCCCATCTTACTTTGACACTTGACAATCCAATCCTGATCAGACCCTCACATTCACCTCGAGACAGAAACAGCAGTCCATCCAAAACTGCTGCCCCCTGTGCTTTCTTGCCCAAATTTTGCTTATCATCATGGCCTTTACTCGATGACCTATATTGGCTCCTGATCAGACAATGCTTTGATTTTAAAATTTGCATATCGGTTTTCAGATATTCGTATCGCCCCAACACTACAATTTCTGATCTCACATCCTGTCAGGTATCCGAGTCCCCCCCGAGTCTCTGATTTTAATTACCTCAACACTGCTGTCAAACTCTAAAATTCTCCCTGAAATCTCTCTGTCACTCCTTGACTTAAAGCAAGACTTTGGCCAATCAAAATCACCTTACCATCAAAATTCCTGTGAAGCACTTTGGAATGTTTACCGTGCTGGACGTGCTCTACAATTATAAGTTGTTCATTTCCCATCGCTACCGGGATTGTGCAAAGTCAGCTTGCACAAACAGCCGACAAGCGACCAATGTAAGAATTATAAGCTGGTTAAAATTCCAGGCTGCAAGTATGCGTAATTTAGCATTCGACAACCACAATTTCCCTGGATCTTGGCTGAGCTGATCTGTGAGTTACAACGAAGTGATCAAGGGAACTGGGTTAGATCATGGAGGTGGAATTTCTGAAGCAAAACAGCTAAATCTCTGGAACAAAAGGCAGTGAAAACACTGAGGATATTCTTATCTCATCCTCTGCTGAGGGTGCGCTGTCTCTCAGTGGCTGACAGCACGGGAAAAGTCTGTGTCCTGATCCTCATTTGATGTGAGAGTTGTTACCACAATAGTGATGGTAATACTGCCAATGATGCCTTGAACGCTTAACATCTGGCCTGATTCCTGACTGTCCTTGAGCCAGCGCTCGTATCAACCCTTTATAGTTATTTTAAAGTCAGGCCACTCTCTATTCTCACCTTCGGGGCTTGAATCGTGGAGCTGACAGGCTTATTCCATTTAATGGGGAGGAGTGGTGTCTGGACTAACAATACACACTTGATGGGCTGAATAACACACGTGATGGAAGTTGTCGAAAGGACCGGTCAAAACCATTCCCTCCGGCAGCGACACCCTTATCAACAGAAAGAGGGAACATTGAAAAAGTAAGCAATATCTTAATGGGGGAGAATTCATTCTGAACAAAGCCAAAAGGGTGTTCGTGGAGACAGGTATGGAAAGTAAGCACGAGAATGCGTTGAGGATAAGGTGTGGATGATGTGAACAGCTCAGTGTCACGAAAAAGCTGTTGACAAGCCAACTCAAAACTGACACCGAAAACAGAAATTCCTCGAAAATCAGCCACGGACTGGCGACCGCCTGACGAAGGAGTGGCGCTCCGAAAGCTAGTGCTTCCGATTAAAGCTGTTGTTGTGTGATTTGTTACTTCGAAAGTCAGCAGAACAGCTCTGAAGGGAAATGGTCACTGAACCGGGAAACGTTAACACTGATTTCTCTCCATGGATGCTGCTAGACCTTGCTGATACTTGACAGGAATTTCTGGTTTTTGTTTCAGGTTTATATCAAAATCGAAATCCATGAATTGAGAAATAATGACGAAGGCACACTGATCTGGTAACAATCAGCTGCTTACTGTTATTGACAGAATTCAATAAATGGGAACCAGATATTTTCTGACAGTAGAAATGCAGTCACAAAAATGGGTTTTGACAATCATATTTGAATTATTCCATATTTTCAATTATTCAGGATTGCTCTCTTCATGTTCTCCCAGTTTTAAATATTCAACTCAGCACTGCAGTCAGGTGCACCAGTTTTTTTTTTAATGACAATTGACAGTGTTGATCTTATTGAATTCAAATGCCAAATTTTATTAAATTGACATTTTGCCATCTCCTTGGTAGGGTTCAACGCTGAGAACTTTGATCTGGGGTTCCGGATTGGCATTACAACTACACCAGAACATCCTTCTTATCATCAGAGTGTAACATCTGGTCTTCTCCTCTGTACAATGTTGTGAAACTTGAAAGGGTTTAGAAAAGATTTACAAGGATGATGCCAGGGTTGGAGGATTTGAGCTACAGGGAGAGGCTGAATAGGCTGGGGCTGTTTTCCCTGGAGCGTCGGAGGTTGAGGGGTGACCGAATAAAGGTTTACAAAATATTGAGAGGCATGGATAGGATAAATAGACAAAGTCTTTTCTCTGGGGTGGGGGAGTCCAGAACTAGAGGGCATTGGTTTAGGGTGAGAGGGGAAAGATATAAAAGAGACCTAAGGGGCAACTTTTTCATGCAGAGGGTGGTAAGTGTATGGAATGAGCTGCCAGAGGAAGTGGTGGAGGCTGGTACAATTGCAACATTTAAGAGACATATGGGTAGGTATATGAATAGGAAGGGTTTGGGCCGGGTGCTGGCAGATGGGACTAGATTGGGTTGGGATATCTGGTCGGCATGGACCAAAGGGTCTGTTTCCGTGCTGTAGATCTCTATGACTCTACTGTGTCCTGTTAATGGTAAATTCAATTAATTTGATGTTTACTAGATCAATTCTAACTCTTTTGCTCCTTTTATTTACTCCACCGAAAACAAATTTGATACAGAAACAAACAACGCAGAAAAGGTTTTGGAGGACCCTCAATAGTTACACGTGAGGTGCCAGAAGACTGGAGGTTGGCTAACATGGTGCCACTATCTAAGAAAGGTGGTAAGGACAAGCCAGGGAACTATAGACCGGTGAGCCTGATGTCGGTGGTGGGCAAGTTGTTGGAGGGAATCCTGAGGGACAGGATGTACATGTATTTGGAAAAGCAAGGACTGATTAGGGATAGTCAACATGGCTTTGTGCGTGGGAAATCACGTCTCACAAACTTGATTGTTATTTCTTCAAAAAACTCAAAGAGGATTGATGAGGGCAGAGTAGTGGACGTGATTTATATGGACTTCGTTTGGATACAGAATCGGCTCAAAGCTAGAAGACAGAGGGTGGTGGTGGAGAGTTGCTTTCCAGACTGGAGGCCTGTGACCAGTGGAGTGCCACAAGGATCGGTGCTGGGTCCTCTGCTTTTCATCACTGAAATAAATGATTGGGGATGTGAACATAGGAGGTACAGTTAGTAAGCTTGCAGGTGAGGTGCCAGAAGACTGGAGGTTGGCAAATGTGATGCCACTGTTTAAGAAGGGTGGTAAAGACAAGCCAGGGAACTATAGAGCGGTGAGCCTGATGTCGGCGGTGGGCAAGTTGTTGGAGCAAATCCTGAGGGACAGGATGTACATGCATTTGGAAAGGCAAGGACTGATCAGTGATAGTCAATATGGCTTTGTGCATGGGAAATCATGTCTCACTAACTTGATTGAGTTTTTTGAAGTAACAAAGGAGATTGATGAGGGCAGAGCAGTAGATGTGATCTCTATGGACTTCAGTAAGTCGTTCAACAAGGTTTCCCATGGGAGACTGATTAGCAAAGTTCGATCTCATTGAATAAAAGGAGAACTAGCCATTTGGATACAGAACTGGCTCAAAGGTAGAAGACAGAGGGTAGTGCTGGAGGGTTATTTTTCAGACTGGAGGCCTGTGACCAGTGGAGTGCCACAAGGATCGGTGCTGGGTCCTCTACTTTTTGTCATTTACATAAATGATTTGGATGCGAGCATAAGAGGTACAGTTAGTAAGTTTGCAGATGACACCAAAATTGGAGGTGTAGTGGACAGCGAAGAGGGTTACCAACGATTACAACGGGATCTGGACCAGATGGGCCAATGGGCAGAGAAGTGGCAGATGGAGTTTAATTCAGATAAATGCGAGGTGCTGCATTTTGGGAAAGCAAATCTCAGCAGGATTTATACACTTAATGGTAAGGTCCTCGGGAGTGCTGCTGAACAAAGAGACCTTGGAGTACAGGTTCATAGCTCCTTGAAAGTGGAGTCGCAGGTAGATAGGATAGTGAAGAAGGCGTTTGGTATGCTTTCCTTTATTGGTCAGAGTATTGAGTACAGGAGTTGGGAGGTCATGTTGCGGCTGTACAGGACATTGGTTAGGCCACTGTTGGAATACTGCGTGCAGTTCTGGTCTCCTTCCTATCAGAAAGATGTTGTGAAACTTGAAAGGGTTCAGAAAAGATTTACAAGGATGTTGCCAGGGTTGGAGGATTTGAGCATGAGGGAGAGGCTGAACAGGCTGGGGCTGTTTTCACTGGAGCATCGGAGGCTGAGGGGTGATCTTATTGAGGTTTATAAAATCATGAGCGGCATGGATAGGGTAAATAGAGAAAGTATTTTCCCTGGGGTCAGGGAGTCCAAAACTCGAGGGCATAGGTTTAGGGTGAGAGGGGAAAGATATAAAAGAGACCCAAGGGGCAACTTTTTCACATAGAGGGTGGTACAGGTATGGAATGAGCCGCCAGAGGAAGTGGTGGAGGCTGGTACAATTACAACATTTAAAAGGCATTTGGATGGGTATATGAATAGGAAGGGTTTAGAGGGATATGGGCCGGGTGCTGGCAAATGGGACTAGATGAGGTTAGGCTATCTGGTTGGCATAGATGAGTTGGACCGAAGGGTCTGTTTCCCGAGTATATCTCTATGCCACAAAAGTTTTTCCTCAGATTTTCCCTATTCTGAGGGAGGGTCAGTACAAAAAAAGATTGACAGATTTCTGCACAGATGCAATTCAGCTTGCTGGCAGTTGATTAGCTGTTTAACAATTTGAAACCTTCAGAATGAATTGGCAAAAAATGTCAATGTCGGTGACATTATTGATTTGTTCAGTGCCGCGAAAACTAGAAAAGGTGCTTTCCTTTTATTGCACACAATTCCCTTTTATTTCAATTCTTAATTTTTTTTGTCCTATGTTCACACCTTTATTCTCAAATAATGAAAGCTATACTTTGTTTGAAATTCAGTTTCCCAGTTTCAATCTGGTTATTTATATTCCATGACTTTTTCAACCCAATTAATTTCTTATATTGAATCTCTAAAGAATTTAGGGTGGCTTGATGGCTCAATGGTTAGCACCACTGCCTCACAGTGCCAGGGATCCGGGTTTGATGCCTGTCTGTGTGGAGTTTGCATGTTCTCCCCCATGTTGGCGTGGGCTTCCTCAGGGTGCTCCGGTTTCCTCCCATAGTCCAAAGATGTGCAGGTCAGGTAAACTGGCCATGCTACCTTGCCCATAGTGTTAGGTGCATTAGTCAGAGGGAAATGGGTCTGGGTGGGTTACTCTTCGGAGGGTCGGTGTGGACCGGTTGGGCCGAAGGGCCTGTTTCCACACTGTAGGGAATCTGAAAACACAACTCTTTCAGCTCATTCACTTCTGGTTATAAAAACTGAGCCATACAAGTTTGATCTCAGGAATGGACGAATCAAGAAGGGGCAGAAAGTACCTTAGTAAATTATATTGAATAAAATCTCATCTTATTAATTAACTCTTGAGTATCTGCCTTGCCTGATGGGATATCTCTGTCCGATCTGGAATAATGCCATTTGAAGGGGTGAATTTAAAACTTTCAATTGGGTGGGCTGAACCACATTGAACTAATCTAAATTATATCTCCAACATAGAATGTTCTAGTGCAGTACAGGCCCTTTGACCCTCAATATTGTGCCGACCTGTGGAACCAATCTGAAGCCCATCGAACCCACACTATTCCATTCTCATCCATATGCCGAGCCAATGACCATCTAA
Organism: Chiloscyllium punctatum; assembly: GCF_047496795.1. NCBI lineage: Eukaryota > Metazoa > Chordata > Chondrichthyes > Orectolobiformes > Hemiscylliidae > Chiloscyllium > Chiloscyllium punctatum. Next base: position 47,814,294 of record NC_092774.1, on the reverse strand, counting down.
ATACCCTTAAAATTGGCGAGGCAAAAGTGAGGACTGCAGATGCTGGAAACTAGAGTTTAGATCAGAGTGGTGCTGGAAAAGCACGGGAGGTCAGGCAACATCCGAGGAGCAGGAAAATCAACGTTTCGGGCAAAAGCCCATCATCAGGAATAGAGGGATGAAGGACCTTTGACCGAAACCTCTATTTTCCTGCTCCTCGGATGCTGCCTGACCTGCTATCCTTTTCCAGCACCGCTCTGATCGGAACTAAAAGTTGGCAAGTCTACTACTGTTGCAGGCAGAGCGTTCCCCGCCCCAACTACTCCCTGAGTAAAGAATTACTTCACAATTACATCTACTCCATTTTAAAACTTACAACCGACATTAGGGGTAGTGCCACCAAGGGTCAGATGTCAAATGATGAAACAGAATACAGGAAAGAGGTTGAAGGCCTAGCGGCAAGACAACAATCTCGTCAAATGAAGGAGCTGCTAACTAACTTCAGGAAGTGGAGTGTACAGAAGTCCCTTTCTGGTGCTGAGGTGGGGATGGCCGAGACCGTGAAGTTCCTGGGAGTGATAATCACCAACAATCTGTCCTGATCTACCCACATTTCAAGGAAGCACAACGACATTTGTACTTCCTCGGGAGGCTAAGGAAACTCGGTATGTCCACAAGGACTCTTACTAATTTTTGTAGGTGCACCATAGAAAGCATTTGATCTGGCTGTAACACAGCATGGTTTTGGCAACTGCTTTTTCCCAAGACTGCAGGAAACTCGCAAATCACGAATGCTGCCCACTCCATCACGCAAACCAGTCTTCCATCTATTAACGCCACCTATACTTCCCACTGTCTTGGGAAAGTGACCAAAGACCCCCTCCCACCACAGTTATACTCTCTACCACCAAATTGTGTCAGGCAGAAGATATGAAAGTTTAAATACACATAGAAAGAGATTTCAGGAACAGCTTCTTCCCGACTGTTATCAGACTTTCGAATCAATCTCTCAAATGTCAATTGTAATCTCTCTCTCTCTGCACCTTTTCTGCTGCTCTAACACTAATGTTCTGCACTCTCTTCTACTATCCTGATGCACTCGTATGATATGATCAGCCTGTATATCACAGAAAACACTTTTTTTTACTGGATCGCAGCACGTGACAACGACAGCTCAATCAAACAATCGATCAATCAGCAGTCCAACCAGATCTTATGCATGCCACTCAATCAGATCATGGCCACAACTCCACGTTCCCCACTACCTCCTGATAACCCTTCACTGACTTAGTCGTCACAAATCTATCTACCCAAAGTTTATAAACATTCCCTGACCCTACCTTCCTAGCTCTCTGTGTAAGAGTGTACCAAAGACTCTCAGCCCTTTGGGAGTAGAAAGATCTCTTCTCCATCTGAAATGGGCGAGTCTGAATTTTTAAACTGTGTCCCCAGCTCTAGCCTCTTCCACAGTCAGGAATACTCTTTCAGCATCGACCCTGTCAGAACCGGTGGCACGGTGGCTCAGTGGTTAGCACTGCTGCCTCACAGCGCCAGGGACCCGGGTTCAATTCCTGCCTCGGGGCGTCTGTCTGTGTGGAGTTTGTACTTTCCCTCTGTGTCTGCGTGGGTTTCCTCTGGGTACTCCGGTCTCTTTCCACGCTCCAAAGACGTGCAGGTGAGGTGAACTGACTGTGCTAAATTGCCCATAGTGATCAGGGATGTGTAGGTTAGGTGCATTTGTAAATGTAGAGTAATGGGGAATAGGTTTGGGTGGGATGCTCTTCGCAGGGTCAGGTTGGACTTAATGGGCCGAAGGGATTGGAGAGACTCTCACTCTAACCCCCTCAGGATCTCACGTGTTGCAAAAGGTCACCTGTCATTCTTCTCGGCTCCAACAGATACAGGCCGAACCAATCCAACCCTGCCCTTACAAGATGGCCCCTGCCTCCAACTCAGTATCAGCTGAGCAAAGTCTCACGTGAAATGGTCCTCCACCGCCGGGAACGTTGAACATGGAATGGTGGATGATGTGGCCTCTGGAGTGGGTCTCCTATCCACCATCTCCTGACTCTGAGATAACAGTGCTGACCGCCCTTTCAGGTTGAGCATGGTTCAGTCCCCGGTTGTGGTCAACGGACGCAATAACAGCAGAGGCCAAGCACTGTCATCATTTGTGGACTCGCTGGTGCTTCCGCAGCCCAGATGACTGAGTAAATCCCTTCCCACACACAGAGCAGACAAACGGCCTCTCCCCTGTGTGAACACGCTGATGTCTGCGGAGATTGGACGAGGTTATAAATCTCTTTGCACAGTGAGAGCAGCTGAACGGTCTCTCCTCAGTGTGAATTCGCTGGTGGAGCATCAGGTTCCGAGAGGTTTTGTAGCTGCGGCCGCAGTCCGAGCACCGAAAAGGCCTTTCGCTGGTGTGAGAGACGTGGTGCCTCTGCAGCTCGGATGACTGAACGAATCCCTTACCGCACACAGAGCAGGTGAACGGCCTCTCCCCGGTGTGAATTCGCTGGTGTCTCCGCAGGCTGTACGAATCACTGAAGTCCTTCCCACATTCAGAGCAGTTGAATGGCCTCTCGCCGGTGTGAACCCGCTGGTGTGTCAACAGGCTGGATGAGGCACTGAATCCTCTTCCACACACAGAGCAGGTGAAAGGCCACTCCCCAGAGTGAACTCGCTGGTGTTTCAAAAGGCTGGAAAACTGACTAAAGCTCTTCTCACACACCGAGCAGGTGAATGGCCTCTCCCCAGTATGAACCCTCTGGTGTCTCAGCAGGGTGGATGAATTAACAAATCTCTTCTCACACTGGCAGCAGGTGAATGGCCGTTCCCCAGTGTGACTGCGTCGATGAATCTCCAGTTCAGATGGAACTTTGAAGCCGATCCCACAGTCCTCACATTTCCATGGTTTCTCCATGGTGCAGATGTCGTTGTGTATGTCCAGGGTCAATAATGAGCTAAAGCCCCATCCTTACATAGAAACATTGCTTTAACAAAATGTGCTTTCAGTCAGTGCAACTGCATAAATAGTTAAAGCTCCTTCCAGTCACCTCACTGGAGCACTCTCGCTGTCCCAGACACAGTGACGTTTAAAACATTTTGAAACAGGAAGAACAGACAAGCATTTCTCCTTTAAGATTCCAAGGCCAACTATATTCGGGTCCCAGATATGTCACACATTTGCATGACGTGTGGTTTGAGTAGTCAGTCTTTAAATCGTCCTGTAAAAGATCACAAAGACGTTACTACCAGTTCAGGTTGAAATTCAGATTTCAATTGAACAATTTTTTTTTCCACGTTCATTCCCCAAAATATGTAAATTTATATCCTGCACACTCTCCCTCTATTATCACACTGCTGGCCTAATATACACTGTCCCCGTTCTTATAAAAGGTACTGATTCACGTTGATCGACAGGTCCATATTCGACCTATTGAAGATATCGCATCACATAGGTCGAGTGGCTGTCCGGTCTTGAGGTTTGTTGCTGCAAATCCTGCCTTTCAAGTATCCTGTCAAACAAATTTACAAAACTCTGTGCTCGAAGTGAAGGAGAATCGAAATCATTTCAAAATGAAATTGGATGGCATTTGAAGGATGTCAAATTGCAAGGCTGCGGGGACACAGAGGGAGGCTGGGACTAACTGGACGCTCCAATTTACTGTCCCTTAAACCCTGACCCATCTTTTGCAGAAAGCCTCCAACTGTGAACATCTGGCAAGCGGTCATCGCCTTAGCCGCAGAAATCGATGTATCAAGCTGACAGGAAAAGTGTTAATGCCTTAAAGAGAGATAGGCATACCTGAACCAACCTTTGCAGAGCACGCTCCTTCCCTGGAATCACTTCCTGTGCCTTCATGTGCTGCAAGTGAGGAAAGAAATGCAAAGAGGACTTTTGGTTTGCACAGAGGAGGAAGTAATCGCTTTAATGGGGCAACTTCCTCATTGTGACGTTAACACGAGGGGGGTGGAGTCTGCAAGGTTTGTGAAGTCTGTGTGGAGCAGCCAATAGGAACAGCCGGGTTGCGTGGGTTGGGGGGGGGAGTGGTGCTCCTCGGAGTTCCAGGCTGCGCGCTCGGGACACGGTGGCTCCACCCCTTCCCATTGTTTCCCCCCCCTCGCTACTTCATCGCGGAGACAAAGGTTTCCAGGGCAACCGGCTGCCGGCCCGGAGCGGACCGGCGCGAGAGGCAGCTCCTCCCTTCCCCGTCTGCCGCAACTGCGCCTGCTCCGTACGGCTCTGCTCTCCCCTTCCCCCCCACAGCCGCTGCTGCTTTTCGTGTTGCAGGTGAGGGCCAGGCACGGGTCGCTTTCGCGCAGCGCAGGGTGCATCGGTCAGCCAAAGCAATTCCTTCTCCCACACCCTTTGCAAAATCCTGGACTCCCCCCCCGGGTGCAGGGGGAAACTCGGAGAAAAGAGGGGACTGCAGATCAGGGTCGAGAGTGTGGGGCTGGAAAAGCACAGCAGGTCAAGGCAGCATCCCCAGGAGCAGGAGAGTGGACACTTGGGGGAGAAAGCCCGACATCACAAATCTGCTCGCCCTCTTGAGATGATCTTCACTGCCCAACACTGCAAAACAACTTCCTTGGAAAAATCCTGGGCTCTGGGGTGCAGGGGAATGTTGGGGGATCTTGGAGAAAAGTGAGCACTGCAGATCGGGGTGGAAGGGTGCAGCGCTGGAAAAGCACGGCAGGTCAGGCAGCATCCCGGGAGCATCGACATTTCGGGCATCAGCCCTTCACCAGGAATGAGGCTTGTGGCCCAAAGGGGTAGAGAGATAATGGGGGGGGGTGGTGGGCAGGTAGCAGGGAATGCAATAGATAGATGGAGGTGGGGGTAACGGTGATAGGTCGGAGAGGAGGGTGAAGCAGACGGGTGGGAAAGGCGAGGGACAGGTGAAGAGGGTGGTGCAGAGCTGGAGGCTTCGGAGTGGGATAAGGTGGGGGGGGGGGGTGGGGAAACGGGTGGAATCCACATTGACCCCCTGTGATTGCAGGGTTCTGAGGCTTCCTTCCTCCAGGCCTGAACTGTCCTCCTCTTGGTTTTCTTTGCGTGTGTGTGTGTGTGTGGTCTCTGCGTGCCAGACAGAGAAAGGATGAGTGAGCATCCATTAAACAGCATGGATCAGTCCCTTTGTGAGAGTAGAGAGCATGAACTTGAGGTAGAATTAGAATTTTTGGAATTAGAAGTGTGGAAATAGGCCCTTCAGCGCAACAACTCCCACACCAAAGAGTAACCCACTCAGAGTCATTCCCCTATTACTCAATAATTACGCCTGACTAATGCACCTAACCTACACATCCCTGACCACTATGGACAATTAAGCACGGCCAATTCCCCTAACCTGCACATCCTTGCAGAGGGAGAGTGTGTGAGATGTAAATTTTCAGCGTTTGCGAACAGAAGGTGGGAGCCTGTTTCATGAAAACTTGAATTGCCCTCTGAATTTGTGGCCTGTACTGACAGTATTTACTTTTCTAATATGTTACAGGATATTAGATGGAGAGGGTTTGAAGACAGAAATCTCAAGGCAACCAGCCTGCCAAGATTTGACAGTCACGGTGTTCATCAAGACTTATTGGCTTCTGTATCTTGTGAAGGAGAAGGATCATTCTATCCTCACTGCTTCAGAAGCTGTCAACCATCATCCTGATTCAAATAGCACGGAGGCTCAACATTGAAGTGAGGTTGTTTCAGTGCTGTGAACTTTAACTGGTCACAGGGCTAGAATAGCGTTGCCCTGTTCACAGCAGGAAAACCATAGAAGGGTTGTGGATGATATTTTACCTGATCCGTCAAACCCGGACAGATAGAAGGTCAGCATGGAGAAACCGTGGAAGTGTGAGGACTGTGGGAAAGGCTTCAAAGCCCCATCCGAGCTTGAGATTCATCGACGCAGTCACACCGGGGAAAGACCATTCACCTGCTCCGTGTGCGGGAAGGGATTCAGTGATTCGTCCAACCTGCTGATGCACCAGCGCGTTCACACGGGAGAAAGGCCGTTCACCTGCTCCGAGTGCGGGAAAGGATTCACTCGATCCTCCAACCTGCAAGCACACCAGCGGGTTCACACGGGGGAGAGGCCGTTCACCTGCCCCACCTGTGGGAAGGGATTCACTTTGTTATCCCACCTCCAGATGCACCAGCGCGTTCACACGGGGGAGAGGCCGTTCACCTGCTCTGTGTGTGGGAAGGCTTTCACTATTCTGTCCAATCTGCAGAAACACCGTCGGGTTCACACTGGGGAAAAGCCTTTCACCTGTTCTGCCTGCGGAAAGGGGTTCGCTCAGCTGTCCCACCTGCAAACACACCAGCATGTTCACACCGGCGAGAGGCCGTTCGCCTGTGCCGAGTGTGGGAAGGGGTTCACGGAGCTGTCCAAACTCCAGATACATCAGAGAGTTCATTCTGGGGAGAGGCCGTTCATCTGTTCTGAATGTGGGAAGGGATTCACCCTGTCCTCCACCCTGCTGACTCACCAGCGTGTCCACACCAGTGAGAGGCCGTTCGTCTGCTGTGACTGCGGAAAAGGTTTCAAGGATTCGTCCAGCCTATTAATCCACCGGCGAGTCCACACCGGGGCGAGACCCTTCGTCTGCTCCACATGTGGGAAGGGCTTCACTCAGTCCTCGAGCCTGTTGACGCACCAGCGAGTTCACTCTGGGGAAAGACCATTCATCTGCACTGAGTGTGGGAAGGGCTTCACTCAGTCATCGAACCTACGGGCACACCAGAGAGTTCACAAGTGATGACAAGGGGTCAGATCCGGTGGATAGTGTTGCTGTCCTTGAAGCTTACGTTGGGACAGTGCAACAGGCCTCAGAGAGAAATCTGTGCAGGAAAACGCAAAGTAGCAGTTGACGGGTTCATGTTGGCGGACTGGGCTGGGGAGATCTGTAAGGCTGTCTCTCTTTGGTTCAGAGAAAATTTATCCTAATTTCATAGCTTGACTCAATCTCTCCCCCCAGCTGCAGAGGGAACAACCCTAGTCTGACGGTCTAAAATAAAGAAGGCTGACTCGTCCTGTCAAGAAAACCACATCTGACAGTCTGACATCTATCTGAAATCACAGGCGCAACCGAGGGGAGGGTGAGCAAATTTCCAGGCCGGATAGACAGACTGTGCTGTTTTGGGAAAGATGGCCTTCAAATTCAGAATGTGAGGTTGGGACACCGGTGTGAGTGGGTAGATATTAGGTGCTCCCTTTGAAGCTGTGAACTTGGGGAAATTTCATGATGAACTGAAGAGCAGGTCCCAAACGCGTGCAACCCCTTGAGAAAACAGCCAGAGGTCAAATGGTCAATGTGGCCTGGGGACCGTGTCAGCATTGTGACATCATCAAGACAGTGACACGTGGTCCAGACTTGAAATGGTCGGGAGAGAATCCAACTCACAAGGAACGGTCAGAGAATGAGGGAGATGAATGTGCAAGGGATGACGATATTTGCACTGAGACAAGTAAATCCTGCGCCCACACCTCCCCCTCCTCACCTCCATCCAAGGCCCCAAAGGATCCTTCCTCACCCAACAGACATTTACCTGCACTTCCACACATGTCAACTACTGTGTCTGTTGCACCCGATATGGTCTCCTCTACACTGGGGAGACAGACGCCAACTTGCAGATCGTTTCGGAGAACATCTCCGGGACACCCGCACCAACCAATCCCACCGCCCCGTGACTGAACACTTCAACCTTCCCTCCCACTCTGCCAAAGACTTGGGCCTCCTCCATCGCTAAACTCAAACTACCCGACGCTTGGTGGAAGAACGCCTCATCTTCCACCTTGGGACCCTCCAACCACATGGAATCAATGCGGATTTCACCAGTTTCCTCATCTCCCCTCCCTCCACCTTATTCTAGATCCAACTTTCCAACTCGGCACCGCCCTCATGACCTGTCCTACCTGTCCATCTTCCTTCCCACCTATCCACTCCGCCCTCCTCTCCAACCTATTGCCATTACCCCCACCTCCATCTACCCATGGTGCCCTCAGCTACCTTCTCCCCAGTACCCAGCCCCCTCCCATGTATCCCTCCACCTCCTTGGGGCACAAGCCTCATTCCGGATGAAGGGCTTATGCCCGTAACATCGACTCTCCTGCTCCTCGGATGCTGCCCTGACCGCATATGCTTTTCCAGCGCCACGCTCTTCGACTCTGATCTCCAGCATCTGCAGCCCTCCCTTTCTCCGCCGCGACAAGTAAAGCAAGATATTGGGAGAGAGGAAGCTAAATCGGAACTGTGAAGAGACAGTTGGAGAATCTTCCACTTCCATCCATGACCCTTTGCTGGAAGCTCTTGTATCTGTGCGCGATTAACTTAAACTTCACAGCACTCCTTCCGAAGAAGATCTGAGCCCCCCCCACAGGGCAGGGTCAGAACACAACGAGAAAATAAAATGTAGAATTGAATGAGCATCAGAGAGAACACCTCCCCCTCAAGGTGTGAACTGTGAAAATATTGAGGTACCATCTACTTTGGATTTTCTTGCTAGTCACTGATTGAATACTTTATCTTGTTTTAATTATACTCCGGGTCAAGATGGCGGACAGGTGACAGGATGGAAATTATGGCTTGGTCCTTCATTCTTAGAATATCCTATTGATCTGACCGGGGCCAAATTTCAGAAATCCAGCAGAACTGAGGACAAATGGTTTGCTGTGTAGGAACGGGGAGATCCACAGCTCCTAGAGTTCAAAGGAAACAAGAGGGGGCCCGGAATCCTAGACAACAGCCGGTGTCAAAGCCACTGTGTTTTCACTGGTTGTGATGGGAACGCTGACTCCCTGTACCAGGGATGGGTGAGGGAGACCAACTGTTGGAGAGTTTGACCAGACTTGGGCAGGTTCAGATGGATCAAGGGCAGATCGTGTAATTGCTTTGTGCAACTGACCCTCAGCGATGATTGGGTTCAGTCAGTCTCCGTCTGGGAAACAGTACGAGGAGGAATGCCCTGAGCTCAGAGATTTGGTGAATTTGTACAGATTTGACTGGCTGGTGCCGTGGCCTCTCGGGCAGCTGGTGCTTTTCCCCAGTGTTAATGGTGATGCTTCTGTGCCTTGATGTGACTGGTCAAACGTCAACATCTGTCAGCAGTGAAACATTAACTGAAAGGTGACCACGTCCAATCCATTTCCTAATATCACTGTGTCAAACAAAAAAAGGAAATCTCATCTTCCACTCTGGCTCCTTACCAATGACCTGAGGGAGACATCTATTCTGTTACGGCACTGCCTGCCACTCTTCCCTGAACAGGTTGGCATGGTGGCTCAGTGGTTAGCCCTGCTGCCTCACAGCGCCAGGACTCGGGTTCGATTCCAGCCTCGGGCGACTGTGCAAACTCCTCACAGACGTTCTCCCTGGGTTTCCTCCCACGATCCAAAGATGTGCAGTTGAGGGTGAATTGGCTTATGGGAAATTGGCCATAGTGTTAGGTACATCAGTCGGAGGGGAATGGGTCTGAGTGGGTTACTCTTCGGAGGGTTCGCGTAGACTTGTTGGGCCGAAGGGCCTGTTTCCAGACTGTAGGGAATCTAATCTTTTAAAACAAAAGACACAAATTTAATCAGGAAAAGTCCAGCAGCATCCGATATTTTTACTGGTAAGAGTTTATAAATGAAATAGAATAAAAATTACTTGAGAATCAAAGGGAGTCAGAGTTAAAGGAACGCGTAAAGGGCTCTGGAACCCAAATGTTCCTCTTCGACTCCTCTGTCCGCCTGTTCCAGTGACTGCCTGCTTTGGACACTGTCACTGAACCCATGGAGTTCCCAGTGAAAGCCCACTTCCCAGTCTGTCCCGGCACCTTCCTGACTCTCTCTTCGTCAGTGACCCCCCTAAGGGTTTCAGGCCCCATTCTTCTCAGCTTCCGCTCTGTCACCTGACTCTGACAAAAGCAACAGAGAGACAGAAAATGCAGGAGGCCCGAATGGTTACTCCAAACTCCAGGCTGTAAACCAACATCGAACATTCCAGCGCAGTACAGGCCCTTCGGCCCTCGATGTTGTGCCGACCTGTGGAACCAATCCGAAGCCCATCTAACCCACACTATTCCATTCTCCTGTCCAATGACCATTTAAATGCCCTCAAAGTTGGCGAGTCTACTACTGTTCCAGGCAGTGCGTTCCACACCCTGACTACTCTCTGAGTAAAGAAAATACCTCTGACATCTGACCTATATCGATCACTTCAACATTAGTTATTAAAACACTTATATTCTCACAATATTAAAAGATTGAGTTAAAAATCACACAATACCAGGTTATAGTCCAACAGAGACATAGAGATGTACAGCATGGAAACAGACCCTTCGGTCCAACCCGTCCATGCTGACCAGATATCCCAACCCAATCTAGTCCCACCTGCCAGCACCCGGCCCATATCCCTCCAAACCCTTCCTATTCATATACCCATCCAAATGCCTTTTAAATGTTGTAATTGTACCAGCCTCCACCACTTCCTCTGGCGGCTCATTCCATACACGTACCACCCTCTGCATGAAACACTTGCCCCTTAGGTCCCTTTTATATCTTTCCCCTCTCACCCTAAACCTCTGCTGTCTAGTTCTGGACTCCCCCAACCCTGAGAAAAGACTTTGTGTATTAATCCTATTATTGCCCCTCATGATTTTATAAACCTCCCTGCTTGATAACCAGATGCCTAATGCCCCAAGGATAAATGACGGTCCAGCTGAAGAATTTTAGGAGTCACTCCCAGGAAAGCTGTGTCTTCAAACAGAAAGTTAAGGCCAAATGTAAAAAGGAACTAATTCTGATAAGAAGGCAAGCTGCAGAATTGCCTACTTATCAGAAGTAGCTCCTTTGTTCCTTGTTACATGGATGCAAATGTGGATGAAAGAACATGATGAAAGGATCTGAAGATTCATCGATAATGTTACATCATAGACCCACAGGACAAAAATCTGTCTAATAATCCAACAGCAGAGCCCTTCATTGTCAGAACTTCAAAGAACATCACAGCACAAGGACTGAACCCTGGACACTTCCAGAGACAGAGACTGTTGGTTAGAATCGGAGCAAAATTCCACCATCAATCAGGTCATTGCCAAGTTGAGTTTTGAGGCTTAACTTGCTGACCTGAGAGCTCTTATTTTGGTTGCTGCTTGCAATAAAGTTTGAAAGCTTGTTTCAGTACTTGATGGCCTGTGAGATTTCTTAATCAGTAGCTGAAATAAAGGTAACTTGTGGTGATTTATCTATAACAGTTAGGTGCACACTTATGTAGAGCATAAATACTGACAGAGACCAATTGAGTCAATTGGTCTCATCCTGTGCTGTAGACTCAATGGAACAGACACGCATACTTATTTTAGATAAATTGAAGTGGAAGGGAAAACCTTTTTTAAATACAGATTGAAATAAATGTACTTCATCAGCTTCTATGGTTCATTTCAGTGGAAATCATAGAATCCCTACAGTGTCGAAACAGGCCCTTCGGCCCAACATGTCCACACCGACTCTCCGAAGAGTAACCCACCCAAAACCCACTGTCCTACATTTACCCCTAGCCCACATATCCCTGTACACTATGGGCAATTTAGCATGGCCAATTCACCCTCAACTGCACATCTTTGGATTGTGGGAGGAAACATGAGCATGGTGGCTCAGTGGTTAGCACCACTGCCTCACAGCGCCAGGGACATGGGTTCAATTCCAGCCTCGGGCAACTGTCTGTGTGGAGTTTCCGCATTCTCCCTATGTCTGCGTAGGTTTCCTCCGGGTGCTCCGGTTTCCTCCCACAGTCCAAAGATGTGCAGGTCAGGTGAACTGGCCATGCTAAATTGCCCGTAGTGTTAGGTAAGGGGTAGATGTAGGGGTATGGGTGGGTTGCGCTTCGGCGGGGCGGTGTGGACTTGTTGGGCCAAAGGGCCTGTTTCCACACTGTAAGTAATCTCATCTAATCTAAAAAACCCTCCAACTTTCCCCACGGTCAGAATGAATCGGTTTCAGTCCTGGGTGTGGTTGCCAGCAGAACCCAGTCTCTTTAAATACTTACAAACTCATTGGTATCTGAGCAGGGCATTCAGTGAATACCACATGCACTTTTGTCAGCGTTAATTCGCTGACATTCTGAACCCATCCACCCACCAAGTAAGAGCGCCTGAACAGTGTCTTGTCATTGTAAATGCATTGATGGCGCCCCAGCTCCCTGGAAATGTTAAAGCGTTTCCCGCAGTGAGTCTTCGTTATTATGGAGCTGGAGCCGAAAAGATTGGCAGAAGTGGAGAATGCATATCATTAGAAAATTATCTTCTAGATCAGAGTGGTGCTGGAAAAGCACAGCTGTTCAGGCAGCATCCGAGGAGCAGGGAAATCGACATTTCAGGCAAAAGCCCTTCATCAGGAATAAAGGCAGAGAGCCTGCAAGGTGGAGAGATAAATGAGAGGGGGGTGGGGGTGGGGAGAAAGTAGTAAAGAGTACAATAGGTGAGTGGAGATGGGGATGGAGGTGATAGGTCAGGGAGGAGGGTGGAGTGGATTGGTGGAAAGGAAGATAAGCAGGTAGGACAGGTCATGGGGACCAGTGCTGAGCTGGAGGTTTGGAACTGGGGTAAGGTGGAGAGAGGGGTCATGAGGAAACTGGTGAAATCCACATTGATGCCCTGGGGTTGAACTGTTCCGAGGCAGAGGTCCTGGGCCTCCTTCACCACCGCTCCCTCACCACCCGACACCTGGAGGAAGAACGCCTCATCTTCCGCCTCGGAACACCTCAACCCCAGGGCATCAATGTGGATTTCACCAGTTTCCTCATTTCCCCTCCCTCCACATTACCCCAGTTCCAATCTTCCAGCTCAAGAGTTAACGTCTCGGGTCGAGTGACCCTTCCTCAGAGCTTTCAAGCCTCGAGGCACAGGGGATACAACAACTTCGAGATATTCACAGCCTTCCAGATCATTCCTACCTCCCCCCCCTTGCTTTTGACTCCACCCCCTCCCCCAACTCCATCTCCTGTATTATTCACCATCCCTTCTGACCTCCCACTCTCTGACGGTAAACATTCTACACTCAGCAAAGGTTTTATCCCTCCATGTCCCCACCTTAATGAATTTCAGGCGTGACATTATGTTGAAGGCTTCTTCTGTTGCCTTCGCCTCCGTGCCCATTTCTTTGGACAAGAATCCTCTCCCATCCCATGGACCCCTTCATCCACCTCCAACACTCTCCCTCCACCTGGACCGCTCCCGCTGGCCCCTTAACCTGCGTTCAACTTGTTCACTGAGAGCTGGAGTTCTGAGGAAGGGTCTCCCGCCCTGAAACGTTAAGTCTGATTTCTCTCCATAGATGCTGCCTGAGCTTTTCCAGACATTTCTGTTTATGCTTCTGATTTACAGCACCCGCAGTTCTTTCGGGTGTTTTTTTTTCAAATAGGAATAAATAGGTCTTCTTCAGAATGGAAGGCAGTTTCAAGTATCGCAATGCTGCTTGGGCCCCAGCTGTTCACAATATGCCAACAGCTTAGGTGAAGGAAACCAATGTAATATTTTCAAATTAGTGAATGACTCAAAACTAGTGACAAGGAGGACATAATATGTCTTTGGTGCAGTTTAAACAAGTTACGTTAAGACAAATTCATGACAGGTGAAGCATGAAGTTATTCATTTTTTTAACCAATTTGGCAACCCTGCTACTTTTTAAAAATTAAATATCTTTGAACTCTTAATTTTGGTACCAAGCATAAATTTCTCGTCCAATCGAATCTGCCTTCGGAATTAGACTGACCCTCTGCCTTCTCTTTCATTCTTGACTTTTGAGTTTTACTCTGACAAAGTCATGTTGTCTAATTTCTTAGCTCTTTCCAGTTTGTGTTTTTAAAATTCAATTTCCCAGTTTTTATTATTCTCTCTCAATTTCCAGCTGTATTTCCAATTCTTTGTTCCTTTCCTGATCCTTGTCCATTTCTTGTTAATTTCTTTTTCATTTTTAGCTGAATTTTAGATAATTCTAGCACTAGTACTTTAAGTTCAGGATTCCCTCATTTCAATTCGATATGCGGAGTAATTGCATACAGCATATAACTTTTACAAAATCTTGCTTTTACTCTCATTTATCGGGTCTTTCAGTTTAGCCTCAAAGATTTCAAATAATCCAGTTCTGGTTTCTACTCCCAGAAGCCTTTGCAACATTCAAACATTGCAAGTCAAATTTCCTAAATAAACTTTACCACAAAATTCCTGATTTATGTTCAGAACCTCCTCGCACTCCTGTCATTTATTCATACAGACTTACATCCCTCTTAAATTTAATACAGTCTGGTTCCGGTAGGAGTCCCCACTTTGAGATAATGCCAGCGGTTGGTACGAGTAATGTGCAAGCACTGGGGGGGGGTGACAGATGAACGCAACTTTGTTGTGGAACAAGTCTAACAGGAAGGGAGAGAAGCAGCAGAGGCATTTGATCAGATTGCCTCCGTATTAGTGACAATAGACAATGGGTGCAGGAGTAGGCCATTCTGCCCTTTGAGCCTGCATCACCATTCAATATGATCATGGCTGATCATCCTCAATCAGTATCCTGTTCCTGCCTTGTCTCCATAACCCTTGATTCCACTATCCTTGAGAGCTCTATCCAACTCTTTGTTAAACGAATCCAGAGTCTGGGCCTCCACTGCCTTCTGGGGCAGAGCATTCCACACACCCACCGCTCTCTGGGTGAAGAAGTTTCTCTTCATCTCTGTCCTAAATGGCCCACCCCTTATTTTTAAGCTGAGTCCTCTGGTTCGGGACTCACCCATCAGCGGAAACATGTTTCCTGCCTCCAGAGTGTCCAATCCTTTAATAATCTTATACGTCTCAATCAGATCCCCTCTCAGTCTTCTAAACTCAAGGGTATACAAGCCCAGTCGCTCCAATCTTTCAGCGTAAGATAGTCCCGCCATTCCAGGAATTGACCTCGTGAACCTACGCTGCACTCCCTCAATAGCCAGAATGTCTTTCCTCAAATTTGGAGACCAGAACTGCACACAATATTCTATACTCAATCCCTCTTATTATGAAGGCCAGCATGCTATTAGCTTTCTTCACTACCTGCTGTACCTGCATGCTTGCCTTCATTGACTGGTGTACAAGAACACCCAGATCTCTTTGTACTGCCCCTTTACCTAAGTTGACTCCATCAAGGTAGTAATCTGCCTTCCTGTTCTTGCCACCAAAGTGGATAACCAGACATTTATCCACATTAAACTGCATCTGCCATGCATCTGACCACTCACCTAACCTGTCCAGGTCACCCTGTAATCTCCTAATATACTCCTTACATTTCACCCTGCCACTCAGCTTAGTATCATTAGCAAATTTGCCTATGTTATTATTAATATCATCTTCTATATCATTAATATATATTGTAAAAAGCTGCGGTCCCAACACTGATCCCTGCGGTACCTCACTGGTCACTGCCTGCCATTCCGAAAGGGAGCCATTTATCACTATTCTTCGTTTCCTATCAGCCAACCAACTTTCAATCCAAGTCAGTACTTTGCCCCCAATACCATGTGCCCTAGATTTGCTCACTAACCTCCTATGTGGGACTTTATCAAAGGTTTTCTGAAAGTCCAGTTACACTACATCTACTGGATCTCCCTCGTCCATCTTCAAAGTTACATCCTCAAAAAATTCCAGAAGATTAGTCTAGCATGATTTCCCCTTCATAAATCCATGCTGACTCTGTCCTATCCTGTTACTACTATCTAGTGCCGTAATTCCATCCTTTATAACTGACTCCAGCATCTTTCCCACCACTGAGGTCTATAATTTCCTGCTTTCTCTCTCCCACCTTTCTTAAAAAGTGGGACAAAATGAGCCACCCTCCAATCCACAGGAACTGATCCCGAATCTATCGAACTCTGGAAAATAAGCACCAGCTCATCCACGATTTCTCGAGCCACCTCCTTCAATACCCTGGGACCTAGACCATTTGGCCCTGGGGACTTATCAACCTTCAGACCTAACAGTCTCTCCAACACCAATTCCTGGCAAATATAAATTCCCTTCAGTTCAGGTCCTTCAGCCACTGTTACCTCTGGGAGATTGCTTGTGTCTTCCCCAGTGTACACTGATCTGAAGTACCCATTCAATTCTTCTGCCATTTCTTTGTTCACCGTAATATATTCCCCTGTTTCTGTCTTCAAGGGCCCAATTTTAGTCTTAACCCTTTTTTTTGCCTTTCACATACCTAAAAAAGCTTTTACTATCCTCCTTTACATTTTTTGGCAGTTTACCTTCGTACCTCATTTTTCTCTGCGTATTTCGTTCTTAGTAATCCTCTGTTGTTCTTTAAAAGCTTCCCAGTCCTCCGTTTTCCCACTTATCTTTGCTCTGTTATACTTTTTCTCTTTTAACTTTATATGTTTCTTAACTTCCCTCGTCAGCCATGGCCACCCTTGCCGACAGGCAGAAGTTCTATGGGCACCTCACACGTGTTCTCTGAGGTGATGACAGAGGAAGCAGAGAGGAAGAGCACTTCAAAAGGAACTAACTTTTGATAAACTCAATATATGATTTCACACTTCCTTTGACACCAAATTGATCGATTTGACTTTTATTCAAAATAATAGCACCTAAAAGTGGACTGGAATTTCTTCACATCAGTAAAAAAAGAACAAAATGAACATTGATGCGTGCTAGAGTCACTCGCTGATGCCTCAACAGGTGAGACAATAACATAGTGAATCCCTTGCCACCCTCCGGTTAGACATACAGCCTCTCCCAGTGTTAACACACGCTGAATTTAACCATGATCGCTCCTCAGTGTGAACTCGCTGTTAAGCCAACAGTTGGGAGAACTGAGTGAATCCCTTTCCACACAAATGCAGGTGGACAGCCTCTCCCCACTCTGAACGTGTCAAGGTATTGCCAGGTCCACTAGGGATCGGAACTACTCCTCACAATCTGCACACTTCCGCGTTTTCTCTCCAGGGTGACAGCAGGCCAGATAACCGGCCGAAACCTCACCGCTGACAGAAAACCATGCATCGTTCCTCCACACTGTAAACGGTGTTCCTTCATTCCAAGACACTCGGCTTATAAGAAATTGAGCAACTCTCCAACGATTGGGTTTCGGTTTCCTCTTTGTAAAACCTCCACTTCTGATAGCCTGTGAAGTTGAAATTGAAAACATGAGAAAAGGGGAGTGAGAGAGGACCCACAGAAAAACGCAAACATCAAGTTGCGAAATTGAGCGGAAAGAATCTGGTCATTTGTGGGGTCCCCATCCGGATAAAGTGACCACAGAAGCTGCCAGGCTGGCAAATGAAAACCCAACTTCTTCCCGTTGTCCTTCAAAGAAGGGAACCTGCCGTTCACTTTGGGCCCACACAAGATTCTGAGGACCGTGGAAGGAAAGCGAGAGAGATGTGGGTGACGCAGAGGGACCTGAACATCTGGAACTCAACCTAAACCTTGAAACAATTAGCAAAATCCTCAAACTCCACCACGTACAAGATGCAGGGCAACAGATACAAGTGAACACCATCCTGACGTGTCTGATATAGAGTGCTGGATGAGCAAAGCATCCACTCAGTGAAACATCGGCAAGACTGGAGAGAGTGTTATCAGCTCTCGCTATCAATGCCACGCGCCTGCCACTGCTTTCAAATCATCCCAACAGAAAAAAAAACTTTTTAAACTGGCATAAGTTTAAAATAAAAAGTTCAACCCTTATGTACGACTTGATAAAAGACATGAGGAGCACGATTAGATTAGATTCCCTACAGTGTGGAAACAGGCCCTTCAGCCCAGCAAGTCCACACTGACCCACCGAACAGCAAACCACCACCCCCCGCCCCCGACTAATCCACCTCACACTATGGGGCAATTTAGCCTGGCCAATCCACCCTGACCTGCACATCTTTGGACTGTGGGAAGAAACCGGAGCACCCGGAGAAAACCCACACAGACACGATGATAATGTCCAAACTCCACCCAGACAGTCGCCCCGAGGCTGGAATTGAACCTGGGACCGTGGTGCTGAGAGGCAGCAGTGCTAACCACTGTGCCACCATGGATAAGGTCAACAAAATCTTCCTTGGGTGGGGGAGTGCAGAACTAGAGGGCAGAGGTTTAGGGTGAGAGGGGAAAGGTTTAAAAGAGACCTACAGAGCAACCTTTTCACAGAGAGTTGTGCGTGTATGGAATGAGCTGCCAGAGGAAGTGGTGGAGGCTGGTACAATTGCAACATTTAAGAGGCATTTGGATGGTTATATGAATAGGAAGGGTTTGGAGGGATATGAGCAAGGTGCTGGACTAGATTGGGTTGGGATACCTGGCATGGCCGGGTCGGACCGAAGGGTCTGTTTCCGTGCTGTACATCTCTATGATTCTACTGTGCTGTGTACCAATTTTGAATATGATTTGAACCACTGTTCTCCTGTGCGATTCCCAAGAACTGTAAAGCTTTTCCCACTGTCTCCTTGCACATTCCTCCCCGAAGCTACTGATTCCACCTTTGCTGTTTCCCTTCTCTATCACGGAAAGAGAACATTTTGAAGAAATGATACAGCACAGATGGAAATCAACCAATCCAGCACATTGAATTAAATTGGATTTATTGTCACGTGTACCGAGGCACAGTGAAAAGCTTTGTCTTGTGAGCAACACAGGCAGATCACAGAATTAAGTAGCATTGTTAGGAAATAATAGGTAAACAGCAGCAAAAACAAAAACACAGGTACAGGTGAGTGTTAAGAGTTTGAGAGTCCATTCAGCATTCTAACAACAGGAGGGGAGAAACTGGGTAGAAACATCTACCCTAGAAACATTGATCCAATGAGCTCCACAACCCTGCCGGCAGAATCGGAACAATCAAAATCTGCTGCGGGAAGAGAAGGGAAAGGGTTTTCCGGTCAGTTACTTCTTCAGACAGTCCACACGCCTGTGGGAAGATCCAGTGCCTAGCATACTAATCAGAAAGAGTTCACCGGTTCATGCAGCTCACAGTGTGTCTGGAGAGTTAAATTCATTTGCTGTGAGGACATCACATGACCACAAGAGGAGGAGGGGTGGGACATTTGGCCCCTCGAGACCGCTCCGCCCTTCAAGAGGATCACTCCTCACGACCACCTTCCTGCCCCTCTTTTACCCATAATCCTCCATTCCTCTGCTGATCAAGCATCTACCACAGCAAGGAATTTCAAAGACACATAACCCTCTGAGATAAGGAACTCCTCTTCATCTCAGTCTTAAATCGGCACCCCTTTGAAGTGACAGATGGCACTGGGCAGGGTGATGCTCGGCACACAGACACACAAGATGGCCGCTGAGCCATCAGTTGGCCACTTGACACACAAGATGGCCGCCTGACCACAATATGGAGAGAGAGTCAACAGCGGAAACACAGACACAGCCTGGGGCCACGAGAATGCCAGTACAATGCACTCACAACCTAGTTGATTAGTTTAAGGTGGATGAGGGAGGGAATACTCATGAAGTGTCAGGGTCCAGCCAACACCTTTGATAGAAATGCTAACAGCTTAATACAGACTCAATACAGAGTGATAACAGTCAGAGCTGCAGTAATCCTCCTTCAGAGGAAGAGCAATTAGCGCCCATTACGACAGCAATGGACTTCCATGCAGACACTGAAACTGACAATGTCTGCGCTGAAACTGACAACGACCGTGCTGAAATTAACAAAGGCTGCGCTGGAACTGACAATGACTGCGCTGAAACGATTAACGATTCTGCAATGTTTACTATAAACAAACCATGTCGCAAAGACAATAACCTCATCACTGACCTTTTATGACATAATGTATAAAAATGTCTTGACATGTGCTCGGGGTTGAGAGAAGACTCGCAGCGGACCACTGTGCTGTTGGTGTCTCTCTCTCTCCCCGGAACTCCTGTATTTGCTTGTACAATAAACTCTGTCGTTGAACCCCGACTCTGACTCTGAGGCTGGTGATTTTCCTCAGAACACGTTAATTCTGAGTCTATGCCCCCTGGTCATGACTCTCCCCAGAGGGGAAACATCCCCTTCGCATATACCCTATCAAGCCCCTTAAGAATCCTATGTGCTTCTACGAAATCATCTCGCATTTTTCCAAACCCCCATTGAGTAGAGTCCCAACCTGTTGAACCTTTGCTCATTAGACAATTCTTGCAGACCAGGGATCATCCTGGTGAACCGTCTCTGAACTTTCTCCAACAAAATAAAATATCTTCCTAAAACAAGGCCATCAAAAACTCTCTCGGTACTCCAGGTATAGTCTCACCAGTACCTTGTGCAGTTGGAATACAACTTCCTTGCTGTGATCGTCCAAGCCCCGTGAAATAAGGGCGCATAATGGTCAGCTTAAGACAGATGAAACACAATAGCACTGTCTTCTTGTGGTGTGGAACTAAATTTCCGCAGCCCCTCCAATCATCCAGAGTCCAGTGGAATGATTGACATGTTGGAGGAATGGCAGCGGTCAAAATTGATCACAAAAGGAGTTGATGATCGGTTCAAAGGGTTTACAAAACTATGAGGGGCATGGATAGGGTAAATAGGCAAAGTCTTCTCCCTGGGGCCGAGGAGTCCTGAACTAGAGGGTATAGGTTTAGGGGAAAGAGATAAAAGAGATCTAAGAGGCAACTTTTTCACACAGAGGATGGCACGGGTATGGAATGAGCTGCCAGAGGAAGTGGTGGAGGCTGGTACAATTACATTTAAAGAGGCATTTGGATGGGTACATGAAGAGGAAGGGTTTGGAGGGATATGGGCCGGGTGCTGGCAGGTGGGACTAGATTGGGTTGGGATATCTGGTCGGCATGGATGGGTTGGACCGAAGGGTCTGTTTCTTTACTGTACATCTCTCTGACTCTATTTACTGGGTCAGTTTTACTTGGTGTCGGAATGATTCACTCACACCCTCTTCACTCGATGGTCACAGCCCATGAACTCTTTTCTGAACTCCCAGGATGTAGGCATCGCTGGCCAGCCAGAATTTATTGCCTGTCCCCGCACCGCCCCCCCTTGCCCTTGAGAATGGGGGTGGTGGTGAGCTGCCTTTGTGAACCGCTGCAGTTCACGTGTCGGGGATTGACCCATAATGTCCTGAGAGAGGGAAGTCCAGGAATTTGCCCCAGTGATGCTGAAGGAACTGCGATCAGTATCCACATCAGGATGGTGAGTTGGGGGGGGGGGGGGGGGGGGGGGACCTGTAGTTGGTGTGCTCCCATGTAGCTGCTGCCTTTGTCCTTTTCGACGGAAGGGGTCACGGGTTTGGAGATGCTGTTCCGAGGGACTTTGATGGAGTGCACTTTGTAGATGGCAAGCATTGCTGTGACTCAGCATTGAGGGTGGCGGGAGTGGGCGCTTGTGGGGTGCGGTGCCAAGCAGGCTACTTTGTCCTGGATGATGCCAAGCTTCACGGGTGATGTTGGAGCTGCACCCATCCAGGCAAGCGAGGCGTATTCTGACACGTTCCCGACTTGGGCCTTGTAGATGCGGAATGGCTTTGGAGAATCAGGAGGCGAGTTAGTTACTGTAGCATTCCTAGCCTCTGACCTGCTCTTGCAGCCACTACTTTTGTGGCGAGTCCAGGTGACTCTCTGGTCAAAGGTATCCCCAGGATGTTGATCGTGACAGTAACACCTTTGAATGTTAAGGAGTAGCGAATAAAATGTCTCTTATTGGAGACAGTCATTGCCTGACTATGGTACAAGTCATTTGCCACTTGTTAACCTAAGCCTGAGTATTGTCCCGATCTTGTTGCAGTTGAACACGGACTGGTTCAGTATCTGAGAAGAGCCGAATGCACAATGTTCGGCACCAATCATTAGCGAACATCCCTACTTTCTGACTTTATGATAGAGGGAAGGTCATTGATAAAGCTGCTGAAAATGGTCTGGCCGAGGACACTCCCCTGAGGAATTTCTGCAGAGATGTCCTGTAGCTGAGGAGTCTGATCTCCAATAATTTTTATAGGTGGGCCATCGAGAGCGTTGTCTGGATGTATCACTACCTGGTATGGCAAATCCACCATTCAAAATCGGAGACGGTTACAGAGAGTGTGGTGAACTCGGCCCGGACA
Organism: Chiloscyllium punctatum; assembly: GCF_047496795.1. Lineage (NCBI taxonomy): Eukaryota > Metazoa > Chordata > Chondrichthyes > Orectolobiformes > Hemiscylliidae > Chiloscyllium > Chiloscyllium punctatum. Next base: position 47,792,274 of record NC_092774.1, on the reverse strand, counting down.
ATCACAAAGGCCAACCTCCCATCGATAGAATCCATCTGCCAGGCCCGCTGTCAAGGAAAGGCCGCCAGCATTCTCAAAGATCCATCCCACCCTGGCAATGTTTTTATACAACCTCTACCATCAGGGAGAAGGTACAGAAGCCTGACCACACAGACCAGCCTATATCAAAACAGTTTCTACCTTACTGTTGTTAGAATGCTGAATGGACTCACAAACTCTTAACACTCACCTGTACCTGTGTTTTTGTTTTTGCTGCTGTTTCCCTATTATTTACTTATCTATGCTCCTTAACTCTGTGATCTGCCAGTATTGCTCGCAAGACAAAGCTTTTCACTGTGCCTTGGTACTCGTGACAATGAGTTCAATTCAATAACCACAACCAACTCTGTGTGCCAGTATGACCTGCAGATAGTTCTCCTCAGTTCCCGCCAATTCCAGTCTTACTTGGGCTCCTTGGTACCACACTTGATTAGATGTAGCCAGTAAGAGCAAATCACTCTCACCTCACCTCTGGAATGCAATGCTTTTGACTTATTTGTCAACAAAGCACCATTTTGTCAGTGATCCTGACTTGCCCTGTGGTGGCATTCCCTGGTGATTTGGAATCTTTCACCCACAGAGTCATAGAGATGTACAGCATGGAAACAGACCCTTCGGTCCAACCCGTCCATGCCAACCAGATATCCCAACCCAATGTAGTCCCACCTGCCAGCACCCGGCCCATATCCCTCCAAACCTTTCCTATTCATAAAAACATCCAAATGCCTCTTAAGTCCACCAATTGTACCAGCCTCCACCACATCCTCTGGCAGCTCATTCCATACACATACCATCCTCTGTGTGAAAAAGTTGCCCTCTAGGTCTCTTTTATATCTTTCCCCTCTCACCCTAAACCTATGCCCTCTAGTTCTGGACTCCCCGACCCCAGGGAAAAGACTTTGCCTATTTACTCTATCCATGCCCCTCATAATTTTGTAAACCTCTATAAGGTCACCCCTCAGCCTCCGACAGTCCAGGGAAAACAACCCCAGCCTGTTCAGCTTCTCCCTGTAGCTCAGATTCTCCAACCCTGGCAACATCCTTGTAAATCTTTTCTGAACCCTTTCAAGTTTCACAACATCTTTCCGGTAGGAAGGAGACCAGAACTGCACGCAATATTCCAACAGTGGTCTAACCAATGTCCTGTACAGCCGCAACATGACCTCCCAACTCCTGTACTCAATACTCTGACCAATACAGGAAAGCATACCAAACGCCCTCTTCACTATCCTATCTACCTGCGACTCCACTTTCAAGGAGCTATGAACCTGCACTCCAAGGTCTCTTTGTTCAGCAACACTCCCTAGGACCTTACCATTAAGTGTATAAATCCTGCTAAGGTTTGCTTTCCCAAAATGCAGCACCTCGCATTTATCTGAATTAAACTCCATCTGCCACTTCTCAGCCCATTGGCCCATCTGGTCCAGATCCTGTTGCCAAGATTATTTCTCTATGTTGGGAAGAGCAGTAAACCCACCATTGACCCTGTTGACAGCGCTGATTGCATCCTTCTGGTTTGAAGAACATTCAAAAACCACCACTCTCCATTTCTCATCGTTTCCTCAACTTTCTATCCACACTGCCCCACTCTTTTTAATATCACGAGGTTGATTTTATCAACGAGCTTGCTGTCCAGCACCTTATCAAATACCTACTGACAATTCATCCACTGCATTTCCTCTCTCACGACAATTTACAAGGACGTTGCTAGGGTTGGAGCTATAGGGAGAGCTGTAGGGAGAAGCTGAATAGGCTCAGGCTGTTTTCCCTGGCATGTCGGAGGCTAAGGGGTGATCTTATAGAGGTTTATAAAATCATGAGGGGCATGGAGAGAGTACGGCCAGTTGACGTGGTACACACAGACTTCAGGAAAGCCTTTGATAAGGTTCCACGTGGTAGGCTTTTGGAGAAAATGCAGAGGCATGGGACTGAGGGGGATTTAGCAGTTTGGATTAGAAACTGGCTTTCTGTAAGAAGGCAGCGAATGTTGGTTGATGGAAAACATTCAGCCTGGAGTCCGGTTACTAGTGATGTTCCACAAGGATCTGTTTTGGGACCATTGCTGTTTGTCATTTTTATAAATGATTTAGACGCAGGCATAGGTGGATGGGTTAGTAAGTTTGCAGACGACACTAAAGTCGGCGGAGTAGTGGACAGTGCGGAAGAATGTTACAAGTTGCAGGGGGACTTGAATAAACTGCAGAATTGAGTGGAGAGGTGGCAAATAGAGTTCAATGCAGATAAATGTGAGGTGATGCACTTTGGGAAGAATAACAGGAAGGAAGAGTACTGGGTTGATGGAAAGATTCTTGGTAGTGTGGATATGCAGAGTGATCTTGGTGTCCGTGTACATAGATCCCTGGAAGTTGCCACCAGGTTGATAGTGCTGTTCAGAAGGCTTATGGTGTCTTGAGTTTTATTGGTGGAGGGATTGAGTTCCGGAGTAGTATGTCATGCTGCAACTATACAAAACGCTGGTGCGGCCACACTTGGAATATTGTGTACAGTTCTGGTCACCCCATTACAGGAAGGATGTGGCAGCATTGGAAAAGGTGCAGAGGAGATTTACCAGGATGTTGCCTGGTCTGGAGGGAAGGTCTTATGAGGAAAGGCTGAGGGACTTGGATCTGTTCTCATGGGAAAGAAGAAGGCTAAGAAGAGATTTAATAGAAATATACAAGATGATCACAGGATTAGAAAGGGTAGACAGTGACAGTCTTTTTCCTAGAATGATGACGTCAGCGTGTACGAGGGGGGATAACTACAAATTGAGGAGTGATAGATTTAAGACAGATGGCAGAGGCAGGTTCTTTACTCAGAGAGTGTTAAGGGTGTGGAATGCCCTGCCTGCCAATGTAGTTAACTCAGTTACATTAAGAGCATTTAAACAGTCCTTGGATAAGCAGATGGATGATGATGAGATCGTGTAGGGGGATGGGCTTAGATTAGTTCACAAGTCGGTGCAACATCGAGGGCCAAATGGCCTGTTTTGCACTTTATTCTTCTATGTTCTACATAGACACGGTCGGGGGAGGGGGGGGAAAGGTCCAGAACTAGAGAGAAAGGCTTGGTATGGAGGGAATGTCTTGTGAGGAATGGCTGAGGACTTGAGGCTGTTTTCGTTCGAGGGAAGGTTGAGAGGTGACTTAATTGAGACATATAAGATAATCAGAGGGTTAGACAGGGTGGACAGGGAGAGCCTTTCTCCTCTTTTAAATTGAGGGGTGATAGATATAGGCCAGAGGTAGGTTCTTTACTCAGCGAGTAGTAGAGGTGGGAAACACCCTACCTGCAACAGGAGTAGACTTTCCAACTCGAAGGGCATTTAAATGGTCATGGGATAAACATATGGATGAAAATGGAATAGTGTAGGATAGATGGGCTTCGGATTGGTTCCAGAGGGCGGCACAACATCGAGGGCCGAATGGCCTGTACTGACCTGGAATGTCCTAGAAGGTATTTGTTTAGGTGAGGGGGGAAAAATGTAAAAGGGACGTACAACTGCCAGACAGTGGTGCGTGGATGAAATGGGCGACCAGTGGAATTGGTGGAGGCTGGCAGAATAACAACATTTAAAAGGCATCTGGATGGGCACATGAATACAGAGGGTTTAGGAGGGATATGGGCCAAGTGCTGGCAAATGGAACTCCATTAAGACATCTGGTCGGCATGGACGAGGAGAACGTGCAAACTCCACACGGACAGTCGCCCGAGGCTGGAATCGAACCCGGGTCCCTGGTGCTGTGAGGCAGCAGTGCCAACCACTGAGTCACCGTGCCGCCCTTATTCTCCAGAGTTCTCGAACGTGGTACTGTGATTGCCTGTGATGATTGCATGGTGGGCACCATGACCCAATGTAGCCTGGACCATGGTGGACCCATCACTGCTGCTGAAGCACTTTACCCCAACTCTTGATTTTCCATCCAATCAGACACAACTCCGTCAGCAACCAACCCAACCAGACACGAGAGCCTTTAACAACCGTTCTGACAACTCACCATGCACCGTGCATCAGAACCAATCCCATCTACAAATGTGTAATATCTTCCGTGTCAACGTATTCTCTGTACAAGGACGTGCTATGTTGTTAACTTGGTTTGCAGTCTGGACGGATGGTCAACTTTGCTGTCTTAGATAAACTCCTTTCATATCTTCAGGGGATGGAGAATGGAGAAGGGGAACAAAAAACCAAACAGTGTGGGAGCTGAGAAACACCTCTGTTTCATTCCAATCTTCATTCTGCCGTACTGTACAGCGCACGTGGTCACAACAAGAGCAGATGAATCTGAGGAATGGAATTTTGAAGAACAAATGCCTTGCTGCAATCTCCTCTATCGCTTTTTTAAAAAAAATATATCGGGATGATTTTTGTGACATGCACACGCTCCGAAAAGGATCCTACCTCGCGACAGAGGTGGAGGAGGGCGTAACAGTAGATGGGACATTTTCTGCATCAGCAATCCGGCTGCAACCCCACCTTGCTTGGGAAGCAGCCTTTTCAATCTCAAAATGGTGGGATTTCCCAACTCAAGCTGATGGCAAGCTGCAGAACGGAGACTCTGAGGTCGAGAGCGCGGCGCTGGAAAAGCACGGCAGGTCAGACGGGTATCCGAGGAGCAGGGGAGTCGACGTTTCGGGCATAAGCCCTTCATCAGGACTGCGAGGTGTCCATTTCACAGAATTGCTTTTCGATAACTGTGAAACTGAGGTATCACATTGAAGAGTGCACAGGTCAGTAAGAATGGTCAGCAAGGATTAATCAGCACTTTCTCATTGGGAGTTGTTAATGAGTGGCATCTTTCAGACACCGAATCAGAGATTTTGCACCGAAGATCCGTTCAGGATTGAACTAAACGTTCACAATATTATTGTAAATTAGTTCCTATTGAGAATTCTTCAGTTAACGTGAAGGAAGGTGAGAAAGCACTGCTTTAAATATCAGTGACGTATCCAGAATATTAAACTCCAAATGGGTTGTACTGATTGCTCTCACAGCACATACAAAAGTTGTCAGACAAATAAGCCCGGATGTGCTTGCCAACATAAATGACAGCAGAGTCCAATCCCCCTCGTCATTTATGGAGTCGCTCGTGTGTGACCAGACTGCAGGATCGAGTGAATCCCTTCCCGCACACGGAGCAGATGAATGGTCTCTCTCCGGTGTGAACCCGCTGGTGCGCGAGCAGGGCGGATGAACACCTGAAGGACTTAGCACAGTGACAGCAGTCGAAGAGCTTCTCCGCAGAGTGCGTTTGCTGGTGTGCCTTGAGGGTGGATGAGACAGTGAAGGCCTTCCCGCACACGGAGCAGGGGAACGGTTTCTCCCCGGTGTGAACCCGCTGGTGCGTGATGAGGGCAGACGTCTGCCTGAAGCTTTTCCCGCACACGGAGCAGCTGAACGGCCTCTCCCCGGTGTGAACCCGCTGGTGCCTCACCAGACTGGATGGCTGAGTGAAGCCCTTCCCACACACAGAGCATGTGAATGGCCTCTCCCCGGTGTGAACCCTTTGGTGTTCTTCGAGGCTGTGTAAATATTTGAAACGCTTCCCGCAGTAAGTGCAGTGGAATGGCTTCTCCTCAGAGTGAATCCGTTGGTGAGTCACCAGGTTGGATGACTTTGTGAACCCCTTCCCACACTGGGAGCAAATGAACGGTCTCTCCCCGGTGTGAACCCGCTGGTGCTGATTGAGGTCAGACGAAGAAATGAACCTCTTTTCACAGTGAGAGCAGCTGAACGGCCTCTCCTCGGTGTGAATGCGCTGGTGTAACATGAGGCAGGTTGTCTTGGTGAACTCCTTCCCACACACCGAACAGATAAATGGTTTCTCCCCAGTGTGACTGCGTCGATGAATTTCCAGCTGCGATGGGTAATCGAATCGTTTGCCACAGTCCCCACATGTCAACGGTTTGACCATGATGCTCTGTTCACACGCAACACGTTTATGATCTCTTCCCCACTATCAAGAGTGCAATATGATTTTCCGGGTGTAGTAGTTTTAAAATCCTTTCCACAGTCTGTTTGTTGGAACAGTTGTCACTCAGGGGTGTGTGTATGTTTTCATGCTTTTCCACTCACACTGAGGTTTTAAATCTTCCCTTTCAGCCAAGCATTCCTCCCTCCAAGCTCAAAGGCCAATGATATTCAGATCCTGATGTGCTGTTTGGTCCCAGCCGTGCATCTCGCAATCCTTCCCTTCTCAAAGCCTGTAAAAGGATAAACTATGTTTACAAATATCATCATTGTCAGGACAAGATAGAAATTCAGAGCACACACTTCGTGTTTCGATGGAAGACTGCCCCTTCACTTCTTGCGCAAAGTTGTAAATCCCAGAACCCACAGGCTCTCCTTCCTCCTTGGACTGAAATCCAAATCCATTACCACCCCGTTCCTTCTTTCCTGGGTTTCACCTCCCTGCCCCTCCTCTGCAATGGCTTCAGTTCTTGAGCTCCTCTCTGCAGATTGAGAATCTCTAAAGGACTGAGTAAGGACAGTCAGCATTCTTTGCGAGTGGGAAATCATGTCTCACAAATTGGACTGAATTTTTATTTGAAGAAGTGACCAAGATAGATAGATGAGGGCGATGCGGCAAACGCTGTCTACAAGGACTTCAGCAAGGCCTTTGCCAGGGTACCACATGGTAGGCTGGTTAGTTCGGTTAAATCACACGGCATCCAGGGAAAGCTGGCAATTAGAGACAAATTGGCTAGATGGTAAAACACAGGAGGGTGGTGGGTAGAGGCTTGTTTTTCAGGCTGGAAGCCTGTGGCCAATGGCAAGTCGCAAGAATCCATGCTGGACCCACATCGTCATCTATCGAAATGATTTGGGTGAGAGTATCGGAGACACGGTTAGTAAGTTTGCCAATGATACCAAAATCATATAGTGGACTATGAAGAAGATTATTTAAGATTACAAGGAATCTTAATTAACTCAGCTCGAGGGCCAAGGCAGGACAGATGGGAGATTAATTCAGATAAATGCAACGTGTTGCATTTTGGAAGACAAACGAAGGCAGGACATACATAGTTAATAATAGAGTCTTGTCGAACAGAGAGACCTAGGAGTACAAGGACAGTTATTTAAAAGTGGCATCACAAGGTAGACAGGATGGTAAAGGCTGCACTTGGTTCACTTGCCTTCATCAGTCAAAGCACTGAGTGCAGTAATTGGGATGTTACAGTTGTGTAAGGTATTGGTGAGGTCACATTTGGACGAATGCACACAATTCTGCATACCCTGCTATAGCAAGGATGTTATTAAACTGAAAACTATGCAAACACAATTTACTAGAATGTTACCAAAGTGGAAGGGCTGAGGCATAAGGAAAGTCTGGACAGGCTGGTGCTTCTTTCTATGGAGGATAGATAGCCGCATTTTCTGCCTCGGAACATTTCAACCCCACGGCATCAATGTGGACTTCACCAGTTTCCTCATTTCCCCTCCCTCCGTCTTATCCCAGTTCCAACGTTCCAGCTCAGCACCAGCCTCATGGCCTGTCCTACCTGTCAATCTCCCTTCCCACGTATCCACTCCACCCTCCTCTCTGACGTATCACCTCTATCCCCACCCCCATTCACCTATTGTACTCTTTGCTACCTTCCCCCACCCTCCCCTCTGACCTATCACCTCCATCCCTACCCCCATCCACCTATTGTACTCTTTGCTACCTTCCCCCACTCTCCCCTCTGACCTATCACCTCCATCCCTACCCCCATCCACCTATTGTACTCTTTGCTACCTTCCCCCACTCTCCCCTCTGACCTATCACCTCCATCCCTACCCACATTCACCTATTGTACTCTTTGCTACCTTCTCCCCAGCCCACCACCCCCCCCCTCGCATATCTCTCTCCACCCCGGAGGCTCCCTGCCTCTATTCTTGATGAAGGGCATTTGCCCGAAATGTCAATTTTTCTGCTCCTCGGATGCTGCCTGACCTGCTATGCTTTTCCAGCACCACACTGATCTAAACTCTGGTTTCCAGCATCTGCAGTCCTCACTTTTGCATAGTTGAGGAGATGACCTTGCAGACGTTTTTAAAACCACAAGGGGCACAGGGTAAGATGAACAGCCGAAGTATCTTCCCCGGGGTTGGGGGTGTCCAAAACTGGAGGGCAAAAGAGAGCGGTGAGATGTAAAACGGACCTGAGGGGCAACATTTTCACGAAGAGGCTGGTGTATATATGAAGTGAGCTGCCAGAGGAAGTTGCAGGGATGGCTATAACTGCAACACTCAAAAGACATTTGAAGAGGTACATGGATACGGAAGGTTTCCAGGGGTATGGGCCAATCGTAGGCAAAAGGGGACCAGTCCAGTTTTACATGCTGTATACCTAAAAAGAAATCAAATCAATGAATCAGATTGGAATTACAGTGATTCTCTCTCTCTCCTCCCAAATCCCAAACTGTGAACCATCCTCGTTTCACTGCCCCAGGCTGGCGACCATTTTGTTTGCTGCTTGCAAAATCATTCCCATTCAATATCCTCCAAACAGCAAATTGTGAAATGCAAGGCTGCAAATCTAGGAAAGAAATTGGAAAGAAGCTGATATTCATTGTGTGGGGGGGGGCTGGTGGAGAGAGAATGCAATGCTCATGCGCCCTGCTCGACCTTGCCCCCAATTAAAATGGCGGCCACCACCCCATCCTCTCCAGGCCAGGGGGACAGTGCTACGCATGCGCCCTGCCAGACTTTGCCCCCAATTAAGATGGCGGTCACCACCGGGCACTGCCCGGCTTCGGATCTGCGGCCTTCTCCTGGTCGGCCGCAGGCCGCAGGCCGCAGACCGAGACCGGGACCGGGACCGCGATCCTGCCCTTCCGATCGGAAGCACCTCCCAGCCTCCAGGAAACTGCCTCGTCCACCGCAGGTCGTGATATTCCTCACCTTTCATCGTCCGCAATCCCCGACGGCTTCCCACGGGCGGCCCCAGCAACGGTCACCACCGGCAACTGCGCCTGCGCGACGAGTCGGGCGCCGGTGGGCCGTCGCGTGCGACCCGCCCGGGTCTGGCTCTGATTGGTCGGAGGGCGGGCCGCCGCCGCTCTTTCTATTGGTCCGCAACGGCTGTCAATCAGGGGACCCACCTCCCATTGTGCCCCGAGGCGTGCGCGCTCTCAGACCTCCACCAGCCACTCAAAACGCTCATGCGCACGACTTCCCACAGGCACCTCCTCTGCTAGGTCAAACTTGCACACAGTGTCTCCCTCCCTCCCTCCACACACATAAGCCTATGGGGGTGAACTTGCATTTGCAGATGTATTCTATTTTGTGCAACAAGCATAAAATCTGCAGGCAGTCTAAGTGACATTTTATCAATTCCTACTTTGGAAAGAGTTTAGAATCCTTACAATTTGGAACCAGGCCATTTGGCCCCAACAGGTCCACACCAACCCTCTGAAGAATAACCCAGACCTATTTCCCCTACCCTATATTTACCCCTGATAATCAACGTAACACTATGGGCAAGTTAGGGTGGCCAATTCAATAGACAATAGGTGCAGGAGTAGGCCATTCTGCCCTTTGAGCCAGCACCACCATTCATTATGATCATGGCTGATCATCCTCGATCAGGTATCCTGTTCCTGCCTTGTCTCCACAACCCTTGATTCCACTATCCCTGAGAGCTCTATCCAACTCTTTCTTGAAAGTATCCAGAGACCTGGCCTCCACAGCCTTCTGGGGCAGAGCGTTGCACACACCCACCACTCGCTGGGTGAAGAAGTTTCTCCTGACCTGCACATCTTTAGCCTGTGGGAGGAAACCGGAGCATCCAGAGGAAACCCACACAGACACGGGGCAGGGGGGAGAATGTGCAAACTCCACACAGGCAGTTACCCAAGGCTGGAATCACACCTGGGACCTTGGCGCTGTGAGGCAGCAGTGCTAACCACTGAGCCACCGTGCTGCCCACACATATAATCATAACTTCAAGTTGGCACACAGGCAGACTCTAACCTTACACCTTTAATGCATTGTCTGAGCTGAGGTGTCACCCTTTTTAAATAAAACCTGAAGTTATGTCCGGAAGGTGTAATGAAAGAAGTTTTCGGATTTGCATGTTAATGAATCGAAACCTGCAACCCATTCTAAGCGATTAAAGCCTTAACAATCCAGATTTGTTTGCATCATTTGTATCACAGTTTCATCTTTTACTATAAACTCTGTGTCCTATGGTCCTGCCCCACTCGTTGCCTGATAAAGAAGCAAAACTCCAAAAGCTTCTACTTCCAGATTAAAATTGAGTACAAGGGTTGGCAGGTCATGTTAGGGTTGCATAAGACTTTGGTTTGGCCATATTTGGAATTCTGCTTAACAGTTCTGGTCACCAAAAGGATGGTGGATGCTTTGGAAAAGGTGCAAATGAGGTTCACCAAGATGTTGCCTGGTATGGAGGATGGTCACTATGAGGAGGGGTTGAGTAGATTAGGATTATTTTCATTGGAAAGGAGGAGGTCGAGGGGAGACTCGATTGAGGCCTGCAAAATCATGAGAGCTGTAGAGAGGGCGGATAGCAGTGCAAGCGGGCATCAGAGCCGCCCCGCATTTGCCACGGGACTATGCCTACATCGGTTAAACTATAGGAATTCATTTTGTGTTTTAAACGGCAGCCGCAGCTTAAACCCACAGAACTCAGCAGCTGCCGGTCCACGCACGTGACCAGGAGATGGGAGCCAGAGGACAGATCAAATCCACACTAGGCCAGACACTAACCATGACTCATAGCCCGAAACTCCGGAGCTAATCAATATGGAAACCAATCTCCTAATCAAATCAAGAGACTGACTGAAACACACCCATATTCATCAATACAGAACCATCCTGACACAAAGGACAGGTATCCACCAGACAGGAATGAACAGACTAATACACACCAGCACCCCAAGGGAACAAAGGAGGGTGCTAGCCCCCAGCCCTCACAGAGAGAGACAAGCAGATAGTACCCAGACCCGTTTACATCATCCAATGAGCACCCTATTGTATGTACACTGTAACTCTCCTGGGACAGCAGGAAACCCACCATTTGCACCTACTCCAGCGATGATGGGGAACTATCATCCCATTCATACTCAAAATCCTCACATCCTGACAAAGAAAGGTATATAATGTGTAGCAGCGCGCGGGAACAGCAGAACAGCCGAGATTCGGACCTCGGTTGCTCTCCGCTGGTGTTACCGTATCAAGAAACGTGACCGATGGTTGAACCGCACTCTGGGCTCGGACTGATATCATTTCATCCGCGCTAACAGCAAGAAACTTTTTCCCAGACTGGGTGACTCAATTGCGAGGGGTCGAGGGTCCGAAGGGAGAGGGGAAAAGTTTAAGGGAGATATACGTGGAAAGTTCTTTACGCTGAGAGTGGTGGGGGCCTGCAATGCAGGGGTAGGGGATGGTAGGGGAGGGAGCGATAGCATCATTTAAGATGAATCTAGACAGATACATGAAGGGGCAGGGAGCAGAGGGATACAGATCCTTAGAAAATAGGGGACAGGTTTAGACAGAGGATCTGGATCGGCGCAGGCTTGGAGGGACGATGGGCCAGTTCCTGTTTTGGAATTTTCTTTCTTTGTTCTAAACCTGTTGGGCTCAAACCTGACACAGTATTGTGTGGTTTTTAACTTGATAGGAAGACATTAGACAGCTCGGACTATTTTCTTTCAAGTGCAGGAGACTGGTGGTGGTGGGGGGAGGGGGTGGAATCTTCTAGAAAAGTACAAGGTCATGAGAGGTGTGGATCGGATGAATGCTCTCAGTATCTTTTCTCAGGGTGAGAGAATTGCGGAGTAGAGGGGATCGTTGGAGGGGAAAGAATAAAAGGGAACCTGAGGGGCAACTTTTTTTACACAGAGGGTGGTACGCATATGGAATGAGCTGCCAGCAGATTTGGATGAGGCCGGTACATTAACAATATTTAAAGGGCATTTGGACAAATACACAGAAAGGAAAGGTTTAGAAGGATATGGGCCAAGTGAAGGGAAATATGGATGAACATGGACCAGTTTAGGCCAAAAAGCCTGCCTCCATACTGCATGAGAGTTGATGACTCTATAAATTCAGCAGCTCCAGCAGCAGCTGCGGGGAGAGAAAGCAGAGTCCCCGGTAACACGTCCTCAGAATGGGCGGTCTACCTGCAGATGCAGCCGAACCTGCTGCGGAGTTTTTCCCAGCGATTTCTGGTTTCGTTTCAGATTTCCAGCATCCGCAGCTCTTTGTTTTGCTTTCATTTTGTAAATTGGTGGAGCCCCTCACAAATTTAAACTTACTGACATTGTAATGTTCTCCGTCGGGCCTCTCACTGGGTTGTGGGTGGGTAATACTCTCCGTCGGGCCTCTCACTGGGTTGTGGGTGGGTAATACTCTCTGTCAGGCATCTCACTGGGTTGTGAGTGGGTAATACTTTCCATTGGGCCTCTCACTGGGTTGTGGGTGGGTAATACTCCCCGTCGGGCCTCTCACTGTGTTGTGGGTGGGTAATACTCTCCGTCGGGCCCCTCACTGGTTTGTGGGTGGGTAATACTCTCCGTCGGGCCTCACACTGGGTTGTGGGTGGGTAATACTCTCCATTGGGCCTATCACTGGGTTGTGGGTGGGTAATACTCTCTGTCAGGCATCTCACTGGGTTGTGAGTGGGTAATACTCTCAGTTTGGCCTCTCACTGGGTTGTGAGTGGGTAATACTCTCAGTTTGGCCCCTCTCTGGGTTGTGAGTGGGTAATACTCTCCGTCGGGCCTCTCACTGGGTTGTGGGTGGGTAATACTCTCCGTCGGGCCTCTCACTGGGTTGTGGGTGGGTAATACTCTCTGTCAGGCATCTCACTGGGTTGTGAGTGGGTAATACTTTCCATTGGGCCTCTCACTGGGTTGTGGGTGGGTAAAACTCCCCGTCGGGCCTCTCACTGTGTTGTGGGTGGGTAATACTCTCCGTCGGGCCTCTCACTGGGTTGTGGGTGGGTAATACTCTCCGTCGGGCCTCTCACTGGGTTGTGGGTGGGTAATACTCTCTATTGGGCCTCTCACTGGGTTGTAGGTGGGTAATACTCTCCGTCGGGCCCCTCACTGGGTTGTGGGTGGGTAATACTCTCTGTCAGGCCCCTCTCTGGGTTGTGAGTGAGTAATACTCTCCGTCAGGCCCCTCTCTGGGTTGTGAGTGGGTAATACTCTCCGTCAGGCCTCTCACTGGGTTGTGGGTGGGTAATACTCTCAGTTTGGCCTCTCACTGGGTTGTGGGTGGGTAATACTCTCCGTCAGGCCCCTCTCTGGGGTGTGAGTCGGTAATACTCTCCATCGGGCCTCTCACTGGGTTGTGGGTGGGCAATACTCTCCGTCAGGCCTCTCACTGGGTTGTGGGTGGGTAATACTCTCCATTGGGCCTATCACTAGGTTGTGAGTGAGTAATACTCTCCGTCAGGCCCCTCTCTGGGGTGTGAGTGGGTAATACTCTCCATCGGACCCCTCACTGGGTTGTGGGTGGGTAATACCCTCCGTCAGGCCTCTCACTGGGTTGTAGGTGGGTAATACTCTCCGTCAGGCCTCTCACTGGGTTGTAGGTGGGTAATACTCTCCGTCAGGCCTCTCACTGGGTTGTAGGTGGGTAATACTCTCCGTCAGGCCCCTCTCTGGGTTGTGGGTGGGTAATACTCTCCGTCAGGCCTCTCACTGGGTTGTAGGTGGGTAATACTCTCCGTCAGGCCCCTCTCTGGGGTGTGAGTGGGTAATACTCTCCATCGGGCCTCTCACTGGGTTGTGGGTGGGTAATACTCTCCGTCGGGCCTCTCACTGGGTTGTGAGTGGGTAATACTCTCCATCGGGCCTCTCAGTGGGTTGTGGGTGGGTAATACTCTCCGTCGGGCCTCTCACTGGGTTGTGAGTGGGTAATACTCTCAGTTTGGCCCCTCTCTGGGTTGTGAGTGGGTAATACTCTCCGTCGGGCCTCTCACTGGGTTGTGGGTGGGTAATACTCTCAGTTTGGCCCCTCACTGTGTTGTGGGTGGGTAATACTCTCAGTTTGGCCCCTCTCTGGGTTGTGAGTGGGTAATACTCTCCGTCGGGCCTCTCTCTGGGTTGTGAGTGGGTAATACTCTCCGTCGGACCCCTCACTGGGTTGTGGGTGGGTAATACTCTCCATCGGGCCTCTCACTGGGTTGTGGGTGGGTAATACTCTCCGTCAGGCCCCTCTCTGGGTTGTGAGTGGGTAATACTCTCCGTCGGACCCCTCACTGGGTTGTGGGTGGGTAATACTCTCCGTCGGGCCTCTCACTGGGTTGTGGGTGGGTAATACTCTCCGTCGGGGCTCTCACTGGGTTGTGAGTGGGTAATACTCTCTGTCAGGCCTCTCACTGGGTTGTAGGTGGGTAATACTCTCTGTCGGGCCTCTCAATGGGTTGTGAGTGGGTAATACTCTCTGTCAGGCATCTCACTGGGTTGTGGGTGGGTAATACTCTCCGTCGGGCCTCTCACTGGGTTGTGAGTGGGTAATACTCTCTGTCAGGCATCTCACTGGGTTGCGAGTGGGTAATACTCTCTGTCAGGCCTCTCACTGGGTTCCCTCTGGATTGTGGGTGGGTAATACCTTCTTGTCTCAACTGAATAGTCGGCCCAGGTGAATAACTCACCGGAGAGTTGGCAGGGGCACCTTCCAATCGTCCTCCATGTTTGGGATGCATAAAGAAACACGAGTAGAGTTAGCCTGTTCGGCCCAATGAGTCTGTTCTAGCCTTCGATCATGGCTGATATGTTTCTCCACCCCATTCTCTTGCCTTCTCCACATAACCCTTGATCCCCTTCCTAATCAGGAGCCTCCCTACTCTGCCTTGAGGATGCTCAAGGACGCAGTTTCCACAGCCTTCTTAGGCATTGACATCCACAGTTCAACCACCCTCTGAAGAAATTCCTCCTCGTCTCCGTTCCAAAGGGTCGTGCCTCTTGCTCTGAGTCTGTCCTACCAGTGGGAATAGCTTCCCCATGACCAGCCTTGGGGCGACTGTCTGTGAGGAGTTTGCACACATGTCTGCGTGGGTTTTCTCCGGGTGCTCCGGTTTCCTCCCACAGTCCAAAGATGTGCAGGTCAGGGTGAATTGGCCGTGCTAAATTGCCCATCGTGTTAGCTACATTAGTCAGAGGGGACTGGGTCTGGGTGGGTTACTCTTCGGAGGGTCAGTGTGGATTGGTTGGGCCGAAGGGCCTGTTTCCACACTGTAGGGAATCTAATCGAATCTAATCAGCTTCCTCTCTCCCATAAAGGTACAGTACACACCACACCTTCATAGAATATAGAACATTCCAGTGCAGTACAGACCCTTCGGCCCTCGATGTTGCACCAACCTGTGAAATTAATCTGATTCCCAGCTAACCTACACTGTTCCATTATTATCCATATGTCCGTCCAATGCCCATTTAAATGCCCTTAACGTTGGCAAGTCTACTACTGTTGCAGGCAGGCCTTTCCACGCCCCAACTACTCTCGGAGTCAAGAAACTACCCCGATATCTGTCCTAAACCTATCACCCCTCAATTTAAAGGAAAAAGGCTCCAACTGTCTACCCTTTCTAACCCTCTGATTATCGTATGCGTCTCGATAAAGTCACGTCTCAACCTTCTTCTCTCCAACGAAAATAGTCTTAAGTCCCTCAGCCTTTCCTCATAAGACCTTCCTTCCAGACCAGGCAACAAGCTGGTAAATCTCCTCTGAATCCTTTCCAAAGATTCCACATCCTTCCTATAATGCGGTGACCAGTACGCAATACTCCCAAGTGTGGCAGCACCAGTGTCTTGTACAGCTGAAGCATGACCTCGTGGCTCTGAAACTCAATCCCCCTACCAATAAACGCCAACAAACTATATGCCTTCTTAACAACCCTATCATCCTCCTCCCTCACCATCATCCAAGGCCCCAAAGGAGCCTTCCACATCCACTGCACATCCACTAATATCATTTAGTGTATCTGTTGCTCCCGATGTGGTCTCCTCTACATTGGGGAGACTGGACGCCTCCTAGCAGAGCGCTTCAGGGAACATCTCCGGGACACCCGCACCAATCAACCCCATCACCCCATGGCCCAACATTTCAACTCCCCCTCCCACTCTGCCGAGGACATGCAGGTCCTGGGCCTCCTCCACCACCGCTCCCTCACCACCCGACACCTGGAGGAAGAACGTCTCATCTTCCGCCTCGGAACACTTCAACCCCAGGGCATCAAAGTGGACTTCACCAGTTTGCTCATTTCCCCTCCCCCCACCTTACCCCAGTTCCAATCTTCCAGCTCAGCACCACCCTCCTGACCTGTCCTACCTGCCCATCTCCCTTCCCACCTATGCGCTCCACCCCCCCCCCTCTGACCTATCGCCTCCATCCCCACCCCCATTCACCAATTGTACTCTTTGCTACCTTCCCCCACCCTCCCCTCTGACCTATCACCTCCATCCCTACCCCCACTCACCTATTGTACTCTTTGCTACCTTCTCCCCAGCCCGTACCTCCCCCCCCTCCCATTTATCTCTCCTGCCTCTATTCCAGAAGAAGGGCTTTTGTCTGAAATGTCGATTTTCCTGCTCCTCGGATGCTGCCTGACCTGCTGTGCTTTTCCAGCACCACTCTGATTAAACTCTGATTTCCAGCATCTGCAGTCCTCACTTTTGCCTATCAACCTGGGTGGCAACGTGCAAGGATTTATGCATCTGGTCACGGAGATCTCTCTGTTCATCTACACTGCCAAGTATTTTACCCAGTACTCTGCATTCCTGTTACTTCTTCCAAAGTGAACTACCTCACACTTTTTCACATTAAACTCCATTTGCCAGTTCTCAGCCCAGCTCTGCATCTTAGCTATTTGGATTAGATTAGAGTACTTACAGTGTGGAAACAGGCCCTTCGGTCCAACAAGCTCACACCGACCCGCCGAAGCGCAACCCACCCATACCCCTACATTAACCCCTTACCTAACACTATGGGCAATTTAGCATGGCCAATTCACCCTAACCTGCACATCTTTGGACTGTGGGAGGAAACCGGAGCACCCGGAGGAAACCCACGCAGACACGGGGAGAATGTGCAAACTCTACACAGTCAGTCACCTGAGGCGGGAATTGAACCCGGGTCTCTGGCGTTGTGAGTGCAGCAGTGCTAACCACTGTGCCACCGTGCCACCCACAATTTCACCATCTGCCCTTGTGGGATTTGAACCCATGTCCTCAAATCATTAGCTTGGGGTTCTAGATTACTGGCCCAGTGACATTATCACCATCCACCACCTCACGTGTCCACGTTTGTACCGATGACTGTAACGAGGTCAGGAGCTATCTGAGGTTAGTGAACCTGCCAAGAATTTCCTATCTTCTGCCCCCTCCCTTCTGAAACAGGGTGTTACATGAGCCATTTTCCAGTCCTCCACCGATCCCGACAGATCGCCAAGAACGCTTCCACGTTCGCCTCAGCTATCGTCCGTAGGAAGCTGGGGTGTTGTCCATCAGGCTGAGTAATTGATCCACCTTCAGCTTTCCCTGCAGCTTCTCCTTAATGATAATCACGCCAATCATGTCTGCCCCTGACTCTCTTTCAGGTTCTGGTCTGTTGCTGGTGGCTTCCACTGTGGAAACCGATGCAAAGTAGTTGTTCAGGTTTTATTTTAAGATTCCCTAGCATTGAAACAGGCCAACAAGTCCACACTGACCCTCCGAAGAGTAACCCACCTAGACCCATTCCCCTACATTTACCCCAAAGCACCTAATCTATCCATCCCTGAACACGATGGGGCACTTTAGCATGGCCAATCCACCCTAACCTACACATCCCTGAACACGATGGGGGACTTTAGCATGGCCAACTGCACACGTTTGGACTGTGGGAGGAAACCGGAGCACCCGGAGGAAACCCACGCAGACATGGGGAGAACGTGCAAACTCCACCCACTCAGTTACCCTGCGGCTGGAATCGAACCCGGGTCCCTGGCGCCGTGAGGCAGCGGTGCTAACCACTGAGGAGTTCTTTTGGGATTTCTTTCTTCCCCATTACTTCTTCCCTCATCTCATTTCCAGCGGTCCAACGTCCACTCTTGCTTTTTATAAACCTAAAGGAAAACTCTCAGAATCTTCTTTTATACAGGACCAGAAGTGTGCCTATTGATCGACAGGTCCACATAATCAAATAGACACACCAAATAATGGAAACGTAACACAGTGTACACATGTCCCTGTTATACTTTATTTACAGCATAAATCACTTACATAATAATGCAACTTCGCCTTAACCAAAACGTACCCACAGACAACTTTATCACTCGCGCCCTCAACTGACTACTTGGGCGTTACAGAGATCGCGATAATACAGTCAACATTCCAGTACTTAACTGACATAACTTTTGCTGGTTTATTGAGTGCCCGTACGTTAAGGTCCTGATTCAAATAAAGTTTGCTGTACTAGCTAGCTTATCCTCATATTTCATCGTTTCCCCCACCCGGTGACTCAGGGTCTAACCACTGAGTCACCGTGCCACCCTGTTCCGAAACAACAATTAAAATCTCGTAGACAATTCCGTGAATTTCTTTGCTTGAGATCAGTTACCAACCCAACTTTACGAGGCCACCTTTTGAAATCCTCCCAAGCTTCTTACATGTGTTGTCTCATAGTGGGTTTTGTTTTCTGTCACACTCCCTTATTACTGCTAGGGAGCCTGTAGATAACTCACAGCAGCATCTTTTCTCTTTTGCTTTCTTTAAAAAAACTCTACCTATATATACCTATAATTTCGCTGCAGATTCAATTTTTTTTAAGAGCAAGGCCACTCCAACCCTTCTGCCTGTCTTTTAGAATATAGAACATTCCAGCGCAGTACAGGCCCTTCGGCCCTCGATGTTGCGCCAACCTGTGAAACCAATCCGAAGCCCATCTAACCTACACTATTCCATTTTCATTCATATGTTTATCCAATGACCATTTAAATGCCCTCACAGTTGCCCTGTTGCAGGCAGGGCATTCCACACCTTGACTACTCTCTGAGTAAAGAAACTACCTCTGACATCTGTCCTATATCTAGCACCCCTCAATTTAAAGCGATGTGACTCCTGCTAGCCTTCACAATCCAAGGAAAAAGGCTCTCGCTGTCCAATCTAACCCTCTGATTATCTTATACGTCTCAATTAAGTCATCTCTCAACCCTCTTCTCTCTAACAAAAAAAGTCCTATATACCAGGCAATATCCTGGTAAAGCTCCTCTGCACCCTTTCCAAAGCTTTCACAGGATAATCGATGACTCTCAATAAAAATATAAAATAGTCATTGGTTAGAGATGGGAACAGCAGGGCACTGAGGAGTGTCGAACAGTCAGAGCTTGGGGTGCGGGCACATCGTTCCTTGAAAGTGGCATCACAGGGTGGCGAAGAACATATTTGGCATGCTTTCCTTCATTGATCAGAGCAGTGAATACAGCGGTTAGGACATCATGTTACACCTGTATGAGATACTGGAGTCCTGCGTACAATTCTGGTCACCTTGCGGCAGGAAGGATGTTATTAAACTGGCAAGTGTGCAAGAAAATATTTACAGGAGGCTACTGAGACTGGAAGATTTTAGGAGAGGCTTACGGAGGCTGGCACTTTATGCCTGGAACATAGGAGGCCGAGGTTTATAAAATCATGAGGGGTACAGCTGAGGTAATTTTTTTTCCCTAGGGTTGGAGAGTCCAAAACCAAAGGGTGTAGGTTGAAGGTAAAAGGGTAAAACAGACCGGGGAGGGACAACGTTTTCCAGACAGAGGGTGACGTGGAATTTGAACAAGTTGCCAGAGGAAGTAGTAGAGATGGGTCCAATTACGACGTCAAAAGACATTCGGACGGGTACATGAACAGGAAAGGTTGAGAGGGATATGGGCCAAACACAGGCAAATGAAATTAGTTCAGTTTAGGAAACGTGATCAGCATGGATAAGTTAGGCTGAAGGGCAGACTTGTTCAGTTTGAGAGAAACAAGGAAACAAGTCTTGGAGAGTCAAGATTTGGAGATGCCGGTGTTGGACTGGGACGTACAAAGTTAAAAATCACACAACACCAGGTTAGAGTCCGACAGGTTTAATTGGAAGCACTAGCTTTCGGAGCATAACAACCACCTGGTGAAGGAGCAGCGCTCCGAAAGCTAGTGCTTCCAATTAAACGTCCTTGAGAGTGACAGTCGGGCGGACACTGAAAGGAACAATCTATTTGGACCACTCGACATGATTGTTAATTTAGATCGACAGACAGGAGGAAAGATACTTAAGTCGAACCTTTCAGCCCCTCGCAACAAATTCAAACGTTGAAGCAATGCTGGGCTTCTGAAATAAACGCACTGTTGCAATCTCGTGAGAGAGTTTGACAAAAGACAGAATGACTGGGGTTGAAAATGTTACCTCACCCTTCCTGGTTGGTGGGAAAAGTAACTTTCAGTCCATTGGCTAGCTCCACGGTCTGTTCTCAGCCTGCATGACTCCGGAGAGGGGGAAGAAGGGCTGATTCCTTGAGTCAAAGCCCTTCTGTAAACGGTCACTTGCCACAATTCATTGAGTAGCCTCGAAAGGGAGGTAACCTTGGTTCATCCTGGGAGTTCTGGTCCCACAGTCAGCTGGCATGTGCTCCGGCTGAAACATCGGTCGATTTCAAAATAAATTTATATTTATATAGGATCCATCTCGGGCTGTATTAACGCTGCCGGTAAGGAACTTTTCGAATTGTAGACATCTTCAGGAGATGTGCAAGTCCATTCTCGCAGACCGAGGTCATGCAGTTAGGGATCTGCTGATGACCAGACCATCAGGTCTCACTGATGTTGATTGAGGTTTTCAATATCAGGTCCCAGGACACCGGGCTAACTCCTCTCTCTCCCCATACTTTTTTTTCTCATTGTGGCCATTCCATTGTTTGTAAGCCTTGGATTGACGTATGACCATAATGCCTGTGGTTTTACCTTTTTAAAGTTCAAAGACTTCAAGATTGAGGGAATCTCATTTTGCAGAGATTGGCTACAAACATAGCCTGACAGAGGAAAAGAGCATTATCTCGGAGATAGACCGATTAGCTCTGAAGGGAGACATTTTGCGCGGCCACAGAGACCCACTTAATCGGACAAATTTGCCGACCAGCCAAGTAATCAATGACTCACGCTCAGCCCGGTTCTGAATAACTGATGGATAATCGGCGCTGAAATTCTTAATTGGTTATGAAGATGTACTAATAAAAAATATACACAGCACGGTGGCTCAGTGGTTAGCACTGCAGCCTCACAGCGCCAAGGACCTGGGTTTGATTCCAGCCTTAGGACGACTGTCTTGTGTGGAGTTTGCACATTCTCCCAGTGTCTATGTAGGTTTCCTCCGGGTGCTCCGGTTTCCTCCCACAGGTCATGCTAAATTGCCCCAGAGTGTTCGGTACATTAGGCAGGGGTTAACTGTAGGCGAATGGATTTGGGTGGGTTGCTCTTCGGAAGGGTCGGTGCGGACTTGTTGGGCCGAAGGGCCTGTTTCCACACACTGTAGGGGAATCTAATCTACGCATTTCAAAATGGAGTTTATGATTACTGTAAGAAACAGCCGGTGGGAATCTAAGAGAGACAATGTCTCCAGTTAATTCAGGGAGAGAGAAGAGGGAGGAGTGGGGAAGAGAGAAGAGGGAGGAGTAAGGAGATAGATGGAGATGTAGAAAGAGAGATGAAAGGGGAGGAGAACAAGGGGATAGTGGTTGGTCCTGGCAGAGGAGAAGCTGAATAAGTGACCCTGAGAGCGGGAGAGAGGAAGTGGGTTTCACTGAGAGCGAACCATGTCATGTAATAACAGGATGGGGGGGGAAGGAGTTAGCTGGCCTTAAAATAACCCATGCCATGGCAGGACCAGGGTGTGGGGGCAGGGTTTTTAATAAAAAACAAAGCAAGGTGGTGATCTTAGGTTACTGAAACCCCGACGTTGAGTCTCAGAGGCTGCAGGATCTCAGAGTGCAAACGAAGATCCTTTAAGCTTGCGCTGAGCAGGTCCAAGAGGGAAGAGTATTGACCAGGAAACATGGCGGCTTGTTGAAGCAACCAAGAGCTCAGGGTCATTTTCACAGACAGAGACCACGGGCTTTCCTCTCAAGGGTAAAGAACCCCTTTCAGTCCCTGCCTCTCCCCCCCCCTCCTCCCTCCCCAATCCCTAATTGCCCAGAGGGGCAGTTACCAGTCAACTGCGATTGGTGCGGGCCTGGAGTCACGTGTGGGCCCCAACCAAGTAAAGGGCGGCCGTTTCCCTCCCCCCCCCTAAAGGATACCAGACGGGGTATCGCTTCCAAACGATCGGCAATGGACCCTTACACCTAGATTTCTACCGAATTCAAATTCCCCCGTCTGGAGCGGCGGGGTTTGAACCCGGCTGCCCAGGACATGAGCAGTCCAGCGATAATACCACTGGGCCATCGCCTTCCCCCATTGTGTCTCTTTACGGTCGAGCGGATACAGGTTCAAGGTAAAAACAATGACTGCCGATGCTGAAAACCAAATACTGGATTAGTGGTGCTGGAAGAGCACAGCAGTTTCGGGCAGCATCCAACAAGCAGCGAAATCGACGTTTCGGGTTTATTCCTGATGAAGGGCTTTTGCCCGAAACGTCGATTTCGCTGCTCGTTGGATGCTGCCCGAAACTGCTGTGCTCTTCCAGCACCACTAATCCGGTATTTGGTTTTCAGCATCTGCAGTCATTGTTTTTTTACCTTCCACCATTAATCCGGATACAGATTCTGGATTAGTGGTGCTGGAAGAGCACAGCAGTTTCAGCCAGCATCCAAATCGCTCCGAAATCGACTTTTCGGGAATAATCCCGGATACAGGTTCAGCCTTCCCTCCTAAGGGAACCCGACTCCCCCCCACCCCCCCCCACCAATTCCAAGCACCAGTCAGGTTGCAGTTGGTGACTGACCCCCTGCCCCCTCAGTCTGAGGGGGACGTCCCCTCCCCCCCCCTCCCCGCGCCACTTGGCCCCGGGCCCCGCTGCTGGTGCCGCCGCCGGTGGGTCTGCAGGCTGGACGACTGGCTGAAGCGCCGGCCGCACTCGGGGCAGGGGAAGGGCCGCTCGCCGGTGTGCACCCGCTGGTGCCGCCGCAGGTCGGAGGACTTGCGGAAGCGCCGGGCGCAGCGGGCGCAGGCGAAGGGCCGCTCGCCGGTGTGGGTCCGCTGGTGCAGCATCAGGTTGCGGGCGGTCTTGAAGGCGCCGCCGCAGTCCGGGCAGCGGAAGGGCCGCTCCTCGGTGTGGGTGGCCCGGTGGGTCCGCAGGTTGGACGAGGTGCCGAAGCGCCGGCCGCACTCGCCGCAGGCGAAGGGCCGCTCGCCGGTGTGGGTCCGCTGGTGCCGCCGCAGGTCGGAGGAGGTGCGGAAGCCCTTGGCGCAGTGCGAGCAGGCGAACGGCCGCTCCTCGGTGTGGGTCCGCCGGTGCACCAGCAGGTCGCCGGCGCTCCGGAAGCCGCCGCCGCACTCCGGGCAGGGGAAGGGCCGCTCGCCGGTGTGGGTGGCCCGGTGGTTGAGCAGGTTGGACGAGCTCTTGAACGCCCGGCCGCACTCCGGGCACGGGAAGGGCCGCTCGCCGGTGTGCACCCGCCGGTGCCGCCGCAGCTTGGACGGGATGCGGAAGCGCCGGGCGCAGTCGGGGCAGCCGAAGGGCCGGTCCTCGGGGCGGCTCTGCTGCTCGGTCACCGGTCTCTCCAAGGCGGCGTCCCCCCCGTCCTCGCTCCCGTTCCCGTTCCCGTTGCAGTCGGTGCACCGGCACGGTCGCTCCTCGGTGTGGCTGCGCTGGTGCCGCTGCAGGCTGGAGGACTGGGTGAACCCCCGGCCGCACCGGGGGCAGGCGAACGGCCACTCGCCGGTGTGGGCGCGCCGGTGCCTCTGCAGGTTGGCGGCGAAGCGGAAGGCCCGGCCGCAGTCGGGGCACGGGAAGGGCCGGTCACCGCCCTCCGGGTCCGGGTCCGGCGGCCGCCGCCGCTGCTGCCGGTGCTTCCGCAGGTTGGAGGCGTTGCCGAAGCGCCGGCCGCACTCCGGGCACGGGAAGGGCCGCTCACCGCTGTGCACCCGCTGGTGCCGCCGCAGGTTGTTGGCGTGGCCGAAGCCCCGGCCGCACCGGGGGCAGACGAACGGCCGCTCGCCACTGTGCACCCGCTGGTGCCGCCGCAGGTGGCCCGACTGGGCGAAGGCCCGGCCGCAGAGGCCGCAGGCGAACGGCCGCTCGCCGGTGTGCACCCGCCGGTGCTTCAGCAGCACCGGGAACTGGGTGAAGCCCTTCCCGCACACCGTGCAGGCGAACGGCCGCTCACCGGTGTGCACCCGCCGGTGGGTCTCCAGCTCCGAGGGCGAGCGGAAGCCCTTCGGGCAGTCCCCACACTTCCACGATTTCTCCATGGCCCCGGCGAATCCCCCAATCCCCCCCAAAATCCCCCAATCCCCCCAATAATCCCCCAATCCCCCCAATAATCCCCCAATAATCCCCCCAAAATTCCCCCAATCCCCCCAAAATCCCCCAATAATCCCCCCAAAATTCCCCCAATCCCCCCAAAATCCCCCAATAATCCCCCCAAAATCCCCCAATAATCCCCCCCAAAAAAAGCTTGAAAGCTTCCCTCACCCAAAGAGCGTGTGGGACGGTCGCTGGTCACCGCCAAGCAGACAATGTGATTCTCAGGTTGTCTAACTGTCCACGGTCTTCTCCCTCCCCACCCCCCCAACCCCTGCCCCCCCCCCCACACACACACACACACACTCAGTGTGGGTCTTCCAGCCAAGCTTCGACCCTCCTGAAGCAGAGAGCTCCGACAACTCTTCCTCCACCTCGATTAAAAGACCAGGGATGTCCAGGTCAGGAAAGACTGCCGCGGCTCCGCTTCCATTCCTCAATCCTCCCCCTTTTCGGTAACCTGCTATAAAAAAGGGAGACGACAAACGTTACCGGTTTGGTCGAAAGGTAGCAATTCGAAAGCAACCACTGTGCCGGACCCCCGCTTTCCCCCCCCACCCCCCACACCTCCTGTTCCAGAAGCTGTATGTCTCTTTCCCACATACTCCACTCTCACGCGATTGATGCAAAGTCCACCCTTCCCTCTCCCCTAAAGTTGCTGATTCACACTGAATGCATGGGAAGATGTTCACTCGGGGAGGGTTGTGGGGGGGCGGGGGGAAGGGGGGACAAAGAAATATTTTCATGCCGGCTGCTGGCAAGATGAAACTGAGTATCTTTGACTGGAACTCTGTAAACAAAGATGGTTGACTGGCAGATGTTCCCAAAAAGGAAATTAGCCTGGCAGTTGAGGGAAATCTGGGGGGGGGGGGCGTGAAGGAGAATGGAAAATGACTGGCTCACTCGATGGAGAATCAGCACGGACTTGAGTTTCCGAATGGATTTCTTTCGTCCCGTATGGAGGAGCAGGCGTAAGGGGTGAGAATTCAGTTCTGGGATCTCTCGGGAGACAGAGAGAGGTACTGCATGGAAACAGACCCTTCAGTCCAACCCGATATCCCAACCCAATCTACTCCCACCTACCAGCACCCGGCCCATATCCCTTCAAACCCTTCCTATTCATATACCCATCCAAATGCCTTTTTAATGTTGTATTTATAACAGTCTCCACCACTTCCTCTGGCAGCTCATTCCATACATGTACCACCCTCCAAGTGAAAAAGTTACCCCTGAGGTCCCTTCTAAATATTTCTCCTCTCAACCTAAACCTCACCCCACCTCAGGGAAAAGACTTTCTCTATTTATCCTATCCATGCCCCTCATGATTTTATAAACATCTATAAAAGGTTACTTCTCAGCCTCCGACGCTCCAGGGAAAACAGCCCCAGCCTGTTCAACTTCTCGCTATAGCTCAAATCTTCCAACCCTGGCAACATCCTTGTCTGAACCCTTTCACGTTTCACAACATCTTTCCGATAGGAAGGAGACCAGAATTGCATGCAATATTCCAACAGTGGCCTAACCAATGTCCTGTACAGCCGCAACATGACCTCCCAACTCCTGTACTCAGTTTACTGACCAATAAAGGAAAGCTTACCAAACGCCTTCTTCACTATCCTATCTACCTGCAACTCCACTTTCAAGGAGCTTTGAACCTGCACTCCAAGGTCTCTTTGTTCAGCAGCACTCCCTAGGACCTTACCATTCAGTGTATAAATCCTGCTAAGATTTGCTTTCCCAAAATGCAGCACCTCGCATTTATCTGAATTAAACTCCATCTGTCACTTCTCAGCCGATTAGCCCATCTGGTCTAGATCCTGTTGTAATCTGAGGTAACCCTCTTCGCTGTCCACTACACCTCCAATTTTGGTGTCATCTGCAAACTTACTAACTGTACCTCTTATGCTCACATCCAAATCATTTATGTAAATGACAAAAAAGTAGAGGGCCCAGCACCGATCCTTGTGGCGCTCCACTGGTCACAGGCCTCCAGTCTGAAAAACAACCCTCCACCACCACCCTCTGTCTTCTACCTTTGAGCCAGTTCTGTCTCCAAATGGCTAGTTCTCCCTTTATTCCATGAGATCTAACCTTGCTAATCAGTCTCCCATGGGGAACCTTGTCGATTGCCTTCCTGAAGTCCATATAGATCACATCTACCACTCTGCCTTCATCAGTCCTCTTGGTTACTTCTTCAAAAAAAAGACTCAATCGAGTTTGTGAGACATGATTTCCCACGCACAAAGCCATGCTGACCATCCCTGATTAATCCTTGCCTTTCCAAATACATGTACATCCTGTCCCTCAGGATTCCCTCCAACAACTTGCTGACCACCGACATCAGGCTCACTGGTCTATAGTTCCCTGGCTTGTCGTTACCACTTTTCTTAAATAGTGGCACCACGTTAGCCAACCCAGAGTCACAAGTGGCTGGGAGAAGAAAGATAAGATGCACCTGAATCGGACGGGCACCGATATCCTGGTGGGGACATTGGCTGGTGCTACTCAGGAAGCTTTGAACTGGTAAAGGGGGGGGGGGGGGGGGAATGGAATTTCCAGACCCAAAGAGGCACTGAGAAAAGAGCTAACTCCGAGGCTTGGACAGTAGCTAGAGGGAGCAAGTTAAATAGTCAAGGCGGGCAAGAGGATGGCAGCAACCGAGGTAAGACTGAGGTGACAAGGTGAGAATGAGCCCTTGTTGGCAAGTGAGAGCCCGGCATGACTGAGCACTTCAGAAGAACTGTGATGTTGAAGTTTTAACTTTATTTATTTATTTTTCTAGATTTTGTACCTTTGTTCTGAAGATGGCACCGGGTACGATGACTCTGTGCACTTTTCAACGTACACTCCTGTATCCCTGCACGGGAGTATACATGGTAGTTAAAATCTAACTCTAATTTTAATTCCAATAAAATCGAATTCTAACACAGATAAATTAAACTATTTATTTCAATACATGAGGCTCGGCTGGTGACACAAATGAACTCAAGGCATGGTTGAGAACATAGAATGTTCCAACGCAGTACAAGCCCTTCAACCCTCAATATTGCGCCAACCTGTGGAACCAATCTGAAGCCCATCTAACCCACACTATTCCATTCTCATCCATATGTTTATCCAATGACCATTTAAATGCCCTTAAAGTTGGCGAGTCTCCTACTGTTGCAGGCAGGGCATTCCGCACCCCTACTACTCTCTGAGTAAAGAAACTACCTCTGACATCTGTCCTATATCTATCATCCCTCAGTTTAAAACCATAATCCCCTCATGCTAGCCATCACCATCTGAGGAAAAAGGCTCTTCCTGTCCACCCTATATAACCCTCTGATTATCTTATACGTCTCAATTAAGTCACCCCTCAATCTTCTTCCCTCTAACGAAAACAGCCTCAAGTCCCTCAGCCTTTCCTTAAAAGACCTTCCCTCCATCCCAGGCAACATCCTGGTAAATCTCCTCTGAACCCTTTCCATTACTTGCACATCCTTCCTATAATGCAGTGACCAGAAGTGTACGCAATACTCCGAGTGCGGCCGCACCAGAGTTTTGTACAGCTACAACATGACTTCAAAGTCCGACTTAATCCCCCGAACAATAAAAGCCAACACACCGTATGCCTTATTAACAATCGTATCAACCTGGTTGGCAACTTTCAGGGGTCTATATACATGGACACAAAGATCTCTCTGCTCATCAACACTACCAAGATCTCATCATTAGCCCAGTACTCTGTATTCCTGTTACTCCTTCCAAAGTGAATCACCTCACACCTTTCCGCATTATACTCCATTTGCCACCTCTCAGCCCAGCCCTGCAGCTTATCTGTGTCTCTCTGTAACCTGCAACATCCTTCGGCACTATCCACAACTCCACCGACCTTAGTGTCGTCCGCAAATTTACTAACCCATCCTTCTATGCTCTCATCCAGGTCCTTTATAAAACTGACAAACAGCAGTGGCCCCAAATCACATCCTTGTGGTACCTGAATATTAAAATGAACTCATCAACATTTCTCATCAACCACCACCCTCTGTCTTCTTTCAGCTAGCCAATTTCTGATCCAAACCGCTAAATCGCCCTCAATCCCATTCCTTTGTATTTTGTGCAATAACCTACTGTGGGGAACCTTACTAAATGCCTTACTGAAATCCAGTAAACACCACATCAACCACTTTACCCTCATCCACCTGTTTGGTCAACTTTGCAAAGAACTCAATAAGGTTTGTGAGGCACTACCTACCCTTCACAAAACCATGTTTACTATCCCTGATCAACCTATTCCTCTCTGGATGATTATAAATCCTATCTCTTACAACCAAAGCTCACTGGTTTGTAATTACCAGGGTTGTCTCTACACCCCTTCTTAAACAAGGGAACAGCATTTGCTATCCACCAGTCTTCTGGCACTATTCCTGTAGACAATGACGACATAAAGATCAAAGCCAAAGGCTCGGCAATCTCCTCCCTGGCTTCCCAGAGAATCCTAGGAAGAATCTCTTCCAGCACAAGGGACTTATCTATTTTAACGCTTTCCAGAATGGGACTGGGATGTCTTA
Source organism: Chiloscyllium punctatum (assembly GCF_047496795.1). NCBI lineage: Eukaryota > Metazoa > Chordata > Chondrichthyes > Orectolobiformes > Hemiscylliidae > Chiloscyllium > Chiloscyllium punctatum. The sequence goes on along the minus strand of NC_092774.1, from coordinate 47,763,258 downwards.
ACAGTTACAAAAAAGTGGCTCAGGGATGGATAGGACTGGCAGCTTAATGTTCCAGGGGATGGATGGGATAGGAAGGATAGAAAGAGGGGAGCAAGACAGGAGGGCAAGTGCATTTTTAGTTAAGGATAACATTACTGCTTTACTTAGGGGAGAATATTCCTCAGGGAATGGTCGCATTTAGAATACTGTGTACAGTTCTGGGCGCCACATTACCAAAAGGATGTGGACGCTTTGGAGAGGGTGCAGGGAAGGTTTACAAGGATGTTGCCTGGGATGGAAGGTGCAAGCTATGAAGAAAGGTTGAGTAGGTTAGGACTGTTTTCATTAGAAAAAAGGAGATTGAGGGGGGGAACTGATTGAGGTTTACAAAATCATGAAGGGTATAGACAGGGTGGATAGAGACAAGCTTTTTCCCAGGGCGAGGGATTCAATAATGAGAGGTCACGCTTTCAAGGTGGAAAGTTTAAGGGGGATACACACGGCAAGTACTTCACACAGAGGGGTGGTAGGCGTTTGGAACACGTTGCCAGCAGAGGTGCTAGAGGCAGGCACGGTAGATGTAAGATGTGTCTGGGCAGATGCATGAGTAGGTGGGGAGCAGAGGGATACAGATGTTTCAGAATTGGGCGACAGGTTTAGACAGTACATTTGGATCGGCTCAGGCTTGGAGGGCCGAAGGGCCTGTTCCTGGGCTGTAAATTTTCTTTGTTCTTCTTTGAATATCCAGTGAAGCTATATGCGTGGAACTGAGAAATAAGAAAGGGATAATCACCTTTTTGGGATTGTATTATAGAGCCCCCTCCACAGTCAGTGAGAAACTGAGAAGCAAATGTGTAAGGAGATCTCAGACATCTATCAGAATAATAGGGGTGTAATGAGAGAGGATTTTAATGTTCCCAGCACAGACTAGGACTGCCATAGCGTTGAGGGCTTATTGACTCACACAGCATGGAAACAGACTCTATGGTCTGCACCCACAAATATCTCAACATTTGGCTGCGACAGAAGTGGTGGAGGCTGGGACAATTGCAACATTTAAGAGGCATTTGGATGGGTATATGAATAGGAAGGGTTTGGAGGGATATGGGTCAGGCACTGGCAGGTGGGACTAGATTGGGTTGGGATACCTGGTTGGCGTGGACGGGTTGGACCGAAGGGTCTGCTTCCGTGCTGTACATCTCTATGACTCCAGGGAAGAAACGGCCCCAGCCTCTCCCGAGAACTCAAACCCTCCAGTTCCAGCAACATCCTTGTAAATCTTTCCTGCACCTTCTCAAGTTTTACAACATCTTCCTCTAGAAAGGGGACCAGAATTATACACAGTGTTCCAAAGTGGCCTCAATAATGTCCTGTACAGCATCCCAAGAGGAAGTTAAGTGTGTCCCAAAAAAAAAATTCTTATTCCATACGCAGATGTACCTACCAGAGAAAGAGTAGACCTTGCCCTTTTCTTGGGAAGTGACTGAGATGTCAGGTCAGGGAAGCACTTTAAAGCAAGTGATCTTACTTGCCTTAATTTTAAAATAGTTATGGAGAAGGATAGACTGGATCTAAAAGTTAAAAGTTCTAAATTGGCCAATTTCGATGGCATCAGGCAGGAACATTCAAAAGTTGATTGGGGGAGGCTGTTTGCGAGCAAAAGGACAGGTGGAAAGGGGAAGACATACAAAAATGAGACAAGCGTTCAGGGGCAGGATGCTCCTGTTAGTGTGACGAGCAAGGCTGGTAGGGAATGCTGGATGGCTAGAAACATTAAAATTCTGGTCAAGAAAAAGGAAGCAAGTATCGGGTATAGACAGCTGGGATTGAATGATTCCCTTGAGGAGTAGAAAGGCAGTAGGGGTATACTTAAGCGGGAAATCAGGAGGGCAAAAAGGGAACGTGAGACAGTTTTGGAAAATAGGGTCAAGGAGAATCCAAAGCAATTCTCGAAACACATTCAGGGCAAATGCGAGAGAACAGGACACATTACAGACCAACGAGGCCATCTATGTGTGGAATCACAGGAAGTGGCTGACGTGCTAAACAATGTTTTGTGTCAGTATTTACCGTAGAGAAAGACTTGGAAGCTAGGGAACTTGGGGAAATAAATAGCGATGCCTTGAAAAATGTCTCTTTCAAAAGGGGTGGTGCTGGAGGTTTTAAAATGCATAAAGGTAGATAAATCCCCAGGACCTGATCAGGTGCATCCCAGAACTCTGTGGGAAACTTGGGAAGAGAGTGCTGGGCCCCTTGCTGAGATATTTGATTACATTTGGGTAGATATTTAATATATATGGGTGAGGTGCCAACTGACTGGACGGTGGCTAATGTAGTGCCATTATTTAAGCAGAAGCCAGGCATCTGTAGACCGGTGAGCCTGATGTCAGTGGTGGGTAAGTTGTTGGAGGGAATTCTGAGGAACAGGATGTACACGTATTTGGAAAGGCAAGGACTGATTAGGACAATCAACATGGCTTTGTACATGGGAAATCATGTCTCACAAACTTGGTGTTCAGAGATATGTAAGTTAGGTGCGCTAGTCAGAGGTAAATAGGGTAGGAGCCATGGATCTGGGTGGGTTACCCTTCAGAGGGTTGGTGTGGACTTGTTGGGCCAAAGGGCCCGTTTCTACACTAGATGGGATTCTATGGCTGATTTTCCTGGCCCCTTAAATGTTCTCCATCCCCTGAGGAAAACATCCTTGAATAACGAAGGTGAGGAACGAGTCACGCTTTTACCTAGACAAATAAATGGGTCAAACAGTTGGAGCAAAGGATGTCAATGTCTTTCAGAGAAGACCTTGGCCAACCTTTCCAGACACTGAACCCTGGCTGGATTCACTTCCTTGCTTTTCAGGTTAAAAAAAAATTAACCCCAGAATGAGAAAATCAATAGAAATAGGGAGAAAAGAAAGTGTTGAACTCACAGTTGTTGCACAGAGGAAGCTGCAGTCTGGGTGAAGCTCAATCTTCATTCAGAGAGAGACTAGGGTCAACAACATCTTTGCTGGGACACCTTCCAAGGCTCATTGTCCAACGTCCGCGTTCAGACAATAGGACCGCTCTGATTGGTTGGAGGACCAGGCCCCTTCCGGTCATCCAAGGCTTTCCATTGGTCAGACGCAAAGCGCGAGCTGACAAAGGGAAAAACGCAATTGCCACATTGCGCACATGCGCGGTTTGTTCAGCCGTCTTCACATGCGCAGTCCGTATCCGCAGCCCGTCCCAGGCACGGAGCGTTTTCCAGCTCGCAATGCATTATGGGCCTTCACGCCGCCATGATCCCAGCGCATGCTCCAAAACCCTGTAATTGGGATGAGCAGATGGTGGGGATGGTAGAGGGCAGTGTGCGCAGTCGTCCCAGCATGGGACAAGGTCGCTGTAATTGGTGCTGCAGTTTGCTGCTGCCCTACTCAACTTATCTCTGCAAACCTTGACACCACCCTGTCCCCCTTAGTTCAGGAACTCCCCACCGACATTCAGCACTCCACCCACCTCCTCCCACGACTTTCGATTCCCCGGCCCCCATTGCCCTAGCTTCACCATGGACATCCAGTCCCTGTACACATCTATCTGCCATGACAAAGGCCTCCAAACCCTCTGTTTCTTCCTCGCACGCCACACCAACCAATACCCTTCCACTGACACCCTCATCTGTCTGCCTGAGTTGGTCCTCACCCTCAACAATTTCTCTTTCCAATCCTCCCACTTCCTCCAGACCAAAAGGGGTAGCCATGGGAACCCGCATGGGCCCCAGCTGTGCCTGCCCCTTCATTGGGTATGTGGAACAGTCCATCTTCCGCAGCTATACCAGCACCACCCCCACTTTTTCTTCCTACGTTGATGACTGTATCGATGCTACCTTGTGCTCCCACTACGAAGTTGAACAGCTCATCAACTTCACATACACTTTCCACCCTGACGTCAAGTTCACCTGGACCATCTCAGACACTCTCCTCCCTTTCCTGGACCCCTCCATCTCCATTTCCGGTGACCAACTCAACACGGACATCCCCTACAAACCCACGGACTCCCCCAGCTAGCTGGCCTACACGTCCCCCACCCTGCTTCCTGTAAAAAGGGTATCCCTTATTCCCAATTCTTCCACCTCCACTGCATCTGCTCCTAGGAGGACCAGTTCCACCGTAGAGCATCCCAGATGGCCTCCTTCTTCAAAGACCGTAATTTCCCCTCCCACATGGTCAATAATGCCTTCCAGTAGATCTCCTCCCCTTACCACACCTCCGCTCTTGAACCCCATCCCTCCAATCGGAACAAGGACAGAACCTCCTTGGTCCTCACCTTCCACCCCAGCAGCCTCCAGATACATCGCATCGTCCTCCGCTATTTCAGCCACCACTCGGGAGGTATTTCTCTCCACCTCTATCTGCATTCCAGAGAGACCATTCTCTCCACGACTCCCTTGTCAGGTCCATGATCCAAACCAACCCACCCTCCCCTCCCAGCACCTTGCCCTGCCATCACAAGAAGTGCAAACCCTGCACCCACACCTCCCTCCTCACCTCTGTCCGAGGCCCCAAAGGATAATTCCACATCCGTCCGAGATTTACCTGCACTTCCACACATGTCATCTACTGCATCCGTTGCACCTGATGTAGTCTCCTCTACATTGGGGAGACAGGACGCCAACTTATGGATTGTTTCAGAGAACATCTCCGGGACACCTGCAGTAACCAACTCCACCGCCCTGTGGCTGAACACTTTAACTCCCCCTCCCTCTCTGCAAAGGACATGCAGGTCCTGGGCCTCCTCCATCACCAAACCCTAACCACCCAATGCCTGGAGGAAGAACACCTCATCTTCCACCTTGGGAACCTCCAACCACATGGGACCAAGGTGGATTTCACCAGGTTCCCCATTTCCCCACTGCCCAAGGACCCACTCTTCCAACTCGGCACTGCCCTTTTGACCTGTCCAACTCATCCATCTTCCTTCCCGCCTATCCACTCCACCCTCCTCTCTGACCTACCACCTTCACCCTGACCTTCATCTACCCATTGCATTCTCAGCTACCTTCCCCCCAGCCCTGTCCCCTCCCATTTATAACTCAGCCCCCTTGGCCCACAAGCCTCATTCCTGATGAAGGGCTTCTGCCTGAAACATCGACTCTCCAGCTTCTGGGATGCTGCCGAAATGGCTGTGCTTTTCTAGCACCACGCTCTTCAATTCTGATATCCAGTAACTGCAGTCCTCACTTTCTCCTCCTTGAAGTTTGAAATATTAACTCTATTCCTCTCTCAACAGAGTTTCTTCAGCTTCCTCTGTGTATGTGTGGGTCGTCACTGGAGTTGCTGTGAGACCCCTTTAGCCAAGAGATAAGAAGATTGGTTAGGCCACTGTTGGAATATTGCGTGCAATTCTGTTCTCCCTCCTATCAGAAGGATGTTGTGAAACTTGAAAGGGTTCAGAAAAGATTTACAAGGATGTTGCCAGGGTTGGAAGATTTGAGCTAAAGGGAGACATTGAATTGGGTAGGGCTGTTTTCCCTGGAGCATCGGAGGCTGAGGATTATAGAGGATTATAAAATCATGAGGGGCATAGATAGGATAAATAGAGAATGTCTTTCCCCTGGAGTGGGGGAGCCCAGAGCTAACGGGCATAGGTTTAAGATGAGAAGTTTAAAAGGGCTGAAGGAGCACCTTTTTCAGACAGACGGTGGTGCGGGTAAGCACAGCGAGTCAGTCCGCATCTGAGGAGCAGGAGAGTCGACGTTTCGGGTGTAAGCGCTTCATCAGGATTCATGATGTAAGGGCTTCTGCCTGAAACGTCAATACTCCTGCGCCTCAATGCCGCCTGACCCGCTTTGCATTTCCAGTGCCACACTCTCTTGACTTTGATCTCCAGCATCTGCAGTCCTCACTTTCGCACAGTACTCCAGGTATGGCCTCACCAGCACCCTATACATTTGCAGCATGACCTCCCTCTTCTTAAACTCTATCTCTCCAGCAATGATGCACATCCTTGGTAGTGTAGGTGAGCAGAGAGATCTCGGCGTCCAGGTACACGGATCCTGGAAAGTTGCCACCCAGGTTGACAGGGTTGTTAAGAAGGCAGACAGTGTTTTAGCTTTTATTAATAGAGGGATCGAGTTCTGGAGCCATGAGGTTATGCTACAGCTTTTCAAAACTCTGGTGCGGCCATACTTAGAGTATTGTGTACAGTTCTGGTCACCGCATTATAAGAAGGATGTGGAAACTTTGGAAAGGGTGCAGAGGAGATTTACTAGGATGTTGCCTGGTATGGAGGGAGGGTCTTACGAGGAAAGGCTGAGGGGACTTGAGGCTGTTTTTGTTAGAGAGAAGTTTGAAAGGTGACTTAATAGAGACATATAAGATATTCAGAGGGTTAGATAGAGTGGACAGAAAGAGCCTTTTTCCAAGTATGGGGACGGCGAGCACGAGGGGGCATAGCTTTAAATTGAAGGGTGATAGATATAGGACAGATGTCAGAGGTTGTTTCTTTACTCAGAGAGTAGTAAGGGTATGGAATGCTTTGCCTGCAACGGTAGTAGATTCGCCAACTTTAAGTACATTTAAGTCGTCATTGGACAAGCATATGGACGTACATAGAATAGTGTAGGTTAGATGGGCTTCAGATTGGTATGACAGGTTGGCGCAACATCGAGGGCCAAAGGGCTTGTACTGCACTGGAATGTTCTATCGTACTCCACTTCCCTTCTTAATGACCTGCTGCTCCTGCAGACCAACTTCCTGTGATTCATGCACAAGGATGGCCAGCTCCCTCTGCACTGCAGCCTGCTGCAACTATTCACCATTTAAATAATATTCCTGCCTCACATTTACCAATATTGAACTCCTTCTGCCAGACCCTTGCCCACTCACTTAACCTATCTATATCCCACTGCAGACTTCCAGTGTTCTCTCCGCACTTTGCTCTCGCACTCATTTTAGTGTCATCTGTGAACTTCAACCCACAACACTTGGCCTCCAACTCTAAATCATCAATATAAACAACTGCGGTCCCAACACTGCTTCCTGACGCACACCACTAGCCACTGATCACCAACCAGAAAAGAAAACACCCATTTACAGACCATAACATAAGACCATAAGACCTAGGAGAAGAACTTAGGCCATTCAGTCCATCGAGTCTGCTCCACCATTCAATCGTGGCTGATAGACTTTTCAATCTCATTTTCCTGCTTTCTCCCCATATCTTTGATCCCCTTGACAATCAAGAACTTATCTGCCTCTGTTTTAAATATATTCAATGACCTGGGTTCCACAACCTTGTGTGGCATTGAATCCCACAGATTCCTCACTCTCTGACTGAAGAAGTTTTTCCTTCTCTCTGTTCTAAAAGGTCTTCCCTTCACTATGTGCCCTGAGGTTCTCGACTCTCCTACCCATAGGAACATCTTCGCAACATCCACTGTGTCCAGACTATGCAGTATTCTGTATGTTTCAATTAGATCCCCTTCAAAACTTCTAAACCCCATCAAGTATAGTCCCAGAGTCCTCAAACATTCCTCATATGTTAAGCCTTTCATTCCTGGCATCATTCTCGTGAACAGCCTCTGGACCCCATTCCAGGGCCAATACATCCTTTCTGAGGTATGGGGCCCAAAATTGCTCACAATACTCTGAATCTGGTCTGACCAGTCCTCTGGGGCCGTCCTTGACTCCTGTGATACTGAAAAGATCACTACTAAAGCCTCCACTATCTCTTTCAGAACTCTAGGTTATAGTCCATCTGGTCCAGGCAATTTATCCACCTTCAGACCTTTCCGTTTTCCCAGCCCTTTCTCCTCAGAGATGGGCACCATTCTCATTTCTGTCCCCGACTCTCTTGAATTTTTGAGATATTACTTGTGTCTTCCACAGCGAAGACTGAGGCAATGTACTTATTCAGCTCCTCAGCCATTTCATTGTTCCCCATTACTATTTCTCCAGTATCATTTTCCAGTGCCCAATGTCCACTTTGACCTTTCTTTGCCCTTTATATATTTAAGGAAACTCTTGCAGTCTTTCTTAATATTACCAGCTAGCTCACCCTCATATTCAAACTTCTCCTTCCTTATTTCAATCTTATTGCCCTCTGTTGGTCTTTGTAAGCTTCCCAATCCTCTGGTTTCCCACTGCCCTTCACCAAATTATATGCTTTCTCTTTTGCTTTTATGCTATCCCTGACTTCCCTAGTTGCCTCATCCTTCCTATATCATGCTTCTTTTTCCTTGGGATGAATCTCTGCCGTGTCTCTCAAATCACTCCCAGAAAGTTCTACCATTGCTGTTCCATTATCTTTCCTGCTGGGTTCCTCTCCCAGTCAATTCAGATCAGCTCCCCTCTCATGCCTCTGTAGTTGCCTTTATTCAAGTGTAATACTGTTACATCTGATTCCACCTTCACCCTCTCAAATTGCAGAGTAAGTTCAATCATATTATGGTCACTGCCCCCGAAGGGTTCCTTCATTTGAAGGAGGAGGAAGTGAGAGCTTGAGATCAGGGTCAAGGGTAAGGTGCTGGAAAAGCACAGCAGGTCAGGCGGCATCCGAGGAGCAGGAGAGTTGACATTTCTGGCATAAGCGACTCTGATCTCTGACTGTCGACTCTCTCTCCAGCATCTGCAGCCTTCATTTTCTCCGGGTTGGTTATAACCTCACTGTGAAGCCTCTTCCAAGGATGCCTACATTGAAGAAGTTCTTCTCTTCTCTCTACATGGAGTTCAATGAGTCCCTCTCTCACTCCCTCCCCCCCTCGCCCCCCCCGCCCTCACCCCAGGTCATCTCCTCTGCCCTGAAGCTCTTCAGCCACGTCCTGATGAAGGGCTTATGCCCGAAACTTTGATTCTCATGTTCCTCGGATACTCCCTGACTGGCCGTGCTGTTCCAGTCTTGACTTCCTTCACCTTAAGCTCCCTGATCAAGCCTGCCTTGTTCCAGCCACTAATTCCAATCTTACCTGTTCCCTAGTGGGCTCCAACACAAGCTGCTCCAAAAATCCACCTCTTAGACATTCCACAAACTTTCTCAAACTTCTGCTTTCGTGAGCTTCTTACCATCTATGACCTGCACCCTGGACCTCTCATGCCAGGTGATACTACTTAGTTTACAAAGTACCGTGCAAAGACTGTAACAAACACTACATTGGACAAACAGGCAGAAAGCTATCCACCAGGATACATGAACATCAACTAGCCACAAAACAACATGACCCTGTCTCACTAATATCCTTACATGCAGTTGAGGAAGGACACCACTTCGACTGGGACAACACATCCATCCTAGGACAAGCCAAACAGAGACACGCACAAGAATTCCCAGGAGCTCTATCAACAAACACATTGACTTGCATCCCAGTTACCACACCCTGAGAAAAAGAACATGAAATGACATCACTACTGGAAATGATGTCACCACAGGAAATGCCGTCGCCAACCCAAGGAAACCAAAACAGAAAGCAGCCTATACCACCAGTGCTTCATCCAGAAGCTCACTGATGATGTTACCTGGTGTGGTGATGAAACATCTGAAAATGAGCCTTCCAGCTCAGTGAGCAATCCTACATCCAGATGCTATGTTTGCTTCGTGCCCTTCTGAATGTAGCAAAATTGATGACTGCTCTTCTTCCACAGTTCTGTGTGGAAACTGCTTCTTGCCCTGTCATTTTGCTTCCTTTCTTCAAACCCTCCAATTACCTTATCACGAGCTGTCCATAATATGATAGAATTGACTCCGCAGTTTGAGAGGGAGGAGGTGGAATCAGATGTCATGGTATCAGGGATTCGGGACTTCAGTTGGTCAAAGGGACTGGAGTAACTGATCCTATTCTCTTTTGAACATCGAGTCATTATGGCAGAGCAGGGAGGGAGGCTATTCAGCCCTTTGAGGTTATGCTCGCTTTGTCAAGAATAAGTGACACAGTGGTTAGCATTGCTGCCTCACAGTGCCAGGGACCCAGGTTCGATTCCAGCCTTGGGCGACACTCTGTGTGGAGTTTGCACATTCTCCCAGTGTCTGCATGAGTTTCCTCTGGGTGCTCTGGTTTCCTCCCACAGTCCAAAGATGTGCAGGCTGAAAAATTGGCCATGTTAAATTACCTGTAGTGTTAGATGCATTAGTCGGGGGTGGGTTGCTGACCGGAAGGTCGGTTGGGCCGAAGGGCCTGTTTCCACACTGTCGGTAATCTAATCAAGTCTTTGTTTTAGCTCCATGGCCCTGCCAAGTCATATCCTGGAATTTTAGAGACGTTATCAATATATTGCATAGGATAGTAAATGAACTGGAATAACTCTTTTTCGGTCTAGTTGAGGAGAACCTATCAATCAAGTATGTACCTACAATCTGGTGTAGGAACAAGTTACTGCAGATGCTGGAATCGGTCCTGGAAACAACAATGCTGGCGATATTAGTGGGTCAGACAGCATCTGTGGGGGGACAGTGAGAGCGTGTGTGAGAGAGAGAGACACAGAGACAGAGAGCAAGTTGACAAGTCTAAATGACACTTCATCAGAGCTAAAGTGAAATGTGGGGTAGGCAGAATTAATGCTATAGTTTTGGGGGAGGGGGCGCGTGTCAAGTGCTGCTGGAGAAAACAAGTTTACATTCTCACGTTCCGATCACTTAACCTGAATTATCAACATCGTTTCTCCACCAGCACCCGAAACCCACTACCCCCACACCACCCCCCCCAAACTATACCATAAATGTTGCCCCCTCCACACTTCACCTCTGATAAAGCAGTATCCAGACTGGAAACGTTAGCTTGCTCTCTCTCCGTGGATGCTGTCTGACCCCACTGTGATCTCCAGCATTTGTTGTTTCGAGAACATTCGAGTATGTTCGGGAAAGGTGAATAAATTGACAACTTTCCATGGAAATACTCGCATTGTTTGCCTCAAACTTTTGTTTCAGGAAACCACATTTCACCACCTTGACAGTCCCTGAAATATCAGCATCACACAGAGAGATGTTAAGACAGACACCTTGTTGATCTTTTGCTCAATGCACCTGCAAGTACTCTGTGATATTGGGCCATCAGTGTATGTTCAGATATGATGTGTGTAGATTAGAGTGGTGCTGGAAAAGCACAGCAGGTCAGGCAGCATCCAAGGAGCAGGAAAATCAACATTTCGGGCAAAAGACCTTCATCAGGAACGAAGGCAGAGACCCTCCGGGGTGGAGAGAGAAATGGGAAGGGGTGGGGCTGGGGAGAAGGTAGCCAAGATGGAAGTGGGGATGAAGGTGATAGGTTAGAGAGTGGATAGGTGGGAAGGAAAATTGGCAAGTAGGACAGGTCATGATGGTGGTGTTGAGCTGGAAGGCTGGAGCTGGGGTAAGGTGGGGGGGAGGGAGGGGAAATAAGGAAACTGGTGAAGTCCACATTGATGCCAAGGGGTTGAAGTGTTCCGAGGCAGAACATGAGACGTTCTTCCTCCAGGCGTCAGGTGGTGGAGGAGGCCCAGGACCTGCATGTCCTCGGCAGAGTGGGAGGGGGAGTTGAAATGTTGGGCCACGGGGCGGTGGGATTGATTGGTGCGGGTGTCCCGGAGATGTTCCCTAAAGCGCTCCGCGAGAAGGATACGATGTGTTACAAACGAAAGAAATCACTTGTAAATTAACAGCGAACCCACTCTGAAAAGCGGGTCACAAATGCGCACAGCTTCTTGTGAAACAGCCAGACGTTGAAGTGGCGAATGAGACAGCACTGTGAGAGCAGCAAGGTTGTGACTCATAGTCCAGAGAGAAACAGACTTTAAATGATCAGGAGAGAACTCAACCCACAGGAAATTGTCAGAAGGTCAGGAAGAGGAATAGTAGATAAAAAGAAAATTGCACTGGGATACTGAAGAACCGTCCACGAGTTGGACAGGGAGAAATGAAAGGGCTGGAGCATCTGGTACACTCATGTTTGATATATTGCTTGAAGCTCATAACTCATGTTGTAGAGGAGCCAATGTTCGACTGGGGTGGACGAACTTAAAAACCACACAACTCCAGGTTAGAGTCCAACAGGTTTATTTGGAAGCACTAGCTTTCGGAGCGCTGCTCCTTCATCAGGTGGTTGTGGAGTGCACAATTGTAAGACACGGAATTTATAGCAGAGCTCACAGTGTGATGCAACTGAAATGATATGTTGTATAAGTTATATATAACAATCCTGATCGGTTTCAATATGCAATTTGGAGTCACTGGTATATAGGATAGTGAAGAAGGCGTTTGGTATGCTTTCCTTTATCGGTCAGAGTATTGAGTACAGGAGTTGGGAGGTCATGTTGTGGCCGTAGAGGATATTGGTTAGGCCGCTGTTGGAATATTGCGTGCAATTCTGGTCTCCTTCCTATCGGAAAGGTGTTGTGAAACTTGAAAGGGTTCAGAAAAGATTTACAAGGATGTTGCCAGGGTTGGAGGATTTGAGCCATGGGGAGATGTTGAACAGGTTGGGGCTGTTTTTCCTGGAGCATTGAAGGCTGAGGGGTGACCTTAGAGAGATTTATGAAATTATGAGGGGCATGGATAGGGTAAATAGACAAGGTCTTTTCCCTGGGATGTGACCATTCGCCATAGCAGATTTGCCGCCAATGATTAGCCACTGCCCTTTGACCACTGAGGACACTTAGCCACCGTCCATTGGCCACTGAAGACGATTCGCCACCCCAAGCATGTCGTATGTTTTGAATATCGGTGGTATATAAAATTGGCGTTATATTGATTAAGGTAGTGTTTGCGTTGTTTCAGTAACAACTTATTTTCGTTACTGGAGAGTTTTTTTAAAGCTTGTATTTTTGGAACAGGAATTTTTAGTATGGAAACAAATTATTAGTAAACGTGGAAATAAAATGTTTTACCACAATGGTTTTATATATATTTTTGATAAACTATCCAAGAGTGATTCAAGTATTAAGTTTTGGCGATGTGAACAAAGGGGCCGATGTAATGGTATAATCATGTTTGGTAGGGAATCTTGGATACACCATCTAGCAGAATTGACGTGGTTTGTGGATGGTACGTTCAACATAGCCCCTATTTTAGTCTCTCAGGTATAATGTATTTTAGCAATAAGAGGAATAGCGCATAACTATCAAATGAACTTAAATTTCATTGTTTAATATTAATGTGAGATTTTACTGCCATTATAAAGATTTTTAAAATATGTTTCCTTTTTCTGGTTAAAATTTGTAACTCATTTTTAAATATCATTTTATTGGTTTATATATATTTTACATTTTTTTTATCAATATGTAGTTGTATAAATAAAGGGGACTGAGAAGTATGAAAGAACAGGCGCACGGGAGGGAAAACAATCAGTACATATGTATCTTTCCGGTGGTAAGTAGTCTCCAGTGGAGAAACACCGGTGGAGAACCGGCATTGGCTAATTGGCGGTGAATTTGCCGTGGCGAATCATCACCAACCCCTTTTCGCTGGGATGGGGGAGTCCGGAATGACAGGGCATAGATTCAGGGTGAGAGGGGAAAGATATAAAAGAGACCTAAGGGGCAGCTTTTTCACACAGACAGTGGGCTGTGCATGGAATGAGCTGCCAGAGGAAGTGGTGGAGGCTGGTACAATTGCAGCATTTGAAAGGCATCTGGGAGGGATAGGTGAGCAGGAAGGATATGGGCCAAGCGCTGGCAAATGGGACGAGATTAATTTTGGATATCTGGGCGGCATGGACAAGTTGGACTGAAGGGCCTGTTTCCATGCTGTACCTCTTTATGACTTCCAGATAAACCTGTTGGGACTATAACCTGGTGTTGAGTTATTTTTAAACTTTGAACATCCCAGTCAAACACCTCCACATTTTGAATATATCCAATGAACTGGGCCCCAGCAGCTTCCTGTGGTAGAGAATACCACAGGCTCTCAGCTCTCTGAGTGAGCACATCCTTCCACATTTCGGTCCTGAATAGCTCAACCCTCATTTTTCGACTGCAGCTCACATCTGTCTGGATGGATCACGACCTGGTACGGCAACTGTACCATTCAAGATCGGAGACGGTTACAGAGAGTGTGGTGGACTCGGCCTGGACACTCTCACAAAGGCCAACCTCCTACCTGTCGAATCCACCCATGAGGCCCGCTGTCAAGGAAAGGCCATTCTCAAAGATCCATCCCACCTTGGGAATGTTTTCCTACAGCCGCTACCATCGGGGAGAAGGTACAGAAATCTGAACACACACATCAGCCGGTTTCGTGACAGTTTCTACCCTACTGCTGTTAGAATGCTGAACGGACTCACAAACTCAACATTCGCCTGTAGCTGTGTTTTCTGTTTTTGCCGCTGTTTCCCTATTATTTACTTATCTATGCGACTTAACTCGGTGATCTGCCTGTATTGCTCACAAGACAAAGCTTTTCACTGTGCCACGGTACACGTGACAATAAATTCAATTCAATTCTGGACTTGCCCAACAGCGGGAATATTCTTCCTGCATCTAGCCTGTCCAGGGTTTTATACGTTTCTATGAGGTTCCTCCCCCCTCATTCTTCTAAGTTCCAGTGAGCACGAGCCCAGTCGATCAGCCTTTCTTCATAGGTCAGACCTGCCATCCTGGGAATCAGTCCGGACTCCCTCAATAGCAAGAATGTTCTTCCTCCATCTAGGAGACCAAAACTGTGCACAATAGTCAAGACCAAAGACCCTGTATAACTACAGCAAGACATGTCTACTCTTATACTCCAATCCTCTCACTGTGAAGGCCTGCATGCCATTGGCGTTCCTCATTACCTGCTACTGCACCTGCATGCCAACCTTCCACCATGGCACCCAGGCCTCGTTGCACCTCACCTTCTCCTAAACTGCCACTGTTCGAGTAATAATCTCCCTTCCTGTTTTTGCCATCAAAGTGGATAACCTCACATCTATCCACATTATTTTGCATTTGCCAAGCATTTTTCTGTTCCGCCAGTCTGTCCTCAAGTCAGCCGGCAGCCTCCTCTCAGCCACCCAGGAGTCATCTGCAGATTTGGAGATGTGGCATGCGATTCCTGCAGCCAAATCATTCACACCTACTGTGAACAGCTGGGGGTCCCAGCACTGAACCCTGTGGCACCCCCCTCATCACGACCTGCCACTCTGAAAAGGAGCCGTTTATTCCAAACTCTCTGCTTCCTGTCTGCCATCCAGTTCTCCGTGCACATCAACACATTATCTCTGACACTTCAAAACCTGGACACACAAGGAGAGTCATTTCATTGGCTTCTGTGTTGACATTTATTCATTTGATCTGGGAGAAAGGTATCTGTTGGGGAAGGGATCCTTTGTAATTAACGATGGTGAACAAATTGGTGCCGGCAGACATGAACAAGTACAGTTTGCTCATTGTTCTATTCCAGTGTAAGAAACAATGTGGAATATCAGGCTGCAGCCATCAAGAGTGAGTGAATCTCACCCGAGCACTGCTCAGAACACCAGTAACAAAGGGGCGGCCCGGTGGCTCAATGGTTAGCACTGCTGCTTCACAGCACCAGGGACCCAGATTCGATTCCATCCTCGGGGTGACTGTGTGGAGTTTGCACATTCTCCCCAGTGTCTGTGTGGGTTTCCTCCCACAGTCCAAAGATGCAGATTAGGGTGAACTGGCCACGCTAAATTCCCCATCGTGTTAGGTCCATTAGTCAGAGGGAAATGGGTCTGGGTGGGTTACTCTTCGGAGGGTCGGTATGGACTGGTTGGGCCGAAGGGCTTGTTTCCACACTGTAGGGAATCTAATAACAAAAAATAACTAATAACATTCTGAGCAGACCCTGCCAAGCAATGACTAAGACGGAATCTGATTATCGCCTCCTGACATTCTCATCACTGAATTCACAATGTCACCATCCCAGGGTTACTGCTGACCGGACATTGAACTGGATCAGCTCCGGGAATACTCCGGCTGCAACAGCAGATTAGAAACTTGGAATCCTGCAGCGAGTATCTCTCCTCCTGTCTCCCTCAGTCCTGCCGACGACATACGAGTCAAAAGTCAGGAATGTGATGGATCATTCTCCACTTGTCTGGATACAAGAGCACGCAGGTGCTCAACACCGTGCAGAGTAAGTAGCCTGCTTGAACAATGTATCACTGACTACCTTCATAACAAGAGGAATTGAGTATAGAAGCAAAGAGGTGCTTCTGCAGCTGTACAGGGCCCTGGTGAGACCACACCTGGAGTACTATGTACAGTTCTGGTCTCCAAATTTGAGGAAAGACATTCTGGCTATTGAGGGAGTGCAGCGTAGGTTCACGAGGTCAATTCCTGGAATGGCGGGATTCCCTTACACTGAAAGACTGAAGCGACTGGGCTTGTATACCCTTGAGTTTAGAAGACTGAGAGGGGATCTGATTGAGACATATAAGATTATGAAAGGATTGGACACTCTGGCAGGAGGAAACATATTTCCGCTGATGGGGGAGTGCCGAACCAGAGGACACAACTTAAAAATACGGGGTAGACCATTTAGAACAGAGATGAGGAGAAACTACTTCACCCAGAGAGTGGTGGCTGTGTGGAATGCTCTGCCCCAGAGGGCAGTGGAGGCCCAGTCTCTGGATTCATTTAAGAAAGAATTGGATAGAGCTCTTAAAGATAGTGGAGTCAAGGGTTATGGAGATAAGGCTGGAACAGGATACTGATTGGGAATGATCAGCCATGATCATATTGAATGGCGGTGCAGGCTCGAAGGGCTGAATGGCCTACTCCTGCATCTATTGTCTATTGTCTACTACCTCAGCACTTCATTTCCTCCACCATTGATGCAATGGTTAGGCTTGTGTTTCACTTGCAAAACGCAGCACAATAACTCATCAACAGCACCTTCCAAACCCTTGACTTCCACCTCCGAGGAGGGAAAAGGACAGGAGGTATATGGGAATCCCACCACTTACAACCTCCCCCTCTGTGATACGCGGCATCCGGACGTGATATACTGCTGTTCATTCGATATCCTGAGGTCAAAATGGTAGAACACCCTCCCAGACAGCACCGTGGTTGCACTCACACCCCAAACACTGTTGCCATTCAAGAAAGCAGCTCACCAGCACTCTGAAGGGCGATTCGGGATGGGCGTCACACGCTAGCATTGCTGGTGAAACCATCACCTTTGAGAAAAAAGGGGGACTTCTCTCCCTGCCAGCCCACATCCTCCGAAAAGCTGATAGTTGCAATCAAACTTTGCTCAGCCCTCCCAAATCTCCTTTGGCTCAGCGTGAAGGTTTTGTCTGATTTGTAAGTTTCTGGTTGTGAGATGTATCTTGGGACACCTGTTCCCTAACCGAAGGGGTGATGGTTCAGGTCCGTTTCAATCAGATCAGAAGGGAATGGGAAAGGTAATAAAGGGAGTTGGGTCACAAGTCACTGGTCCTCAATCAATGACAGAACAGATCTGAGCAGCAGGTAATGAGGAACGCTAATGGCCTCTTCCTGTTCTGTACTCAAAATAAACTTAGCCCCAACCTAGCGGAGGAACAGAAGGGCTTGGAGGAGCTGGCGGGGAACAAGGTACAGCAATAGGAAACCATTCTTGAGCAACGTTTGACATTGGAAGAAGTCTGGGGAGAAAGTAGATAACAACTCCAGGCAGTTCTTCCATCGGATCCCGACAGTGTGGAAATAGGCCCTTCTGCCCAACAAGTCCATACCGACCCTCTGAAGAGAGTCCCACCCAAACCCGTTCCTCTACATTTACCCCTGACCAATGTGCCAGATCTACACATCCATGAACACTGCGTGGCAATTTAGCGTGGCCAATTCACTGACCTACACATCTTTGGATTGTGGGAGGAAACCGGAGCACCCGGAGGAAACCCACGCAGACGCGGGGAGAATGTGCAAACTCCACACAGACAGCCGCCCCCGAGGCTGGGATCGAACCTGGGTCCCCCGGTGCTGTGAGGCAGCAGTGCTAACCACTGAGGCACCGTGCTGCTCGTTTCATCGTGAATCGGCAAGAATGCGATTGATGAATTGTGAACATTGTTGGTATGGTGTGACCTTTCTGCTGAACCGGTATACTAGATTTTCCATAGTGCGATCTCTACACTGCCTCCCGTAGCGCGATTTCCGATACTGCAAGGTTGCACAGGAAGACAACCGTCATGTTATAGCAGAATGACCTGTCGTTATCAGTCCATTCAGCCCTTCTGAGCCTGTTCTGCATTTCAGGAACACTCAAACTAAAGGTCAAATAGTTTCTCCCTTTAAGATTCATTTGATCTCTATCGAGCCTATTAAGCGTTAACACAGGAATATTAACAGTAGCCAAGACCCCTACGATCAAAATGAACATGATTCAGGCCGGGATGTGATTAACGGCAGAAGAAACAGTAAACTCTGACTCCTGAAATCACTTATGAACTCTCTGGTGTCTCAGCAGATTGGATGATCGAGCGAACCTCTTCCCACATCGCGGGCAAGTGAACGGCATCTCCCCGGTGTGAAGTTGCTGGTGGGTCAACAGATGGGATGACTGAGTGAACCTCTTCCCACACACGAGGCAGGTGAATGGTCTCTCTCCAGTGTGAACCCGCTGGTGCGTCATCAGGTACTTTTTGCTTTTAAAGCTCTTGCCACAGTCAGAACATTTGAAAGGTCTCTGGTCAGTGTGAACGTGCTGGTGCTCAGTGAGCTGCGACGGCTGAGTGAAACCCTTTCCACATGTGGAGCAAGTGAACGGCTTCTCTCCAGTGTGAATCCGTTGGTGTAATAGAAGCTGAGGTGAATCAGTAAACCCCTTCCCACACACGTAGCAGGTAAATGGCCTCTCCCCAGTGTGAGCGCGCTGGTGTCTCAGACGGTGGGATGAACGGGTGAATCTCTTTCCACAAACAGAACAGGTAAATGGCCTCTCCCCAGTGTGAACTCGCTGGTGTGTCAACAGATCCTGTTTGCTTTTGAAGCTCTTCTCACAGACAGAACACTTAAAAGGTCTCTTATCAGTGTGAACTCTTTGGTGTGTCTGCAGTTGGGCTAAACGCCTGAACCGCCGCTCACACAGGGAGCAAGTGAATGGCCGCTCCCCGGTGTGAATGCGTTGATGGACTTGTAAATCATTTTTACTTTTAAAACACTTTCCACAGTCAGAACATGGGAAAGGTCTCTGGTCAGTGTGAACAAGTTGATGTGTCAGCAGGTAGGATGACTGAGTGAATCCTTTTCCACAAATGGAGCAGATATAAGGTCTCACCCCCGTGTGGGTGCGTTTGTGTCTTAGCAGCTCCCATTTACTTTTGAAGCTCTTCTCACAGTCAGAACATTTAAAAGGTCTCTGATCAGAATGAACCTGGTCAGTTGAGAGGTTTGGCGTAGCTTCAAATCGTTCCTGACAATCAAAGTTGTTGAACAGCCTCTTGCGAGTGTGTACCCTCTGGTGTAAATAGAGGCTGGATGAGTAAGCAAATCTCTTCCCACACTGTGTGCAGGTGAACGGCCTCTCTCCAGTGTGACTGCGTCGATGAATGTCCAGCTGCGATGGATAATTGAATCCCTTCCCACAGTCCCCACATTTACATGGTTTCTCCATCATTCAGCTGCTCTCCAGAGTTTGTCAACACACACCACATGCATGCAGTCCTTAAAACGAGGCTGTTATTTTCAGGCCGTAAAACTTGGCAAAAGCACTTTCCGCAGTCAATTCACTAAAATACTCTCGCTACGGTGTTGGTGTCTCAGATGTCCGACCTTCGTATCGGCTTGAAAGACTAATCGGACCATCCTCCTGAAGTTTTCCTCGGGACAGCCGGTGCTCGTTCCACTCTGTGTTTCTCCTGGTCACAACGATGCTTTCAAAATATTGCCCCAGGAACAGAACAAACATTTCCTTTTTCCTTCCACATCCAGGTCCTGACGGATCGAGCGACTCAGGCAGACCTTGTAACATTGCTTTTGAGCATCTCATCCTTAGCTACTCCCCATTGAAAAAACTGTTTCAAAACAGAACAGGCTGTTGCAATGACCAGTCCAGGATAGAAAGTCAGCTCAGGCAATGGCCTGGGAACATCTTTCTGCTCTTGTTCCCTCAAATCTGTAAATCCAGGTCCCACATACAGTATTCTCTCTCCTCCCTGGGCTCAAACCCAAATCCATCCCCACTATGTCTCAGCCTCCCCTTGCTTCCTCCATACCCTTGTCTGCAGCTGACTGCCACTTCCTGTTGTGGGCGCACACTGATGATGTTGAGGGACACCCACCCTTCCACCGGCCCGTTCCCGGAAAGGCATAGACGCCGGATTGATTGACGGCATCCCTGAACCAATAGGATGTGGGGACTGCCCTGGAGGACCGAGCGACCGCGACTGGCCCTCCGACCAATCGAGGTGAATGAGGGGGCGGGACTGAAAGACCCAATGCGCGCGGCCGGTCCCCCAACCAATCGGGGTGAAGGGGGCGGGGGTAAATGGGGGACCGAGCGCGCGCGCGGCTGGCTCCCGAAGTGCATGAGGAGGCAAGACTGGAAAGGCCGAGCGGGTGCGGCTGACAGTCCAACCAATGAATGAGTGAGAGGCGGGACCGGTCCTCCATCCAATCGGAGCGCAATGAGGCTGGCGGGGTCTGGAAGACCCAACGCGCGCGGCTGGTCCTCCAACCAATTGGGGTGAATGAGGGGGCGGGGTCTGGAAGACCGTGCGCGCGCGACTGGTCCTCCAACCAATCGGAGTGGAGGAGGAGGAGGCGGCGAGGCTGCTGGTGCTCCAACCAATCGGAATGAATGAGGGGGCGTGGCTGAAACTGAATGAATTGATCACCTTGCTGATTGGAATTACATGTAGGGTTCAATTCCAGAGATGTGCAGGCTAGCTGGACAAACCATGGGAAATGCAGGGTTACAGGGATAGGGTAGGGAGGTGGGTCCGAGTGTGCTGCTTTTTAGTCGGTGTCATGGTGGATCAGTGGTTAGCACTGCTGCCTCCCAGCTCTAGGGACCTGCATTTGATTCCATCCTCAGGCAACTGTCAGTGTTCAGTTTGCACATTCGCCCCCTGTCTGTGTGAGTTCCTCCAACAGTCTCCACCAACAGTCCAAAGGTGTGCAGGTTAGGTGGATTGGCCATGCTACATTGCCCATAGTGTTCAGGGATGTAACGGTTAGACCACCTTTGACTACTGCACCTAAAATAGGGTAGGGGAATCTGGGCGGGTTGCTGTTCGGAGGGTCAGTGTGGACGTGTTGGGCCTAATGGCTTGTTTGCACATAGACTCTCTACAATGTTTGGATCCTATTTAAAAAAAGGAAATTAAAATAAATCACGGTGTGGTGAGTGCAGTGGGGTTTGATGAGTAGCACATTCCTCCTGTCACACCCAGAACAACTGTTCTCACGTGTGGGGGCCTTTCCTGCCTACATAAAACATTTATATTTTAAATAACAACATGCAATGGGGGGGGGGGGGGGGGGGGAAAGAGTGTGACTCAAATCAAACCTGATGCTTTCAAATAAATTACTTCACAATTACCTGTGACTTCAACTCAGTTCTTGGGTAATCTGTGGCTCCTGGACCAACATCTCACAGTTGGTAATGGGTGTGACCGAAGATCTGAGATCTGACAATTTGCCTTCAGTTTGGAGATTTGCACGTTCTCCTTGTGCCTGCGTGAGTTTGAACCCATGTCCGAAATACAGGATCATATTCGGACTAGCAATGAGGGAGCACTACATTGTCAGGGGTAATTGACTTTCAGGTGAAACTTTCAACAGTTGCCCCATCCATCCTCTCCTTTGGACGTAAATACTCCTGTGATGTTCTTCTGAGGAGTGTTTGGGGGGGGGGGGGGGGGGGGGGTTCTCCCTCGTGAATACATATCCCACAATAAACATTGAATAGACTAATTGGCCATAACCGCGTTTGCATTTTTGGGAACTTACTGTGCTCAATTTCACCACTGCATTTTCTATATTACAAAAATCAAAACACTTCAGAAGAACCTCATTGGGCTGGAAACCCCCCAGCAATATCCTACAGTGACAGGTGCTATATAAATGCAAACTTGCATTAACAGAGGAGGAAATGAGCCAAATATGGAACATGAGGAAGCGATCATCAATAACTCATTGCCATGTCAAACAGAAGGCTGATTTAATTAAGCGAAATCAAGAATATTGAACCCCAGACAAGTTACAGGAATTACTAACATCAACTGAAACAAAACCCAGCTGTCGAAATAAGCATGGTTCAATCCCGGGTGTGAGTAACAACAAAATCGCATCGATGCATTTACTGGTGCACTCGCTGGTGTCTCATCACACTGGATGACTGAGTGAAACTCTTGCCACATTTGGAGCAGGTAAAAGGCCTCTCCCCGGTGTGAACTCGCTGGTGCCTCAGCAGATTGCACGATCGAGTGAACCCCTTCCCACACACAGAGCAGGTGAATGGCTTCTCCCCGGTGTGAACGCTCTGGTGTTTAGCGAGGTGAGAGGATTGCCTGAACCCAAGTCCACAGTGAGGGCACTTGAACGGCCTCTCGTCGGTGTGAACACGCCGGTGGCGCATCAGTTCCCCGGAACTTTTGAAGCACGTCCCACAGTCCTGGCATTCAAACGGTCTCTCCTCAGTGTGAACCCGCAGGTGAGCTTGGAGATGGGACGGCCGAGTGAATCCCTTCTCACACAAGGCGCAGGTGAACGCCCTCTCCCTGGTGTGCCCTCGCTGGTGTAACAGCAGGGAGCTTGCCCGATTGAACCCCTTCCCACACTTGGAGCAGGTGAGCGAAGTGCCCAGGGCGTGAACCTGCTGGTGTTTCAGCAGGTTGGACAACCAAGTGAACCCCTTCCCACACTCGGAGCAGGTGAAGGATTTCTCCCGAGTGTGAACTGGTTGGTGCTTCAGCAGGCTGGTTAACTGAGCAAATCCCTTCCCACACTTGGAGCAGGTGAATGGCCTGGCCCTGCTGTGAGTCTGCTGGTGTCTTATCAGGCTGGAGGACTGCGTGAATACCTCACCACACTTCAAGCAGGAAAACGGCCTCTCCCCGGTGTGAACGCGCTGGTGGGTCAGCAGATTGAACGAGTGACTGAAACCCTTCCCGCACACTGAGCAGGTGAACGGCTTCTCCCCGGTGTGGACTCTCTTGTGCTTAATGAGGTGAGAGGACTGCCTGAAGCCAATCCCACAGTGCGAGCACCTGAACGGTCTCTCCCCAGTGTGGACGCGCCGATGGCGCATCAGCTCCGCGGAACTTTTAAAGCATTTCCCACAGTCCGGGCAGTTGAAAGGTCGCTCCTCGGTGTGAACTCGCCAGTGAGCCTGCAGATGGGATGGCCGAGTGAATCCCTTCCCACACACAGTGCAGGTGAATGGCCTCCCCCGAGTCTGACTGTGCTGATGGTTATCCTGGTCAGATGGCTTGCCCTCGATCGGACTGCAGTTATGTTGGGACAGGCCAGATGACTGAGGGAAGCTCAGTCCACACTCAGAACAGATGTACAGCTCGTCGCCGCAGTCAACAGAAAGGTCCTCTTCCGTGTTCAGTAAAGGATGGTGCTCGGACGGTGATAACTCAGGCGACTCTGTCAGATCCATAGGTGACGTTTGGTGTCAGTTTCCCAACTGCAAAACCTCCCTGTGACGTGGAATTAAAACAGGAAGCGTGAACGACCCAAGAAAAAACACAAAGGCCATAACATTGCGTTTAATGAATCCGGTCCCCCGAGGCAGAAGGAGCTGTGAAAGCTGCCGCATGTTTACAGAAACCAAAACAGCGCGTGCTGGAAAAACACAGCAGGTCAGGCAGCATCTGTGAAGAGAGGTCAGAGTTAACATGTCGGGCCCGGTGACCCTTCCTCAGAACAGAGGAGGACCTGCTGAGCTTTTTGCAGCAACCGCTGTATTGGTTTCTGTGACAATGTGGCAGCTTTCATGGGGGCTGTTTTCCCTGGAGCGTCGGAGGCTGAGGGGTGACCTTATAGAGGTTTACAAAATTATGAGGGGCATGGGTAGAGTAAATAGGCAAAGTCTTTTCCCTAGGGTCGGGGAGTCCAGAACGAGAGGGCATAGTTTTAGGGTGAAAGGGCAAAGATATAAAAGGGACCTAAGGGGCAACTTTTTCACGCAGAGGGTGGTACGGGTACGGAATGAGCTGCCAGAGGAAGTGGTGTCGGCTGGTACAGTTGCAACATTTAAGAGACATTTGGATGGGTATATGAATCGGAAGGGTTTGGAAGGATATGGCCCGGGTGCTGCAGTCGGCATAGACAGGTTGGACTGAAGGGTCTGTTTTCATGCTGTACATCTCTATGACTCTAAGGGTCAACAGACCTGAAACGTTAACTCGTGGTTTCCCTTCACAGACGCTGCGCCACCTGCTGAGCTTTTCCCACAAGTGTTGTTCTTGTTTCTGATTCACAGCTTCTGCAGACCTTTTGGGTTTGGTTTTGTTACGGAACCCATTCTGGATTACTAACATCCTGCAGGAAGAGAAACGGCCGCACATTCTGACCTCACTGAAGACTTTGCAAAATTCAAAATTATACTGCGTCTCTGTGAACGTCAGAAACTGCAGAAGTCCTAATAGAGATCTTTCAGGAGCTCCACTATTAACCTTCCCTCAGTCTGACAAATATTAATTAATCAGTAATCTCCAGTCTCTCAGTCAATTTCGTATTCAAGTTGCTGCTGTCCCTTTAATTACATGAACATAGAACATTACAGCGCAGTACAGGCCCTTCGGCCCTCAATGTTGCGTCGCCCTGTTATACTAATCTGAAGCCCATCCCACCTACACTATTCCAATGACAACTTAAATGCACTTAAACTTGGCAAATCTACGACTGTTACAGGCAGAGCATTCCGTACCTTACTATTCTGAGTAAAGAAACTACCTCTGACATCTGTCTTATACCTATCTCCCCTCACTTTAAAGTTGTGTCCCCTCGTGTTTGCCGTCCCCATACTTGGAAAAAGGCTCTCCCTGTCCACCCTATCTAACCCTCTGATTATCTTGCATGTCTTTATGTTTTGAGAAACAGATTGCGAAACAGATTTTGGAAAGGTGCAGAAGCCACAGGGTAGTAGTCATGGGCGATTTCAACTTCCCAAATATTGATTGGAAGCTCTTTAGATCAAGTAGATTGGACGGGGCGGTGTTTGTGCAGTGTGTCCAGGAAGCTTTTCTAACTCAGAATGTAGATTGTCCGACCAGAGGGGAGGCCATATTGGATTTGGTACTTGGTAATGAACCGGGGCAAGTGATGGGCTTGTTAGTGGGTGAGCATTTTGGTGATGGTGACCACAATTCTGTGACTTTCACCTTGGTTATGGAGAGAGATGGGTGCGTGCAACAGGGTAGGTTTTACAATTGGGGGAAGGGTAAATACGATGCTGCAAGACAGGATCGGAGGAGCATAAATTGGGAGCACAGGCTGTCAGGGAAGGATATTGTTGAAATGTGGAACTTTTTCAAGGAACAGTTACTACGTGTCCTTGATATGCATGTACCTGTCAGACAGGAAAGAGATGGTCATGTGAGGGAACCTTGGTTGACGAGGGAGGTTGAATGTCTTGTAAAGAGGAAGAAGGAGGCTTACATAAGGTTGAGGAAACAAGGTTCAGACAGAGTTGGAGGGATACAGGATAGCCAGGAGGGAGCTGAAGAAAGAGATTAGGAGAGCTAAGAGAGGGTATGAAAAATCTTTGGTGGATAGGATCAAGAATAACCCCAAGGCCTTTTATGCGTATGTGAGAAACATGAGAATGACGAGAACAAGGGTAGATCCGATCAAGGACAGTAGTGGGAGACTGTGTATTGAATCGGAAGAGATAGGAGAGGTCTTGAATGAGTACTTCTCTTCAGTATTTACAAATGAGAGGGACCGTATTGTTGAAGAGGAGAGTATGAAATGGACTGGTAAGCAAGAGGAGATACTTGTTAGGAAGGAAGATGTGTTGAGCATTTTGAAAAACTTGAGGATAGACAAGTCCCCCGGGCCTGACGGGATATATCCTAGCATTATGTGGGAAGCAAGAGAGGAAATTGCAGAGCCGTTGGCAATGATCTTTTTGTCTTCACTGTCAATGGGGGTGGTGCCAGGGGATTGGAGAATGGCGAATATTGTGCCCCTGTTCAAAAAAGGGAATAGGGATAACCCCCGGGAATTACAGGCCAGTTAGTCTTACTTCGGTGGTAGGCAAAGTAATGGAAAGGTTACTGAGGGATAGGATTTATAAGTATCTGGAAAGACACTGCTTGATTAGGGACAGCCAGCACGGATTTGAGGGGTAGGTCTTGCCTTACAAGTCTTATTGAATTCTTTGAGGAGGTGACCAAGCATGTGGATGAGGGTAGAGCAGTGGATGTAGTGTACATGGATTTTAGTAAGGCATTTGATAAGGTTCCCCATGGTCGGCTTATGCGGAAAGTCAGGAGGCATGGGATAGTGGGAGATTTGGCCAGTTGGATAGAGAACTGGCTAATCGGTCTAAGTCGGAGAGTGGTGGTAGATGGTAAATATTCAGCCTGGAGCCCAGTTACAAGTGGAGTTCCGCAGGAATCAGTACTGGGTCCTCTGCAGTTTGTAATTTTTATTAATGACTTGGAAGAGGGAGTCGAAGGGTGGGTCAGTAAATTTGCAGATGATACGAAGATTAGTGGAGTTGTGGATAGTGAGGAGGGCTGTTGTCGGCTGCAAAGGGACTTCGATATGATGCAGAGCTGGGCTGAGGAGTGGCAAATGGAGTTCAACCCTGTCAAGTGTGAGGTTGTCCATTTTGGAAGGACAAATAAGAATGCAGGACACAGGGTTAACGGTAGGGTTCTTAGTCAGGTGGAGGAGCAGAGGGTTCTTGGGGTCTATGTTCATACATCTTTGAAAGTTGCCACTCAGGTGGATAGAGTTTGTAAGAAGGCCAATGGTGTATTAGCGTTCATTAGCAGAGGGATTGAATTCAAGAGTCGTGAGGTGATGTTGCAGCTGTATCGGACCTTGGTTAGGCCACATTTGGAGTACTGTATGCAGTTCTGGTCGCCTCATTTTAGGAAAGATGTGGAGGCTTTGGAGAGGGTGCAGAGGAGATTTACCAGGATGTTGCCTGGAATGGAGAATAGGTCATACGAGGATAGGTTGAGAGTTCTCGGCCTTTTCTCGTTGGAACAGAGAAGGATGAGGGGTGACTTGATAGAGGTTTATAAGATGATCAGAGGAATAGATAGAGTAGACAGTCAGAGACTTTTTTCCCCGGGTACAACAGAGTGTTACAAGGGGACATAAATTTAAGGTGAAGGGTGGAAAGTATGGGGGGGGGATATCAGGGGTAGGTTCTTTACCCAGAGGGTGGTGGGGGCATGGAATGCGCTGCCTGTGGGAGTGGCAGAGTCAGAATCATTGGTGACCTTGAAGCGGCAATTGGATAGGTATGTGGATAGGTGCTTAAGCTAGGACAAATGTTCGGCACAACATCGTGGGCCAAAGGGCCTGTTCTGTGCTGTATTGTTCTATGTTCTATGTCTCTATTAAGTCACCTCTCAACCTTCTTCTCTCTACCGAGAACAGCCTCAGTTCCCTCAGCCTTTCCTCGTAAGACATTCCTTCCATACCAGGCAACATCCTGGTAAATTTTTTCTGCACCCTTTCCTTTCACTCACTGCCCCTGTGTCCAAAGAGAATTGGAAGGTTACAGCTACACCCTCCACAATTTCCACTCGCGCGGCCCTCAGTAACCCTTGGACGCATTTCGGTCAGAGGGTGGTGCGTGCGTGGAACAAACTGCCTGAGGAAGTGAAGAAGGTAGGTACAACTGTAACAGTTTTAAAAAGCATCTGGATAAGTATATGAATAGGAAAGGTTTAGAGGGGTATGGGCCAAACGCCAGGAAAAGGGTCGACGTGAGATTGGCACGACTGGCCGGGGCTGACGAGTTGCACTGAATGATCTGTTTCTGTGCTGATGCCTCATCAATTTGAAGGTGCAGCCTAGCCAACTCTACCTCATTTTCAATGTTAAAGCACTTAAGGCGTCTTAATTTCCTCCTGTTTGTCTATGGCCAGAGTGGCATCCTCTTCCATTATGAAGTCAGGCACAAAACCGACACTTAACTCAGCATCCTTTTCAGTTCGCAATCAGACTGACTATACCTTTCCAACCTTTTCGCTAGTTACATGCCTTTTGAGCACACCTTGATTCACTTCTCTGTTAGCATGCAGTCTTCTGATATATTCCCTCTTTGGTACAGTTATTTGCTGAATCAATTCCCCACCAAATCTTCCAAACTCAGAATCGCGACAGAGATTCCCTACAAGGTGGAAAGAGGTCATTTGGCCCAACAAGCCCACACTGACCCTCCGAAGAGTGACCCACCCATACCCTATTACCCTACATTTACCCCTGACTAATGCATCTGACCTACACATCCCTGAACACTATGGGCAGTTCAGCAGGGCCAATTCACCCTAACCGTGCTTGGTTTGCAGTTGGTTTCCTTTTCCACCCTGCTTTTTCCCCCATTTCATTGCCTAGGAAGCTCTGGATTTGTTTACCCACTCCGTCCCTTTCACAGGAATGTACCTTGACAATGTCAGCACTGTTCCTTCTTTAAAAATGGTCTATTGCTCAGTTACAGACTTGATTCCAATATACGTGGGTCAGAACCATCCCTAGCCCATTGAAGTTGGCCTTCCACCAATTACTTACTCTTACTCTTCGCTGATGTCTTCGATCACAGCCAAAGACGACAAATCTTTTCAGCACAAAATTCCAAACTTGAAGATATTCATATTTTGATGAATCGAGGGACTCGGTCACGTCTTGATATGACACTCGGCTTGAGAGTTCCACTTGTAAATCATCATCTACTACTATTCTGCAGAAATTCAGAAGAAACAAACATTTCACTTGAAAGAAAGCAAAACACTGCAAATTCTGGACATCTGAAACAAAAATAGAAAACGTTTGTGAGAAGATTTGTAGCTCGGGTGCTCGTTGTTGTGGTTCTATTTGGTGTTGCAGACGTTTCGTCCTGTCTGGGTGACATCCTCAGTGCTTGGGAGCCTCCTGTGAAGCGCTTCTGTGATCTTTCCTCCGGCAGTTCAACTGGGACAACACTACTATTATAGGATAAGCCAAACAGAGAATAGCCAGGGAATTCCTAGAGGCATGGCACTCATCCACAGATTCTATCAACAAACACATCGACCTGGACCCAATATACTGGCCAATAGTGGACAGCTGGAACTGACAACCGGAAACGGCAGAGACAGGCCACTATAAATGTCGGAGGAAACATCACAGAAGTGCTTCACAGGAGGCTCCCAAGCACTGAGGATGTCACCTAGACAGGGGACAAAACGTCTGCAACACAAATTCCCAGCTCGGCGAACAGAACCACAAAAATAGAAAACACTGCAAAACACTACAGGTCCAACAGCATCCATAGAGGAAATCAGGGCTAAATCTTCAACTCCAATGACTGTTCATCATTCAAAACATAACAGTTTCTTTTTTCACAGATGCTGCCTGAGGGTATGAAGTTAAACGCAGTGGATATCCAGAGACTTCAGGGTTTGGGTGTTCAGGTATATATCTTTAAATTGGCACAAACAGGTGCAGACAATAATCAAGAAAGCTGAAACAACACTGGCCTTTATGATTAGATTCCCTACAGTGTGGAAACAGGCCCTTCGGCCCAACAAGTCCACACCAATCCTCCGAACAGCAACCCACCCAGACCCATTCCCCTAATTTACCCCGACTAATGCATCTAACACGACAGGCAATTTAGCGTGGCCAATTCACCTAACCTACACATCTTTGGACTGTGGGAGGAAACCAGAGCACCCGGAGGAAACCCACGCAGACACGGGGAGAATGGGCAAACTCCACACAGACAGTTGCCCGAGGCGGGAATTGAACCGGGCCCCTGGCACTGTGAGGCAGCAGTGCTAATCACTGAGCCACCCTGCCACCCCATATCTAGAGAACTGGAGTACAAGGATGCAATAAACATGCTGCAATCTAGCCCTGGTTAGACTCCACTTGGAGTACTGAGAGTGGGGCTGGGCACCACACCTTTGGAAGGATATACTGGCCTTGGACAGATCCTGATGAAGGGCTTTTGCCCGAAACATCAATTTTGCTGCTTCTCGGATGCTGCCTGACCTGCTGTGGTTTTCCAGCACCACTTTAATCTTGACTCTAACCTCCAGCATCTGCAGTACCCTTTTCTACCTGGCCTTGGACAGAATATGACGTAACCTATTTGAATGATGCCTGGACTTCAGGGTAAATTTTTTTTCAAATTAGATTCCCTGCTGTGTGGAAACAGGCCCTTCAGCCCAACAAGTCCACACCGAACCTCCGAAGAGTAAACCACCCAGACCCATTTCCCTACACTATTGTTCGACAATTAGCCCTGACTAGTGCACCTAACCTACACATCCCTGAACAATTTAGCATGGCCTGTTCACTTAACCTGCAGATCTTTAAATTGTGGGAGGAAACCGGAGCACCCGGAGGAAACCCACGCAGACACGGGGAGAACGTGCAAACCCCACACAGACAGTCGCCCGAGGTTGGAACTGAACCTGGGTCCCTGGCGCTGAGAGGCAGCAGTGCTAACCACTGAGCCACCGAGGAGAGATTATACAAATTAGGCATGTTCCATCTTGAACTTGGAAGGTCATGGAATGATCTGACTGAAGTCTTCAGGATATTAATAGGATAACATAAGGGCCGTTCAGGAGAGATGGGAGGAAGCACTTCAGGCCACCCATCAGCTAGTGACTACTTGAATGGCCTGCACCAGTTTCTGAGCTTATTCCAGCACTTCCTGCATTTTTAGTTTTGCTTTGCTGTGCACAAGTCCTCCCCTCCGCCCCTTCACCCATCGCCCTCTCCATAAAGGAGGATCATGATGGTGTCCCCTACCAGACAAGTCCAGGAAGGGACATGCACAACAATGTTCCATGAGCTGGTTCGAAGATGCCCGCGCATGCGCCCCGCTGCCCGTCGCTCCCCTCACCCAATCAGCCTCCGCCCCTCTGCAAAGGTGGCCGCCGTCATCACGGGCCCGCGCATGCGCGTCACTTTCCCCCTCCCCCCCGAACCCACCTCCACCCCCTTTACGAAGATGGCCGCCGTCATCACGGGCCCGCGCATGCGCCCCGCTGCCCGTCGCTTCCCCCCTCCCCCCCGAACCCACCTCCACCCCCTTTACGAAGATGGCCGCCGTCACCCAGGGCCCGCGTCGCCCGGAGGCCGCCCCCCCCCCGCGGATTCACCGCCAACGCGGGGCACGGGAGGCCCTGACTCGGGGTTTGTTCGGTCCGCTGGCCGTTCACGGCGCCTCCCCTCCCTCTCGGACCGCCCCTCTGCCAGGTTGTGTTTATCGCTCTCACCGGCGATGGAGCCGAAGTGACCTCCTCGCCCTCGGAGTGTCCGCACCGTGCGCGTCGCACTGCGCATGCTCCGGTCGTGTCCCATGCGCCTGCGCGGTGGCTCGTAGGGCGTGGTCTGCTTGGTTGCGGATGACCGCAGGATGCACGAGCTGCGGTGGGCCATTCAGCCCATCGAGTCTGCGCTGCCATTCAATCATATGTGGTTGATTTGATCCTCTTTGCGTGTTGTTCAGCATGGAGCAGTTAACATTATATCTCTTTCAGGCTGCTCCACCATTATCATCAGCAATTACTATAAATTCAACGTCCCAAGATCCTGATGAAGGAGCGGCTCTCTGAAAGCTAGTATTTCCAAATAATCCTATTGGAGTATAACCTGGTGTTGTGTGATTTTTAACATTGTCAATATATTCATGGCTGGTCATCCAACTCAATATCTTGTTCCGGCTTTCTGCCCGTATCTTTTGCTCTCCTTGGCTCTAAAAGGTATAGCTAACTCCATTTTGAAAACGTTCAATGTTTTGGCCTGAGCCACTTCTATGGCGGAGGATTCCACAGGCTCACCTTTCTCTGGGTGAAGAAATTTCTCATAATTTCATTCCTAAATTGCGTACCGTTAAACTGTGATCCCTGGCTCTGGATTCTGCAGTCTCTGGGGACGCCATTTATGCATTTACTCCAGAATTTTACGGGTTTCTCTTACATGCCCTCCTCATACATTGGATGGCATGGTGGCTGATTGGTTCACACTGCTGCCTCACAACACCAGGGACCTGGGTTCGATTCCATCTTTGGGGGACACTTTTGCACATTCTTCCTGAGTCTGCAGGTCCCCTCTGGGTCCCCTAGTTTCCTCCCACAGTCCAAAGATGGCTAGGCAGGTGATAAACCTCCTGCCCTCCATTCCTTCTGCTCCAACCCCAACCTCAACATCAAACCCGCAGACCGGGGTAGGGGGGGGTGGCGGGGAAAGTGGTAGATTGGCGCATCAATCTCTACACTGCTGAAGCCAGGTGCCAAATCGCAGATACCTCCTCCTACTGCCCCTTCCACCACGACTTCACCTCCTATCGCCAAAGCATCATCTCCCAGACCATTCGCAACCTCATCACGTCTGGCAATCTCCCATCTAGAGTCTCCAACCTCATTGTCCATGAACGCCACACTGCCCGATTCTACCACCTACCGAAGATTCACAAATCTGACGTTCCCAGTCGACCCATTGCCTCAGCCTGCTCCTGTCCTATTGAAATAACCTCTGTTCGAGTCTGATCTCCAGCATCTGCAGTCCTCACTTTCTCCTAGCTGATGTTCACAGGGACCCATCACAAATCTGTGCTTTTCCAACACCACTCTCAACCTGACTCTAATCTCCAGCATCCGCAGTACCCACTTTGGCCCAGTCTGACACTTCCCAACCCAGTGTGCTTTGGTCCCTTTGTGGACAGGCAGAATTCTGACTGGATACTGCAACCTGAAGGTACTAAGCAAAACACAGAAAAGATTTATCCCATGCAGTAATCTGTAAAAATTCGAGTGGCCAAGAACTGTTTATAGTAAAAATTAACAACATTATTTCTTAAAGTATAACGGAGAATAATGAACTAACCACTATTTACAATTTCTTTCTCAAACCTATCTGTTACCTTCCCTTCTACAATACTAGTCCGATAAAACTCCCAGTCAAGATTTATAAAACCACACTTCTTATCTCAAAACCAGGCAGCTTTCGTTCCTCTATTTGGATCTTCCTGTGTCTTCTTTCCTCCTTGTTGGGAATTTCTGCGTCACAGGTTACTGATCGAAAAGGCACATTTAAGAGCGAGCTATTTTTCAGGCAGTCTGGTTACATGCTTGGCAGTTCTCCTCCCAACTGCTCAATTTTCCCCGGTCTTATACCCCCATAGCATCAGTTTGTATCATTGGCTTTTAAGATTGTCAGTATGTGAAATTCAAACTGGGTTGGAGTTTGATATTTTTTGGGGTATAATTTAAACTGATTGGCTGAATTCAAATTTTTTTTTTCTCCAGGCAACAAGCTAATCGAGTTTAGATATGATTAGACTAGATTCTCTACAGTGTGGAAACAGGCCCTTCGGCCCAACCAGGCCACATCGACCCTCCGAAGAGTAGCCCACCCAGACCCATTTCCCTCTAACTAATGCACCTAACACTATGGGCGATTTAGCATGGCAAAATCACCTGACCTGCACATCTTTGGACTGTGGGAGGAAACCGGAGCACCCGGAGAAAACCCATGCAGATACGGGCAGAATGTGCAAACTCCACACAGACAGTCGCCCAAGGCTGGAATCGAACCTGGGACCCTGGTGCTGTGAGGCAGCAGTGCTGACCACTGAGTCACCATGAGTGTTCAAGCAAGTTGACATTTTGGATTAGTGGTGCTGGAAGAGCACAACAGTTCAAGCAGCATCCAGGTAGCTTTGAAATCGACGTTTCGGGCAAAAGCCCTTCATCAGGAATAAAGACAGTGAGCCTGAAGCATGGAGAGATAAGCTAGAGGAGGGTGGGGGTGGGGAGAAAGTACGCTTCAGGCTCACTGCCTTTATTCCTGATGAAGGGCTTTTGCCCGAAACGTCGATTTCAAAGTTACCTGGATGCTGTCTGAACTGCTGTGCTCTTCCAGCACCACTAATCCAGAATCTGGTTTCCAGCATCTGCAGTCATTGTTTTTACCTCGAAGTTTACATTTTGGCCTTATTGAGAACACTTAGGGCTGTGTCCAGTAGTTCGGTTGCTTTTGACGCTCTTAAAGTACACCCACATCTTCAGAACATAGGAGTGATGACAAATTGCCCCATATTGTTCTGGGGTGGGTGGATTAGGTACATTAGTTAGAGGTAATAGGGTAGGGGAATGGGTCTGCGTGGGTTACTCTTTCGAGGGAGGGTGTGGATATGCTGGGCCGAAGGGCCTGTTTTGATGCTGTAGGGAATCTTTGGAGGACACAGGATTGGCTGGTGGATGGTAAACAGAGTCATTTTCAGCTTGGTGAGCTGGTACTGGTGGAAGGCTGGGTGCAGAAGGGTCACTGTTAAAGCACATGGGATCTGGGTTCGATTCCAGCCTCGAATTGTTTTTGTCTCCAGGCAACAAGCTAACCAAGTTGTTTGAGCAAGTGTTACGTTGTTGGCTTCTTGAGAATACTTGGTGCTGTGTCCGCTAGTTCTGCTACTTTTAACTCTCTTAAGGTACACCCACATCTTCAGAACACAGGAGTGATGATAACCACCCAGGCAGACACGATGGTCAATAACAGCACTTCTTCTTCCTTTGGAGGCTCAGGGGGTTTGGCATGACTGAACAGGACCCTCACCAACGTGCTGGAGACACATCACGGAAAGCACTCTATTTGGATGCATCGCAGCCTGGTGTGGCAACTGCTCTGCCCAGGACTGGAAGAAACTATGGAGGTTTGTGAACACAAGCCAGGCCATCATGCAAGCCAACCTCCCATCTGTGGATCACCTTTTGTCACGGACTGGGCCAGACCCCCTCAAAACCTTTCGAGAAAGTAACTTTTGCTCAGAGAGATAAGTGGGGGGGGGGGGGGGGGGGAGCTGGAGGGGGAAGGTACCTGGGAATGCGATAGGTAAATGGAGGTGGGAGCTGACGGCCATAGGTCGGAGAGGAGGGTGGAGCGGATAGGTGGGAAGGAAGATGGACAGGTCATGAAGATGGTGTCCAGTTGGAAGGTTGGATCTGGGGTTAGGTAGGGGGTAGGGGAAATGAGGAAACCGGTGAAATCCACTTCAATGCCGTGGGGTTGGAGGGTCCCAAGGCGGAAGATGAGGCGATCTTCCTTCAGGTTTCAGGTGGTTAGGGAGCAGCGATGGATGCGTGTCCTTGGCTGAGTGGGAGGGAGAGTTGAAGCTACCTTCCTCCCCAGCTCTACCCCCACCTCCCTCCCATTTATCTCTCTACCCCCTCGGCTCACAAGCCTCATTCCTGATGAAGGGCTTTTGCCCGAAACGCCGATTCTCCTGCTCCTCGGATGCTGCCTGACCTGCTGTGCTTTTCCAGCACCACATTCTCGACTCTGACTCTCCAGCATCTGCAGTCCTCACTTTCTCCGAACCCTGTTGGTTGTTCTAAGCCAGGAGGGATGCAGCTGGTCAAACCCCTTCATTTTAAACAAAACAGAATTTACTTCCTCCATTACCCGATGAAACACAAACAAAACGGAACCGGATAACTTAACCCATCCAAAAACCCAGCAGATTACACTAACTCAACGATGCTGCCCCCGATGCTTGCAACAACGCCCATAAACGTCCCTTGGCTCAACAGGTAAAATCAAACCCAGGGTCTTCCAGGAGAGAATTCCGAGAGAGATTACTAGCATGAACCTGCTTCTTTGGATCAAGCAGCTTTCAACACTGCCCGACAGCTTTCAGTGAATAGCCACACTAAACCAGAGAAAAGCTGACCTGGAAGAACTGGCCACTCCCCTTTCATTGTGCAAGTGTCTGTTTTAATCTTGAACGCCTTTTGCCTGAGTCAGTATCTTTTGGTTCTAATCAAACTGACCCTAAAGCCTTAACAAGTTTTGAGAAGATTTGTAGCTCAGGTTGAGGTTTTGGATGTCAGATTGCTCGCTGAGCTGGAATGTTAATTTCCAGACGGTTCGTCACACTACTAGGTAACATCTTCAGTGGGAGTCTGGGGGAAGCACTACTAAAAATTCCTGCTTTCTATTTCGATCTTTGGATCTCTTTGGGTTGGTGATGTCATTTCCTGTGGTGAAGTCACTTCCTGTTCCTTTTCTCAGGGGGTGGTAGATGGGGTCTAACTCGATGTGTTTGTTGTTAGAGTTCCGGTTGGAATGCCATGCTTCCAGGAATTCTCGTGCATATCTTTGTCTGGCCCTAAAGCCCTTCGAACTTAGACTTTTCGGAGTCCGTGTCTTCGACGACCTCTCTGGAGAAAAAAAGCCAAGGGCAACATAACCTTGTTAAAGGAGCATCATCATCGTAAACTCCACCTTTCTTTGCCACAGAGAGGCAGACAACATCATCAAAGAAGCTCCCCACCCTGCCAATACTCTATTCTAAACTCTTCCGTCAAGGCAGAAGGTACAGAGGCTTAAACACATGTGCCAAGAGGTTCAACAACAGCTTCTTTAATTCCTGAAGAAGGGCTTATGCCCGAAACGTCGATTCTCCTGCTCCTTGGATGCTGCCTGACCTGCTGCACTTTTCCAGCAACACATTTTTCAACAGCTTCTTTCCCACTGTCATTAGACTTCTGAATGGACCTTTCCCATTTGAAGTCAAATGTTGATCATGCTTTTGTGCACTTCCTGTGTAGCCATAACCTTGCATGCCTCACTCTGTCTAAGCACGTTATGATCTGCTCATACTGCACACAAAACATTTTACTCTACTACAGGTGACCCCACTGCACGATACACTCTCTCTCTCTCTCTCTCTCACAGACACACACTCACTTACCCATGCAGACCGTCCCTCACACACAAGCTCTCTCTCATATGCACTTACACCCCCTGCACTCACACCAACAGATGCACCCTCTCACACATACCCCATCTCACCTGCACACACACTTAACCAAGCCTACACACTCAATCAATGATGTGCACTAACACCCACATGCGCACACTCAATCTCTCGCTCCTACATATAAGCTTATAGGGTGAACTTGTTTTTGTAGAATTACATTTTATTTTGCTCCAATCCATGTAAAACTTTGTAAAACTATGCAGAGGTCTTGTCAGTCTATCTCAACATTGGTAAAAACAATGACTGCAGATGCTGGAAACCAGATTCTGGATTAGTGGTGCTGGAAGAGCACAGCAGTTGATTTCGAAGCTATTTGGA
This sequence comes from Chiloscyllium punctatum, assembly GCF_047496795.1. Lineage (NCBI taxonomy): Eukaryota > Metazoa > Chordata > Chondrichthyes > Orectolobiformes > Hemiscylliidae > Chiloscyllium > Chiloscyllium punctatum. Next base: position 47,726,131 of record NC_092774.1, on the reverse strand, counting down.
TGCTGCCTGAACTGCTGTGCTATCTCAACATTGGGACATTCACAGAGATTTCACAGCTGTTGTTTAAAAAGCTGAGTTAACTTAAGAATGTTAAAAATCACACAACACCAGGTTATAGTCCAACAGGTTTAATTGGAAGCACTAGCATTCAGAGTGCTGCTCCTTCATCAGGTGGTTGTGGAGAATAAGATCATGGTCACAGAATTTATAGCCAAAAGAGTTCAGTGTCATGGAGATGTGATACAGTAAACCATTTTAGATAATAATCTCTTATAATGGGATAAGCTGCTTTCTGTTCTTTCATATGTAAACACCAGAACTTCTTTTAAATTACATTCTCAAGATATGATACGGGGGTGCCGGAGTTGGACTGGGGTGGACAAAGTGAAAAATCACACAACACCAGGTTATAGTCCAACAGGTTTCTTTGGAGGCACTAGCTTTTGCAGACAACATGGCACCTATTGTTAAAGTTCACTTGAGAATATAACTTTAAAAACAGGTTCTGGGATTTACATATGAAAGAACTGACACCAACATGGTCATTCGAAAAGATGAGTGACTTAACAAACAAGCAAGGTCTTTTTTCAATATATCATTTCAGTTACATCACACTGTAAACCTTTGCTATTAATTCTGTGATTTACGATCTTATACTCCACAACCACTTGCTGAAGGAGCAGCGCTCCAAAAGTTAGTGGTTTCAAATAAAGTTGTTGAGCTATCACCTGATGTGTTGTGATTTTTAACTTTGTACATCCCAGACCAACACTGGCACCTCCAAAACATTGCAAAAGATGAAAGACTCAAGCTAAAATAGTTTACTAATTTGGCATTGCAATCCTGTTACAATACATTCTGTCTTATGGTCCTATTCCACTATCACTTAACGAAGGAGCGGCGCTCCGAAAGCTAGTGCTTCCAAATAAACCTATTGGACTATAACCTGGCGTTGTGTGATTTTAAACTTTGCACACCCCAGTCCAACACCGGCATCTCCAAATCATGACTCCCTGACACTGGACTCCATTGGCTATAAATTCTGTGAGAATGATCTTAACCTCCACAACCACCTGATGAAGGAGCAGCGCTCCGAAAGCTAGTGCTTCCAAATAAACCTGTTGGACTCTAACCCCGATGTTGTGTGACTTTTTTTTAAACTTCATTTGGAAGCACTAGCTTTCGAGGTGCTGCCCCTTCGTCAGGCGGTGGTGGAACAGGACCAGAGGACACAGCATTTATAGCAAAAGGGTTACAGGGATTATATTAAACAAACTTAGATCAAGTCTTGCATCTTTTAGGATGGGATATGCTGGTTTAGGCTCTTTAATATGGAAATTCGAGGGCTTCCAAAGAAACCTGTTGGACTATAACCTGGTGTTGTGTGATTTTTAAGTTTAAGGTAAAAACAATGACTGCAGATGCTGAAAACCAAATACTGGATTAGTGGTGCTGGAAGAGCACAGCAGTTCAGGCAACATCCAACGAGCAGCGAAATCGACGTTTCGGGCAAAAACCCTTCATCAGGAATAAAGGCAGTGAGCCTAAAGCGTGGAGAGATAAGCTAGAGGAGGGTGGGGGTGGGGAGAGAGTAGCATAGAGTACAATGGGTGAGTGGGGGAGGAGATGAAGGTTATAGGTCAGGGAGGAGAGGGTGGAATGGATAGGTGGAAAAGAAGATAGGCAAGTCGGACAAGTCTGCATAAGTCAAGGAGACAGTGCTGAGCTGAAAGTTTGAAACTAGGATGAGGTGGGGGAAGGGGAAATGAGGAAGCTGTTGAAGTCCACATTGATGCCCTGGGGTTGAAGTGTTCCGAGGCGGAAGATGAGGCGTTCTTCCTCCAGGCGTCTGGTGGTGAGGGAGCAGCGAAGGAGGCCCAGGACCTCCATGTCCTCGGCAGAGTGGGAGGGGGAGTTGAAATGTTGGGCCACGGGGCGGTTTGGTTGATTGGTGCGGGTGTCCCGGAGATGTTCCCTAAAGCGCTCTGCTAGGAGGCGCCCAGTCTCCCCAATGTCGAGGAGACCACATCGGGAGCAACGGATACAATAAATGATATTAGTGGATGTGCAGGTGAAACTTTGATGGATGTGGAAGGCTCCTTTAGGGCCTTGGATAGAGGTGAGGGAGGAGGTGTGGGCACAGGTTTTACAGTTCCTGCGGTGGCAGGGGAAAGTGCCAGAATGGGAGGGTGGGTCGTAGGGGGGGGGGTGTGGACCTGACCAGGTAGTCACGGAGGGAACGGTCTTTGCGGAAGGCGGAAAGGGGTGGGGAGGGAAATATATCCCTGGTGGTGGGGTCTGTTTGGAGGTGGCGGAAATGTCGGCGGATGATTTGGTTGATGCGATGGTTGGTAGGGTGGAAGGTGAGCACCGGGGGGGGGTTCTGTCCTCGTTCCGGTTGGAGGGGTGGGGTCTGAGGGCGGAGCTGCGGGATGTGGACGAGATGCGCTGGAGGGCATCTTTTAACCACGTGGGAAGGGAAATTGCGGTCTCTAAAGAAGGAGGCCATCTGGTGTGTCCTGTGGTGGAACTGGTCCTCCTGGGAGCAGATCCGGCGGGAGGCGGAGGAATTGGGAATACGGGATGGCGTTTTTGCAGGAGGTAGGGTGGGAAGAGGTGTAATCCAGGTGGCTGTGGGAGTCGGTGGGTTGGTAAAAAATGTCAGTGTCAAGTCGGTTGTCATTAATGGAGATGGAGAGGTTCAGGAAGGAGAGGGAGGTGTCCAAGACTGGCTCCTTCAAGTCCCATACTTAGGTATGGGACAACAAGAAATCAAATCAGTCTCCCCTGCTCCACACAAAACAATCCTCTCAGAACAAACTTCTTATTTCTTTTATTTCTCTCTGAAACAGGTCACCCCTGACAGATCAGCGGCCGGGGAATCACTCCCCCGGAGTCATTTGAGGCTCTGCACCCGCGCTCCAGCTCCCGCCTTCTTCCCGCTCGTCAGGGGATCACCATGGGGACCCAAGTGACCGACGGCGGCTCCCGGCCAATAGGGCGAGGGTTAGCCGGGAGGTAGGGGCGGTGACTTGCCGCGCCAACCAATCAGAGTGGGAAAGGGGCGGGGGCTGGAGGACCGAACGTGGGCGGAGGTCCTCCAACCAATCAGCACGAATTAAGGGGCGGGGGCTAGAGGACTGAATGAGGGCGGAGGTCCTCCAACCAATCAGCGTGGGAAAGAGGGCGGGGCTGGAGGACCGAACGCGGGTGGAGGTCCTCCAATCAGTCAGCACGAAGCGAAGGGGCGGGGGGCTGGAGGACCGAACGTGGGCGGAGGTCCTCCAACCAATCAGCGTGGGAAAGAGGGCGGGGCTGGAGGACCGAATGAGGGCGGAGGTCCTCCAACCCAGTCAGGCTGGACGAAGGAGCGGGGCTGGAGGACTGAAGGCGCGTGCTGTTGCTTCGACCAATCAGAGTAAATGAGGGGCGGGACTGGAGGACCGAACTGGGTCGGTGGTCCTCCAAGCAATTACAGTGAATGAAGGGGCGGGGGCTGGAGGACCAAATACCCTGGAAACATCAACCCAAATCAAGACAAGTGTTGGTTTTCTCTCAGTTTCCATCCTGATTTGACAGCAATTTATTTATTTGCAAACTGACTTCACGGGATGTGAACTTGAACTGATTTGCCAGCAGGAAACTCAATGCTCCCTGTGCTGGGACAGTGGAAGGAAGATTGACCACATCAGGGGATGGGGCAACAGGGACAATAAATAAGGGGTTCCAAATTGGGGCAAATGAAAGAGACCAAGGAAACCATGGAACCCCGAAAGAGTGGAAACAGCCCTTTGTCCCAAGTCCGCACCAATCCTCCGAAGATTAACCCTGGAGTGTTGGAGGCTGAGGGGTGACCTTACAGAAGTTTACAAAATTATGAAGGGCATGGATACACTATATAGGCAAAAAACTTTCCCCTGGGGTCGGGGAGTCCAGAACGAGAGGGGCATAGGTTTAGGGTGAGAGGGGAAAGATATAAGCGGGACACAAGGGACAACGTTTTCACACAGAGGATGGTACGGGTATGGAATGAGCTGCCAGAGGAAGTGGTGGAGGCTGGTACAATTGCAACATTTAAGAGGCATTTAGATGGTTTTCTGAATAGGAAGGGTTTGGAGGGATACGGGCCGGGTGCTGGCAGGTGGGACTAGATTGGGTTGGGATATCTGGTCGGCGTGGACGGGGTTGGACCAAAGGGTCTGTTTCCATGCTGTACATCTCTATGACTCTAATCCAGACCTATTCCCCTAACTAATGCGCCTAACCTGAATACTATGGGCAATTTAGCATGGCCACTTCACCTGAACTGCACATCTTTGGACTGTGGGAGGAAACTACACAGACGCAGGGAGAACACGCAAACTCCACACAGTCACCCCATGGGTGGAATTGAACCTGGGTCCCTGGTGCTGTGAGGCAGCAGTGCCAACCACTGAGCCACTGTACCACCTGTGGTACAACTGGCGTTATTGTTGGACTGCTAATCCAGAGCCCCAGGTCATGTCCTGGGGACCCGGGTTCGAGTCCTGCCATGGCAGATGGTGGAATTGGAATTCAATAAAAAATCTGGAATTAAGAGTCCAATGATGACCATGAGTTTAGATCAGAGTGGTGCTGGAAAAGCACAGCAGGTCAGGCAGCATCCGAGGAGCAGGAAAATCGACGTTTCGGGCAAAAGCCCTTCATCAGGAATAGAGGCAGGAAGCCTCTGGGATGGAGAGAGAAATGGGGGGGGGGAGAAGGTAGCATAGAGTACAATGGGTGAATGGGGTTGGGGATGGAGGTGATAGGTCAGAGGGGAGAGTGAGGGAAGGTAGCAGAGAGTACAATCGGTGAATGGGGGTGGGGATGGAGGTGATAGGTCAGAGAGGAGGGTGGAGTGGCTAGGTGGGAAGGGAGATGGGCAGGTAGGACAGGTCATGAGGGCGGTGCTAAGCTGGAAGGTTGGGACTGAGGTGAGCTGGGGGGGGGGGGAAATGAGGAAACTGGTGAAGTCCAAATTGATGCCCTGGGGTTGAAGTGTTCCTAGGCGGAAGATGAGGCTTTCTTCCTCCAGGTGTCAGTGGTGAGGGAGCGGCTGTGGAGGAGGCCCAGGACCTCCATGTCCTCGGCAGAGTGGGAGGGGGAGTTGAAATGTTGGGCCACAGGGCGGTTTGGTTGATTGGTGTGGGTATCCCAGAGATGTTCCCTAAAGTGCTCTGCTAGGAGGCGCCCAGTCTCCCCAATGTAGAGGAGACCACATCGGGAGCAACGGATACAATAAATGATATTGGTGGATGTGCAGGTGAAACTTTGATGGATGTGGAAGGCTCCTTTGGGGCCTTGGATGGTGGGGAGGGAGGAGGTGTGGGCACAGGTTTTGCAATTCTTGCGGTGGCAGGGGAGGGTGCCAGGACGGGAGGGTGGGTTGTTGGGGGGGCAAGTCGATTGTCAGAAAAGCCCAGCTGGTTCACTAATGTCCTTTTAAGGAAGGAAATTGCCATCCTAACCTTGTCTGGGCCTACATGTGACTCCAGACCCACAGCAATGTGGTTGACTCTCAACTGCCTTTTGGGTAATCCGGGATGGGTAATAAATATTGGCCCGGCCAGACACGCCCTCATCCTGTGAACTAATAAAGAAAGAAAAACTGTATTCACACCACTAAGGGCAAGTTCGTCTGCTCTACTTGTGGGAAGGGATTCAGACTGGGGAGCGTCTGTTCCCCTGCTTCCAGTTCATGAACGTATTCACACCGTCATCCAAACTGGTGACTCACCAGCGGGTTCACTCTGAGGAGGAACAATTCTGCTGCACTCAATGTGTAAACAGGTTCAGACATTGATCCAATCTCAAAGACCACCAGCGCATTCACACTGAGGAGAGGCTGTTCAGCTGCTCTGTGTGTATGGGGAAGGGATTAACTCAGTCTTCAGGCCTGGTGAGACACCAGGGGGTTCGCACCGGGGAAAGGCCATTCAGTTGCTCCGTGTGTGTGTGAGGAAAGGATTAACTCAGCTTTTCGGCCGAGTGAGACACCAGTGATTCGGTCTGGGGAAAGCCCAATCAGTTGCTCTGTGTGGGGTAAGCGATTACTCAGCCTTCGGGCCTAGTGAGACACCAGCGAGTTCACACTGGGGAGAGGCCGTTCAGCTGCTCCATGTGTCTGGGGAAGGGATTACTCAGCCTTTGGACCTGGTGAGGTACCAGCAAGTTCATACTGGGGAGAGGCCAGTCAGCTGTTCTGTGCGTGTGTGAGGAAAGGATTAACTCGGCCTTCAGGCCTAGTGAGATACCAGCGGGTTCACACTGAAGAGAGGCTGTTCAGCTGCTCGGTGTGTGTGGGGAAGGGATTACTCGGCCTTCAGGCCTGGTGAGGTACCGGTGGGTTCACACTGGGGAGAGGCTGTTCAGCTGCTCGGTGTGTGTGGGGAAGGGATTACTCAGCCTTCAGGCCTGGTGAGACACCGGTGGGTACACACTGGGGAGAGGCCGTTCAGCTGCTATGTCTTTGTGTGGGGGGGAAGGGATTAACTCAGGCTCCGGGCCTGGTGAGGTACCAGTGGGTTCGCACTGGGGGAAGAGGCCATTCAGCTGCTCCCCCTGCAGAAGGAGATTCAGGCGTTTCTCCACTGTCCTTGCTCGCTGGTGGGGTCACAGAGAGAGACACTTCACCCGCCGCGTGTGTGGAAAGCGATCCACCCAATCCTGCACCTCAATGGTGCCTGAGCAATGTCGTCATGACGACAGGGTCAGTTCTGCTGTGAATCACATCCAGGATCATTTGTGGTTGCTGACACCAACTGCCTGGATCACTGACTGGAGATTTCCGTCCTGAACACCTTCCTGGTTTGCGACTTAGCACTTTCCTATTTGAAATTTATTAAAAAACTGCCGATGCTGGAAAGCAGGGACAAAAACACGGAGGTCCGGCAGCATCTGTGGAAAGAAATCCGAGTTTCGAGTCCAGTGACCAATCCCCTCCTCGGTCCAGAACAGAACTTACCCGTTTGAAAACCTCTTTGTGATCTTTCAGCTTCATTCAAAAACTCTGAATTGAATCTAATTTCCATTAAAAAAAAACGGTGAACATTTGCTTCGATTCCTAAGTTAATCTTTGGTGGAAAATCGACAGTATCTAAAAGGGTCCAGTGATTATAGGAAGGATGTGGAAGCTTTGCGAAGGGTTCAGAGGAGATTTACCAGGATGTTGCCTGGTCTGGAGGGAAGGTCTTTCGAGGAAAGGCTGAGAGACTTGAGGCTGTTTTCGTTAGAGAGAAGGAGGTTGAGAGGTGACTTAATTGAGACATATAAGATAATCAGAGGGTTAGATAGGGTGGACAGGGAGAGCCTTTTTCTTCAGATGGTGATGGCTGGCACAAGGGGACATAGCTTTAAATTGAGGATTGATAGATATAGGGCAGATGTCAGAGGTAGTTTCTTTACTCAGGGAGTCGTAGGGGTGTGGAATGCACTGCCTCCAACAGTAGTTGGCTCGCCAACTTAGAGTCATAGAGTCATAGAGATGTACAGCACGGAAACAGACCCTTTGGTCCAACCCGTCCATGCTGACCAGATATCCCAACCCAATCTAGCCCCACCTGCCAGCACCCAGCCCATATCCCTCCAAACCCTTCCTATTCATATACCCATCCAAATGCCTCTTAAAATGTTGCAATTGTACCAGCCTCCATCACTTCCTCTGGCAGCTCATTCCATACACGTACCACCCTCTGTGTGAAAAAGTTGCCCCTTAGGTCCCTTTTATATCTTTCCCCTCTCACCCTAAACCAATGCCCTCTAGTTCTGGACTCCCCCAACCCAGGGAAAAGACTTTGTCTATTTATCCTATCCATGCCCCTCATGATTTTGTAAACCTCTATAAGGTCACCCCTCAGCCTCTGACGCTCCGGGGAAAACAGCCCCAGCCTGTTCAGCCTCTCCCTGTAGCTCAGATCCTCCCAACCCTGGCAACATCCTTGTAAATCTTTTCTGAACCCTTTCAAGTTTCACAACATCCTTCCTATTCATATCCCCATCCAGATGCCCTTTGAGGCGGCACGGTTGCACAGTGGTTAGCACTACTGCCTCACAGCACCAGAGACCTGGGTTCAATTCCCACCTCAGGCGACTGACTGTGTGGAGTTTGCACGTTCTCCCCGTGTCTGCGTGGGTTTCCTCCGGGTGCTCCGGTTTCCTCCCACAGTCCAAAGATGTGCAGGTTAGGTGAATTGGCCATGCTAAATTGCCCATAGTATTAGGTGAAGGTATAAATGTAGGGGAATGGGTCTGGGTGGGTTGCGCTTTGGCGGGTCGGTGTGGACTTGTTGGGCCGAAGGGCCTGTTTCCACACTAAGTAATCTAAATGTTGTAATTGTACCAGCCTCCACCACTTCCTCTGGCAGCTCACTCCCTACACGTACCACCCTCTGTGTGGAAACGCTGCCCTTGATTGATCATTTCTCATTTTATTAAACATGGTGGTTTTTCACTGGCCAATAAATATGCAAGGCTGAAGATTTGGTTTCAACAATAAAATGGAAGTTTGTTGAGGAATAAATCACACGAAAGTCGAACAAGCAAAGCTGTCTAAATATAACCCGGTTTGAAAGGAAGACGAAATCAACGGTACTCCCCACACAGCTCACAGTTACACACCAGGGAATTGTTCCTTCTGACAGTTTTGTTTAACTGCTTTTCAGCTGTGGGTCTGTGAGCTTAGAAACCTCCCCACTCCCAGCCCCTCCTCCACAAACAGTCTCTTGCAAAACAGATGTTGCCTGATCATTGTCACGTTGCTGTTTCTGGAGACTAATGTCCCAAACATCCTGAGGTTCAGGACGTTCGGGATATAAATTCAGTCAACTGCAGCCCAGTGTCTGCCGTTAACCGCAAAGCGCAGCTGCCTCACAGCAACAGGGTCCCAGGTTCGATTCCTGCCTCGGGGCAACTGTCTGTGTGGAGTTTGCACATTCTCCCCCGTGTCTGCGTGGGTTTCCTCCGGGTGCTCCGGTATCCTCCCACAGTCCAAAGATGTGCAGGTCAGGGTGGATTGGCCATGTTAATTTGCCCATAGTGTTAGGTATAGGGGAATGGGTCTGGGTGGGTTACGTTTCGGACAGTCGCCCTAAGGCTGGAATCAAACCTGGGTCCCTAGCACTGAACATAAAACATTCCAGTGCAGTACAGGCCCTTCGGCCCTCGATGTTGCGCTGACCTGTGAAATCTGAAGCCCATCTATCCTACACTATTCCATTCTCATCCATATGTTTATCTAATGACCATTTAAATGCCCTTAAAGTTGGCGAATCTACTCCTGTTGCAGGCAGGGCATTCCGCACCCCTACTACTCTCTGAGTAAAGAAACTACCTCTGACACCTATCTTATATCTATCACCCCTCAGTTTAAATCTATGTCCCCTGCTACTAGCCATCACCATCTGAGGTAAAAGGCTCTCACTGTCCATCGTATCTAACACTCTGATTATCTTATATGTCTATATTAAGTCACCTCTTAACCTTCCTTTCTCTAATGAAACCAGCCTCTCGTCCCTCAGCCTTTCCTTATAAGATCTTCCTTCCATCCCAGGCAACATCCTATTAAATCTCCTCTGAACCCTTTCCAAAGCTTCCTCATCCTTCTTATAACGCGGTGACCAGAACTGTGCACAATACTCCAAGTGCATCCGCACCAGGGTTTTGTACAGCTGCAACGTGACCTCGTGGCTCCGAAACTCAATCCCTCTCCCAATAAACTCTAACACACCTTCTTAACAACCCTGTCAGCTTGGGTGGCAACCTTCAAGGATCTGTGTGCCTGGACACCGAGATCTCTCTGCTCACCTACACTACCAAGAATCTTACCATTAGCCCCAGTACTCAGCATTCCTGTTACTCCTTCCAAAGTGAATCACCTCACACTTTTCCACGTTAACCTCCATTTGCCACTTCCCAGCCCAGCCCTGCAGCTTACCTATGTCACTCTGTCAGCTGCAACATCCTTTGGCACTATCCACAACTCCACCGACCTTAGGGTCGTCTGCGAATTTACTCGGCGAAAAGTGAGGCCTGCAGATGCTGGCGAATAGAGTTGAGAGTGTGGTGCTGGAAAAGCACAGCTGGTCAGGCAGCGTCCGAGGAGCAGGAGAATCGATGTTTCAGGCAAAAGCCCTTTGTCAGGAATGATTTACTGTAAACTTTACTAACCCATCCTTCTCCACCCTCATCTCGGTCATTTATAAAAACTGACAAACAGCAGTGGCCCCAAAACGGATCCTTGCGGTAACTGAACTCCAGGATGAACATTTCCCATCAACCACCACCCTCTGTCTTCTTTCAGGTAGCCAATTTCTGATCCAAACTGCTAAACTGCCCTCAATCCCGTGCCTCTGTATTTTGCACAGTGGCCTACTGAGGGGATCGTTATCAACAAGTCTTACAGAGATCCAGGTACACCACATCAACCGCTTTACCCTCGTCTACCTGTTTGGTCACCCCCCACTCAATAGGGTTTGTGAGGCACGAACGACTCTTCATAAAAGTCAGCAGTTCTAGTCACTGAGCTACCGTGCCACTGCCCCTCGTCTCTGCCCCTTGCGAATGGCGACAGCAGAGAGGGACGGTGTTCCTTTAAATATGCAGATCCTCTGCCAGACTCTGCACATGCTCCATTGTCCCAAAGAGCACTCCCTATTCTCCGGTGTTGCTGAGGGAATGATGTGGGAAAGAGAGCTCCCAAGCTGCCGGATCGCTGGTAGGAGGTGAATTTCCCAAACCTCCCAGGTAGGGAAGCAAGGAGAGGGAAAATGACTGGGGCCAGTATCCAGAGCAACCTCTTAACTTTCTCCCCCCCCATGACTCCCAACGCCAATTCAGCCCCTGACTCCCACTCCAACTCTCCCAGCTCTCTCCTAACTGCAGCCACCCCCCAGAAGGGGTGGCACGGTGGCACAGTGGTTAGCACTGCTGCCTCACGTCGCCAGAGACCCGGGTTCAATTCCCGCCTCGGGCGACTCTCCCTGTGTCTGCGTGGGTTTCCTCCGGGTGCTCCGGCTTCCTCCCACAGTCCAAAAATGTGCAGGTTAGGTGAATTGGCCATGCTAAATTGCCTCTAGTGTTAGGTTCAGGGGTAAATGTAGGGGTGTGTGTGTGGGTCTGGGTGTGTTTCTCTTCAGAGGGGCGGTGTGGACTTGTTGGGCCAAAGGGCCTGTTTCCGCACTGTAAGTAATCTACTCTAATCAAAACTCCCAGTTCCAACTCTCCCTGCAATGTGGAAGCGAGTCGTTCGGCCCATCACGTCCTCACCTACCTTCCAAAGAGATTCCAGTCACACCCTCACTCCAAGCCCTCCGTTTCACTAGGCTAACGCACCTAACCTACTGTGGGGATATAGGTAAAGTAGTGTTGCTTCTGCAATTATAATTACTTTTATGCAAGGTAAATGAACTCACACCAGTGTGTAATTGTTTCAACTAAGAGCTGAGTCAACAAGAATGCAAACTATGTGGAGGAAATGCATAATTGTTTTTGCATTAGCTAAAATTGTATGCAAGAATGAAACGTGACTGCAAAACAATGGTATATTAAAGACAAATAGATAAGGTGCTGTGAGGATGAAGGTTAAGCCAGATATGCTTGTACAAGCAGTAGTTATAAGCATCTGTTTCCCACTTTTACAGAAACACAGGAACAAACCCCAATTAAAAGGTCATAAGGATCAGTATGGTTGGGGAAAGCACAGATGGAGGGAGTAGATAATGGTAAAGAAAGGTTATACCTAACAATGACCTACAGCGGGATGAGGTCAAACGGCCTCGTGAGGCCAGAAATAAGCATTTTGTCACAGACAAGGCCGGATAAGGCAAGAGATAAACAGGGGTAATGGGGGCCGGTCTTAGGGAAGTGGACGATGTAAACAGGGGAGGAGCAATGGCATAAAAAAAGGAACCAAATTACATAAATATCGTGTATTAGTTGACTTCAGTGTGTGTGTCCCTGCCTTGTAGACAGAGGACATTGCACCCTCTTGCAAGAGTAAAATAAATGACACTACTGATTCAGATCTTGTCTCGGACTGAAATTATTGAAGTGAGTGAGCTTTGTTTCTCACACCTACACATCCCTATAAATTTGGCATGGCCAATCCAGCGAACCTGCCCATATTTGGACTGTGGGAGGAAACTGGAGCACCCGGAGGAAACCCACACAGGCAAGGGGGGGGTGTGGGGGGGAGGTGGAGAATGTGCAAACTCCACACAGACAGTCATCCGAGGTTGGAATCGAACCCGGGTCCCTGGCGCTGGGAGGCAGCGGTGTGAGGCACCGTGCCGCCCGTTCTCCTGAATGTCTGACCTTTGACCCTTGCAAACATCCCAATAACCAGTTCTTCCCTGATGCCAAAAATTTGCAACATTTTGGGACAACTTTGCGAACCTTCCCAAATGAACTAGCACCTTTGTTGACAAGTCTTGATCCGTTTCGGGAATCCTGTTATCATCTTCTATGGCAATTCTGAGTGTGGTAAAAACAATGACTGCAGATGCTGGAAACCAGATTCTGGATTAGTGGTGCTGGAAGAGCACAGCAGTTCAGGCAGCATCCAAGTAGCTTCGAAATCGACGTTTCGGGCAAAAGCCCTTCATCAGGAATAAAGGCAGTGAGCCTGAAGCATGGAGAGATAAGCTAGAGGAGGGTGGTTCCGTAATTACACTGGCACCAATCCCCACCTCTTCCTCCGCTACATTGATGACTGCATTGGCGCCACCTCGTGCTCCCGCGAGGAGGTTGAGCAATTCATCAACTTCACCAACACATTCCACCCTGACCTTAAATTTACCTGGACCATCTCTGACACCTCACTCCCCTTCCTGGACCTCTCCATCTCCATTAATGACGACCGACTTGACACTGACATTTTTTTACAAACCCACCGACTCCCACAGCTACCTGGATTACACCTCTTCCCACCCTACCTCTTGCAAAAATGCCATCCCGTATTCCCAATTCCTCTGCCTCTGCCGTATCTGCTCCCAGGAGGACCAGTTCCACCACAGAACACACCAGATGGCCTCCTTCTTTAGAGACTGCAAATTCCCTTCCCACGTGGTTAAAGATGCCCTCCAACGCATCTCGTCCACATCCCGCACCTCCGCCCTCAGACCCCACCCCTCCAACCGTAACAAGGACAGAACGCCCCTGGTGCTCACCTTCCACCCTACCAACCTTCGCATAAACCAAATCATCCACCGACATTTCCGCCACCTCCAAACAGACCCCACTACCAGGGATATATTTCCCTCCCCACCCCTATCCGCCTTCCGCAAAGACCGTTCCCTCCGTGACTACCTGGTCAGGTCCACGCCCCCAAACAACCCACCCTCCAATCCTGGCACTTTCCCCTGCCACCGCAGGAACTGTAAAACCTGTGCCCACACCTCCTCCCTCACCTCTATCCAAGGCCCTAAAGGAGCCTTCCACATCCATCAAAGTTTCACCTGCACATCCACCAATATCATTTATTGTATCCGTTGCTCCCGATGCGGTCTCCTCTACATTGGGGAGACTGGGCGCCTCCTAGCAGAGCGCTTTAGGGAACATCTCCGAGACACCCGCACCAATCAACCAAACCGCCCCGTGGCCCAACATTTTAACGCCCCCTCCCACTCTGCCGAGGACATGGAGGTCCTGGGCCTCCTTCACCGTCGATCCCTCACCCACCAGACGCCTGGAGGAAGAACGCCTCATCTTCCGCCTCGGAACACTTCAACCCCAGGGCATCAATGTGGACTTCAACAGCTTCCTCATTTCCCCTTCCCCCACCTCACCCTAGTTTCAAACTTCCAGCTCAGTAACTGTCCCCTTGACTTGCCCGGACTTGTCCGACCTGCCTATCTTCTTTTCCACCTATCCACTCCACCCTCTCCTCCTTGACCTATCACCATCATCCCCTCCCCCACTCACCCATTGTACTCTATGCTACTTTCTCCCCACCCCCACCCTCCTCTAGCTTATCTCTCCACGCTTCAGGCTCACTGCCTTTATTCCTGATGAAGGGCTTTTGCCCGAAACGTCGATTTCGAAGCTACTTGGATGCTGCCTGAACTGCTGTTCTCTTCCAGCACCACTAATTCTGACTGTGGGACAACTTCCCTGGAGCAAATTCGTTGTTAAGTCCATTTGAACAACTGCCAGAGATTGCATCTGAACAGGGTGCCCCGGAACAGTGTGTGTTCTGACCATAAGTTGAGTTTTTCTTCAAGCCCCTCACTGTGCCTGTCAATTAAAGACAAGTGCAATTGAAGATTTTGCACACAGTAAACGGACAAAGTCTCTGCGCTCAGTTCCGAGTCTATCAAACGAAACAGAAATCAACATCAATGTTACAAACTCTAACAGCAACATTGCCCAGTTAGGGGAGATTGAGAGCAACGGATCTGTAATTTATAGAATAGAATCCCTACAGTGTGTAAATAGGCCCTTCGGCCCAACAAGTCCACACTGATCCTCCAAAGCGTACCCCCACCCAGACCCATTCCCCTACCTTACTATCCTACATTTACTCCTGACTAATGCACCTAACCTACACATCCCTGAGCACGAGGGGCACAACCAATTCACCCGAACCTCGCACACTTTTGGAAGATCAAAGAATGGGTTTGGGCCGTTTTCCCCGGAGCGTCGGAGGCTGAGGGGGGACTTTATAGAGGTTTACAAAGTCATGAGGGGATTAGATAGGATAAATAGACAAGGTCATTTCCCTGAGGTGGGGTCTTATAGGGTACTCCCGTCACGTTAGCGAGCCGTTCATGAAAGAAATGGCTGAGAACATAAACGCACTCCTGAGGCGATGCTTCTGTCTTTCGATCGTGAGACTGAGCTCCCGGAAACTGACAAATGCTCTGGTAATCGTTGAAGCTGTTCGGGACCTCGTTTACTGCCGGGATTTCTGACTTATATGCTGCTAGGTTCTTCACCAGTTGCACCTGCAGTTTGCAGACTGCAAAGACTAGTTTGTTCGTGAAAATTACAGACTCGTGAAAATGACAGGCTTAAACAAATTCTCCGGTCGAACCCAGCGTTAGATCAGCATGGCCTCCCTTGTTTCAAGTCAAATCGATTATCCGAATAGTCGATTATCCGAACGAAACAGTGCCCACCCAATCTCGGTCGGATAATCGAGGTTCCTTTGGAAAGAAGAAGGGTTTTGGAGGGGGGTATGGGCCAAATGCTGGCAAGTGCGATAAGGTAAGATTGGGATGTCTGGTTGACACAGACAAATTGGACCAAGGGCTCTGTTTCTGTGCTGTATGACTCGATAAGTGTTGGTGAGTGAGTGTAGTATATATTTTGTCGATGATATACTATGCTGCGACCAGCCGTCATTGGTGAAGCAAGTGTATGTTGAAGATGTTGGGCGATCCAAAGGGCTGTTTTGTCTCAGCTGGTAGCAAGCTGCTTTAGTGTTATTGAAGCTGCAATCTTCCACGTTAAGTGAAGAGTTTTGCATAATACATTTGACTCATATCTTGTGGACAGAAGTTTTGGAGCCAAGCGGCTACTTGCTTGCTTGTAGCTACTGTATTTACGTGGTGACTCCTATTCACATTCAAAAGAGGGAGTTTGTCAAAACCTCAGCGCTTTTGGACAGTCGAGAAAATGTAACCTACTCTTGGGAAATAAGGCAGGGCAGGTGATTGAGGTGTCAGTGGGGGAGCACTTTGGGGCCAGCGAGCATAATTCCATTAGATTTAAAATAGCGTTGGAAAAGGATAGGCCAGATTCAAAAGTTGAAGTTTTAAATTGGAGAAAGGCTAATTTTGATGGTATTAGGCAAGAACTTTCAAAACCTGATTGGGGACAGATGTTCGCAGGTAAAGGGACGGCTGGAAAATGGGAAGCCTTCCGAAATGAGATATCGAGAGTCCAGAGAAAATATATTCCTGTCAGGGTGAAAGGAAAGGCTGGTAGGTATAGGGAATGCTGGATGACTAAAGAAATTGAGGGTTTGGGCGGCACGGTGGCTCAGTGGTTAGCACTGCTGCCTCACAGCACCAAGGTCCTGGGTTCGATTCCCGACTGACTGCGTGGAGTTTGCACATCTCCCCTGTCTGCGTGGGTTTCCTCCAGGTGCTCCGGTTTCCTCCCACAATCCAAAGATGTGCAGGTCAGGGTGAATTGGCCACACAAAATTGCCCATAATGTTAGGTGCGTTAGTCAGGGGTAAATATTGGGTAGGGAAGTGGTCTGGGTGGGTTTCTCTTCGGAGGGGGAGGTGTGCACTTGTTGGGCCGAAGGGCCTGTTTCCACACTGTAGAGAATCTCATCTAATCTAAAAAAAACGAAGTGTATGTCAGGAACAGACAGGATAGATTGAGTGAACCTTGAGAGGATTATAAAGGCAGAGGAGGGCAAAAAGGGGACATGAGGTAGCTATGGCAACTAGAGTATGCAGAATCGAAAGTGTTTTTCCAAATAAGTTAAGGACAAAAGAGTAACTAGGGAGAGAATAGCGCCCCTCAAAGATCAGCAACATTATAAAATCATGAGGGGCATGGATAGGATAAACAGACAAAGTCTTTTCCCTGAGGTCGGGGAGTCCAGAAATAGAGGGCAAAGGTTTAGGGTGAGGGGGGAAAGATATACAAGGGACCTAAGGGGCAACTTTCTCACGCAGAGGGTGGTGCATGTATGGAATGAGCTGCCAGAGGAAGTGGTGGAGGCTGGTACAATTGCAACATTTCTAAGGCATCTGGATGGGTATATGAATAGGAAGGGTTTGGAGGGATATGGGGCCGTGTGCTGGCAGGTGGGACTATATTGGGTTGGGATATCTGGTCGGCATGGACGGGTTGGATCGAAGGGTCTGTACATCTCTATGACTCTCATACCTCCCACCTTCAATACATTATCTGGGCCAACATGGCACCTATTGTTAAAGTTCACTTTGAGGATGTAATTTAAAAAAACAAGTTGTGGGATTTACGTATGAAGGAGCTGAAACCAACATGGTCAATCTCAAAGATGAGCGACTGAGCAAACGATCCGCATGAAGGGCTTATGCCCGAAACGTCGATTCTCCTGCTCCTCAGATGCTGCCTGACCCGCTGTGCTTTTTCAGCACCACATTCTTGACCCTATATCTCTTACCCTTCAATTTAATGATGACTTGAAACATTATTCGATTCCCTCAGCTAAACCGTTGGCGTATTGTGAATTGCTGGGGCCCACTTGTCACCACCTCCGATCCAAAAAAGACCCATTTATTCCTGCTGTTTCCTGCCTGGGAAACAGACAATCCTTCCAGGTGAAGCGTTCATCTGCCTGGACTTCATTCAACCCAGTCTACTGTATTTGCTGTTCGTCGTGTGGTCTCCTCTACGTTGGGGAGGTGAAACGCAGACTGGGTGACCGCTTTAACAAAATACCCGATCTTCTGTCTGTGAAAGTGACCCAGAGGGTCCCCAGGGGCCTCCCATTTCAACACACATCGAATGTAGAATATTCCAGCGCAGGGCAGGCCCTTCGGCCCTCGATGTTGTGCTGACCTGTGAAACCAAGCTGAAGCCCATCTAACCTGCACTATTCCATTTTCATTCATATGTTTATCCAATCATTTGGAGATGCCGATGTTGGACTGGGGGGTACAAAGTTAAAAATCACACAACACCAAGTTATAGTCCAACACGTTTAATTGGAAGCACTAGCTTTCGGAGTGCTGCTCCTTCATCAGGTGGTAGTGCTCCGAAATCGAGTGTGCTTCCAATTCAACCTGTTGGACTATAACCTGGTGTTGTGTGATTTTTAACTATGTCTACCCAATGACCATTTAAGTGCTGTTAAAGTTGGCGAGTCTACTGCTGTTGCAAGCAGGGCGTTCCCCGCCCTGAGTATTCTCTCAGTGAAGAAACTACCTCTGACATCTGTCCTAGGTCTGTCACCCCAGGAGAAAGCGAGGACTGCAGATGCTGGGGATCAGGGTCGAGAGAGTGTGGTACTGGAAAAGCACAGCAGGTCAGGCAGCATCTGAGGAGCAGGAGAGTCAACCGGAATGAAGGGCTTTTGCCCGAAACGTCGACTCTCCTGCTCCTTGCTGCCTGACCTGCTGTGTTTCTCCAGCACCACACTCTCGACCCTATATCTATCACCCCTCAGTTTAAAGCTATGTCCCCTTGTGCTAGCCAACACCATCCGAGGAAAAAGGCTCTCACTGTCCACCCTATCTAACCCTCTGATTATCTTATATGTCTCGATTAAGTCACCTCTCAACCTTCTTCTCTCTAACGAAAACAGCCTCAAGTCCCTCAGCCTTTCCTTGTAAGACCTTCCCTCCCCACTAGCCAACATCCTGGTAAGCCTCCTCTGCACCCTTTGCAAAGCTTCCACATCCTCCCTATAATGCAGTGACCAGAACTGTCCACCTCTGCATTCTCACTACAACAGTTTGCTTGCAGTCTTGCTGCTGCAGTGTTCCAATGAGTCTCAACACCCGCTCAAAGAACAGTACCTGCTTGACGATCCTCCAATCTCTGGCAATCAATACTGACGCGTCTGATTCCACCTCCCCTGTTATTTACCCAACCCCAGACCCAGTCTTGGTATGGGTCACTTGAAGCACACCGAACACATTCTGAAGCCATTCCATGATTTGGAGATGCTGGTGTTGGACTGGGGTGGACAAAGTTAAAAATCACACTACACCAGGTTAGAGTCCAACAGGTTTAATCGGAAGCACTAACTTTTGGAGCACTGCTCTTTCATCAGGTGGAATATGAGACCGCAAGACCCAGAATTTATAGCAAAAGTTTGCAGTGTGATGTAACTGCAATTATATATTGAAAAAGACCTGGATTGTTTGTTCAGTCTCTCATCTTTTAGAATGACCACGTTGGTTTCATATATCAATCACAGAGCTTTTTTTTCAACTTACATTCTCAAGCGAACTTTAACAAGAGGTGCCATGTCTGCCCAGATAATGCATTGAAGGTGTGAGCTGTCCTGGCAGAGGCTGTCTGTGCCCCAATGTTCAAACTGATCCTATTTTTAAGAAAGGGACTTACAGAATCTTACATGGATTTGTGCGGTTTTTGAGCAAAATAAAATATAATTCTGCAAGTTCAAGTTCACCCCACAAACTTATATGCGTGTGTGTGTTTGTGCGCGCGTGCATGTGTGGGGGTGGATATGAGTGTCTGTGAGAGAGTGTGTGTATGTGTGTGGGTGTGAGTGTAAAGGGGTATAAGTCTGTGAGAGGGTGTGTGTGTGTGTGTGTGTGAGAGAGAGAGACAGTGTATGGTGTAGTGGGGTCACCTGTAGTGTGACATGAACCCAAGGTCCCAGTTGAGGCCATCCCCATGGCTATCAAACTTGGCTATCAGCCTCTGCTTGGCCACTTTGTATCGTTGCCTGTCCCGAAGGATGGTCACCTGATGGCCCGAGGCCGAATGTCCCAAACGGCTGAAGTGATCTCCGACTGGGAGGGAACACTCCTGTCTGGTGGTTGTTGTGCGGTGCCCA
Source organism: Chiloscyllium punctatum (assembly GCF_047496795.1). Taxonomy (NCBI): domain Eukaryota; kingdom Metazoa; phylum Chordata; class Chondrichthyes; order Orectolobiformes; family Hemiscylliidae; genus Chiloscyllium; species Chiloscyllium punctatum. The sequence continues at coordinate 47,706,640 of NC_092774.1, read as the reverse complement.
TTCATCCGTTGCCATAGCCTCTGCTCGGTCTCGCCAATGTACCATGCCCCAGGGCGTCCTTGCCTGCAGCGTGTTTATCACGTTGCATGGTTTGCTTTCAGCACAGATCACCTGTTCTCCGCTTCCCTCACCTCTCACTGTCTCACATTCAGCTTCTCTCCTGACCATGGTGTGCCATGCATAATCTCCTCATTGACCTAACCCTTTTATACCTCTCTCTCTGGGCTCCATCCACCATCTACCTAAATTTACTAAGATGACGGCAGAGGGGGACCCCTGATCTGGAGCTTGTCCGCTCCACCTGCCTTTTTTGCCTTCCTCTTTTGACTTATTTTCCTTTATCGTTTTACCTTCCGTCCTCAGGCAGCATTGGCGAGGCCTGGTGTGACTCCCAGCCCCAGCGTGGACTCAGACTCCTGGCCTCGAGGTGAAGGCTGGGTTGGAAGGTCTGTTATTCTGAACCCTTTTCGCATCTATTGCTGCATTTTAAAGTTTCTTTATTTTTTGGTCTTTTTTTCCCTCAGAATTTGTACTTAAGCATCTGTACCTGGGTACCCTGGGAGCTAAGCTGGCACCGTAAGTGGCAACATTTCAGTGTACTCATGTGAGTAGGTGACAAGGAAGCTAGTTCTATTCTATCCCTCACCTCTTCCACCCTGCGCCCCCCCCGCCCCCAAAATCAGGTCTTCAGCATAAATATCAATTTTTTTCCCCTAGCTGCAGTCAGTTCTGATGAAGAGCCAATAGGCTTGAAAAGTTAACTCTGCTTTCACCCTTTCTCATGCACGCTCAGACACATATGTCTTGGGGTCTTTGCAGAATTATATTTGCAGGTACATTCTACTTTGCTCAAAAAATGCACAATCTGCAAGCAGTCAATCCGTGGAATATTTTGCAAGTCCCACTTTGGAAATAGAACCAGTCTGACTCAAGATTGGAATTGGGATACAGACAGACTCTAACCTCACACCTTTAATGCATTGTCTGAGCTAAGATGTCACTTTTAGATATATAAGCCCTTAAGTGATCTCGAGAATGTGACTTGAAAGAAGTTCTTTACAAATTAATGAACAGAAACCTGTATCCATTCTCAAAGATGAAAGACTTAACGACAATATAGGTTTGCTCAATGTACCATATCAGTTTCATGACACTGTAAACTTTTGCTGTAAATTCCATGACTTATGGTCCTGGTCCACAACTACCTGATGTGCTCCGAAAGCTAGTACTTCCAAATAAACCCGTTGGATTATAACCTAGTGTTGTGTGATTTTTAACTAACTCTGTGCAGCAATCCACTGAGTCCCCCGACCCTGCTGTATCCCCATATTCTAGATTCGAGTGGTGCTGGAAAAGCACAGCAGGTCAGGCAGCATCTGAGGAGCAGGAAGATCGACGTTTCGGCCAAAAGCCCTTCATCAGGAAACAGTGCACACACAATTTCAGTTTGATATCGTGGATTGTCCGCCCCAGTCCAACCCTGGCATTTCCATATCATGCCCAGGGATGGGGACAGGACTGCTGAGCTTGGCCCAACAATTTCTGCCGCCTTGTCCTGGATGTGGGAGATAGGTAAATTAATGTTACTTCTGCAATTCCATTTTACAAAGTAAAATGAACTCACGCCAGTGTGTAATTGTTTTTAGCCACGAGCTGAGTCAACAAGAATGGAAACGATGTGGAGGAAATATATAATTGTTTTTGTATTAGCTAAAACTGTATGTCAGAATGAGATGTGACTGCAAAACAATGGTAGATATTACGGGCAAGTAGATAAGATGTTGTGAGGGGATGAAGTTAAGCTAGATACGCCTGTACAAACAGTAGGTATAAACATCTGCTTCCCACTTTTACAGAGACAGAGGAACAAACCCCAATTAAAAGGGTCATAGGGATCAGAACATCCTCGGGAAAGGCACAGATGATGGGGGTAGATGATGATGAAGAAAGAATATGCCTAACAATGACCCACAGTGGGATGAGGTCAAACGGCCTTGTGAGGCCAGAAATAAGCATTTTGTCACAGACAAGGCCGGATAAGGCAAGAGATAAACAGGGGTAATGGGGGCCGGTCCTAGGGAAGTGGACGATGTAAGCAGGGGAGGAGCAATGTAAAACAAAAGAAATCAAATTATATAAATGTTGTGTATGAATTGAATTTGGTGTGTATGTCCTCTGCCTTGTAGACAGTGGACATCACACCCACTTGCAAGTGTAAAATAAATGACACTACTGATTCAGATCTTGTCTCGGACTGAAATTATGAAGTGAGTGGGCTTTGTTTCTCACATGGAAATCATAAGGTAATCAGACTTAGGCCCATGACTTGGAGGAGCCGGTGTTAGACTGGGGTGCACAAAGTTACAAATCACACAACACCGGGTTATAGTCCAACAGGTTTATTTGGAAGCACTAGCTTTCAGAGCGTCGTTCCTTCATCAGGTGGTTGTGGAGGTGAAGATCCTGCTCACAGAATTTATATTCTGGATTAGAGTGGTGCTGGAAAAGTACAGCAGTTCAGGCAGCATCCGAGGAGCAGGAAAATCGACGTTCCTGCTCCTCTGATGCTGCCTGAACTGCTGTGCTTTTCCAGCACCACTCTAATCCAGAATCTGGTTTCCAGCATCTGCAGTCATTGTTTTTACCTCACAGAATTTATAGCCAAAGGAGTCAGGCAGATGTGATACAGTAAACAACCTTAGATTAAAACTTTCATCTTTTATAATGGGATATGCTGTTCTTTGATATGCAAAGCCCAGGGACTCCTTTGAAATTGCAATCTCAAGGTAGCTCAGCTTTTTTAAACCAGAATTAGGAGCAGGATGAGTTCCGAAATTGATAAAGCAGACGCCACCCTCTGTATTTCTCGGAGGAGAGGAATTAAAAGTGTTTCAGTGAGGGTGAAGTGAAAAAAAAAGGCAGGATTTTTGCAGAACACCCCTCCTTCCACTCCAGCAGCTGAAAGCCACTGCAGGCTCACTGTCTGCTCGGAGGATGCATAATACAACAGTCGGGCTTCATGTGTGTCTCTTGTTGGTTGCAGGAGGCACCAGCAGGCGTTTGGAGAGGGGGAGGGGCACCCAGGTCTTGGGCCGGCAGCCGGTTGTCCTGGTAACCTTTGTGCCCGGTGGTGTGTAACAATGTCTGGGGACATAATTTGGAGATGCCAATCAACAGACAGGAGTGTTCCCTCCCAGTTGGGGAACACTTCAGTGGTCCAGGACATTTGACCTCAGACCTTCGCGTGACCATCCTCCAAGGTGGACTTTGGGACAGGCAGCAGCGAAAAGTGGCCGAGCAGAGGCTGATAGCTAAGTTCGGTACCCATAGGGAGGGCCTCAACCGGGACCTTGGGTTCATGTCACATTACAGGTGATCACCATTGCACTATACACACACACAGGAACTCCTATACACACATACACACGGACACACACATACACAGATGCACGCACAGACACCCACACACACCCTTACAGGCACATTCACTCCCACACTCACACATGCACCCCCTCATAGACTTAAGACACTCTGCACTCACTACACACACACACACACACTTTCTCACACTCACAACCCCCACCCCAGACAGACAGACAGACAGACACACATACACACACACACACACACACACACAGACAAAGACCCACATGCACACACATATTTTGTGGGGTGAATTTATACTTGCAGGGTGACATTGTACTTTGCTCAAAAACTGCATGGAATTCATGTAAAACTCCGTTATCTCACTTTTTAGATTAGAATCAATCGAAACATCATGGCATAGACAGAAAACACAAGGGGGATAACACCTTCAACATATTGGTAAATACAATGACTGCAGATGCTGGAAACCAGATTCTGGATTAGTGGTGCTGGAAGAGCACAGCAGTTCAGGCAGCATCCAAGTCGCTTCAAAATCGACATTTCGGGCAAAAGCCCTTCATCAGGAATAAAGGCAGTGAGCCTGAAGCGTGGAGAGATAAGCTAGAGGAGGGTGGGGGTGGGGTGAAAGTAGCATAGAGTACAATGGGTGAGTGGGGGAGGGGATGAAGGTGATAGGTCAAGGAGGAGAGGGTGGAGTGGATAGGTGGAAAAGAAGATAGGCAGGTAGGACAAGTCCGGGCAAGTCAAGGGGACAGTTACTGAGCTGGAAGTTTAGAACTAGGGTGAGGTGGGGGAAGGGGAAATAAGGAAGCTGTTGAAGTCCACATTGATGCCCTGGGGTTGAAGTGTTCCGAGGCGGAAGATGAGGCGTTCTTCCTCCAGGCGTCTGGTGGTGAGGGAGCGGCGGTGAAGGAGGCCCAGGACCTCCATGACCTCGGCAGAGTGGGAGGGGGAGTTGAAATGTTGGGCCACGGGGCGGTTTGGTTGATTGGTGCGGGTGTCCCGGAGATGTTCCCTAAAGCGCTCTGCTAGGAGGTGCCCAGTCTCCCCAATATAGAGGAGATCGCATCGGGAGCAACGGATACAATAAATGATATTAGTGGATGTGCAAGTAAAACTTTGATGGATGTGGAAAGCTCCTTTGGGGCCTTGGATAGAGGTGAGGGAGGAGGTGTGGGTGCAGGTTTTACAGTTCCTGCGGTGGCAGGGGAAAGTGCCAGGATTGGAGGGTGGGTTATTTGGGGGCGTGGACCTGACTAGGTAGTCACGGAGGGAACGGTCTTTGTGGAAGGCGGATAGGGGTGGGGAGGGAAATATATCCCTGGTAGTGGGGTCTGTTTGGAGGTGGCGGAAATGTCGGCGGATGATTTCGTTTATGCGAAGGTTGGTAGGGTGGAAGGAGAGCACCAGGGGCGTTCTGTCCTTGTTACGGTTGGAGGGGTGGGTTCTGAGGGCGAAGGTGCAGGATGTGGACGAGATGCGTTGGAGGGCATCTTTAACCACGTGGGAAGGGAATTTGCGGTCTCTAAAGAAGGAGTCCATCTGGTGTGTTTTGTGGTGGAACTGGTCCTCCTGGGAGCAGATCTGGCAGAGGCAGAGGAATTGGGAATACGGGATGGCATTTTTGCAAGAGGTAGGGTGGGAAGAGGTGTAATCCAGGTAGTTGTGGGAGTCGGTGGGTTTGTAAAAAATGTCAGTGTCAAGTTGGTTGTCATTAATGGAGATGGAGAGGTCCAGGAAGGGGAGGGAGGTGTCAGAGATGGTCCAGGTAAATTTAAGGTCAGGGTGGAATGTGTTGGTGAAGTTGATGAATTGCTCAATCTCCTCGCGGGAGCACGAGGTGGTGCCAATGCAGTCATCAATGTAGCGGAGGAAGAGGTGGGGAGTGGTGCCAGTGTAATTACGGAAGATCGACTGCTCTACGTAGCCAACAAAGAGACAGGCATAGCTGGGGCCCATACGTGTGCCCATGGCTACCCCTTTGGTTTGGAGGACCAGTTCCACCACAGAACACACCAGATGGCCTCCTTCTTTAGAGACCGCAAATTCCCTTCCCACGTGGTTAAAGATGCCCTCCAACGCATCTCGTCCACATCCCGCACCTCCGCCCTCAGACCCCACCCCTCCAACCGTAACAAGGACAGAACACCCCTGGTGCTCACCTTCCACCCTACCAACCTTCGCATAAACCAAATCATCCGCCGACATTTCCGCCACCTCCAAACAGACCCCACTACCAGGGATATATTTCCCTCCCCACCCCTTTCCGCCTTCCGCAAAGACCGTTCCCTCTGTGACTACCTGGTCAGGTCCACGCCCCCAAACAACCCACCCTCCCATTCTGGCACTTTCCCCTGCCACCGCAGGAACTGTAAAACCTGCACCCACACCTCCTCCCTCACCTCTATCCAAGGCCCTAAAGGAGCCTTCCACATCCATCAAAGTTTTACTTGCACGTCCACTAATATCATTTATTGGATCTGTTGCTCCCGATGCGGTCTCCTCTACACTGGGGAGACTGGGCGTTTCCTAGCAGAGCGCTTTAGGGAACATCTCCGGGACACCCGCACCAATCAACCAAACCGCCCCGTGGCCCAACATTTCAACTCCCCCTCCCACTCTGCCGAGGACATGGAGGTCGTGGGCCTCCTTCACCGCCGCTCCCTCACCACCAGACGCCTGGAGGAAGAACGCCTCATCTTCCACCTCGGAACACTTCAACCCCAGGGCATCAATGTGGACTTCAACAGTTTCCTCATCTCCCCTTCCCCCACCTCACCCTAGTTCTAAACTTCCAGCTCAGTAACTGTCCCCTTGACTTGCCCGGACTTGTCCGACCTGCCTATCTCCTTTTCCACCTATCCACTCCACCCTCTCCTCCTTGACCTATCACCTTCATCCCCTCCTCCACTCACCCATTGTACTCTATGCTACTTTCTCCCCACCCCCACCCTCCTCTCGCTTATCTCTCCACGCTTCAGGCTCACTGCCTTTATTCCTGATGAAGGGCTTTTGCCCGAACCGTCGATTTCGAAGCTCCTTGGATGCTGCCTGAACTGCTGTGCTCTTCCAGCACCACTAATCCAGAACCTTGAACATATTGTCGAGCTATCACCATTGTTAACAGCTAACCTGAGAATGCAACTTTTTAAAAAAAGGTTTTGTGATTTACACATGAAGGAAGTGAAACTATCACTGTATTCTAACAGATGAAAGGCTTAACAGACAATCAATTTTTCAATGTAGAATTTCAGTGACATGACACTGTAAATTTTTGCTATAAATTCTGTGTTAGGATCCACCTGATGAAGGAGCATCGCTCCGAAAGCTAGTGTGCTTCCAATTAAACCTGTTGGACTATAATCTGATGGTGTGTGATTTTTAACAATATCTGGGGGGGGAGGTGAGGGGGAGAATCCTGGCCCTGAGCTGGTTGCCCTGGAAACCTTTGTGCTCGGCCGAGTGTAACAATTTGGAAGGGTGGGCGGGGACTCGGCCTGGATGGAACACGGGCACGCGGTACCGATTGGCTGCCTCAGACAGGCTCCACCCGAATTATGAACGTCACAATGAGGAGGGGAGCGGCTGAGGGGAAAGCCATCTCGGCTCTGGGGCCGGTTGCCCTGGAAACCTTTGTGCTCGGTGGCGCGCCGCGCGGTTCCGATTGGCCGCCTCAAAAGGGCTCCACCCGGAACCGTTGACGTCATAATGCGGAAGTTGACCATGGGCTTTCAGAGTGAGAGTGTATCCACTTGGGGTAACCTCTGGGAGCAAGGCAAAGTTTCTCTCGTATTACTTCTCATCCCTGGGTAGGCAGGAGAATAACTATTAACTTGCAGTAACTGAAGGTCGATGGAGAGATTCCAGGGAAGGTGCATATTGCAAAGGCTGATTCAGGTACATCTGTCTCTATCTCTAAAAGGAATATTCTAGAATCATACAATCGAATCCCTACAGTGTGGAAACAGGCCTTTCAGCCCAACAAGTCCACACTGACCCTGCGAAGAGTATCCCACCCAGACCTATTCCCCTACCATTCTGTGATGCGGAGTGGGACTGGGATGTACAAAGTTAAAAATCACACAACACTAGGTTGTAGTCCAACAGGTTTATTTGAAAGCACTGGCTTTCAGAGCGTTGCTCCTTCATCAAGTGATGGTTTCACAACTGAAACCATCATGGTCATTCTAAAAGATGAGAGACTTAACAAACAATCCAGGTATTTTTCAATATATAATTTCAGATATAAAAGATACTTAAGGGGCAACTCCTTTACACACACGGTGGTGCGTATATGGAATGAGCTGTTAGAGGAAGAGGTGGAGGCTGGTACGTTTCTAACATTTAAGAGGCATCTGGATGGGTATGGAATAGGAAGGATTTGGAGTGATATGGGCCATGTTCTGGCAGGTGGGACTAGATTGGGTTGGGATATCTGGTTGGCATGGACACGTTGGACAGAAAGGGCTGTTTCCGTGCTGTACAACTCTATGATTAAGGTAGTGGAAAGGGGAATGTCTATGGATTATGTTTATATGGACTTACAGAAGATATTTGTTCAAATCCCACATAAAACAACTGTCAACTGAGGTGAAGACCCATGGAATTGAGGCTGAAGTAGCAACATAGAATCATAGTCATATAGATGTACAGCACAGAAACAAATCCTTCAGTTCAATTTGTCCATGCCAGCCCGATATCCTAGATAAATTAGTCCCATTTGCCAGCAATTTGCCCACATCCTTCTAACCCTTCCTATTCATCTCCCCATCCAGATGCCTTTTAAATGCTGTAATTGTACCAGCCTCCACCACTTCCTCTGGCAGCTCATTCCATACACACATCATTCTCTGCGTGAAAAAATTACCCATTGGCTCCCTTTTAAACTTTTCTCCTCTCACCTTAAAATTATTCCCTCTAGTCACAGTTTTGGACAATCCTACCCTGGGGAAAAGAACTTGACTATTTACCTTGTCTATCCCCTTCATTATTTTTAGAAGTTTTATCAGGACACCCCTCAGCCTTGTAAAATTGAACAAATATCACCAATACTTAAAATATGCTCTTGGGAAAACAGCCCCAGCCTACTCAGCCTCTCCCTATGGCTGAAACCCTCCAACCCTGGCAACATCCTCGCAAATCTTGACTGAACCCTTTCAAATTTCACAATATCCTTCCAACAGCAGGGACACCAGAATTGAATGTGGGTGGCACAGTGGTTAGCACTGCTGCCTCACAGCGCCGGAGACCCGGGTTCAATTCCTGCCTCAGGCGACTGACTGTGTGGAGTTTGCACGTTCTCCCCATGTCTGCGTGGGTTTCCTCCGGGTGCTCCGGTTTCCTCCCACAGTCCAAAGATGTGCAGGTTAGATAAATTGGCCATGCTAAATTGCCCGTAGTGTTAGGTAAGGGGTCGATGTAGATGTAGGGGTATGGGTGGATACGCTTCAGCGGGGCGGTGTGGACTTGTTGGGCCGAAGGGCCTGTTTCCACACTGTAAGTAATCTAATCTAATCTAATCTAATCTGAACGCCATATTCCAAAGGTGGCCTAACCCATGTTCCGTATGGTCACATCAAAGCCTCCCAACTCTTTTACTCAATGCATCGACCAAGAAAGGCAGCGCTATCCTGCCAGAGGGTGGTATGTGTATGGAATGAGCTGCCAGAAAAAGTGGTGGAGGCTGGTACAATTACAGCATTTAAAAGGCAGCTGGATGGGTATGTGAATAGAAAGGGATATGGGCCAGGTGCTGGTAAATGGGGGACTAGATTAGGTTGAGATAGCTGGTTGGCATGGATGAGTTGGACGAAAGGGTCTGTTTCTATGCTGTCCACCTCTATGACTCTGTGACCAGGGACTCCATTTTCAAGGAGTTTCAAACCTGCACTCCAAGATCATTTTATTCAGCAACATTCCCCAGGACCTCACCATTAAGTGTATGAGTCCTGCCCTAATTTGCCTTTCCAGAACGCAGCACCTCGCATTTATCTAAATTAAACTCCATCTGCCACTTCTCAGCCCATTGGCCCATCTGATCAAAATTCCATTGTACTCTGAGGTAACCTTCTTCGCTGTTCACTCCATTTCCAATTTTGGTGCCATCTGCAAACGTACTAACTATACCTCTTATGCTCACATCGAAATCATTTATATAAATGATGAAAAGTAGAGGACCCAGCACCGATCTTTGTGGCACTCCACTGGTCACAGGCCTCCATCCTGAAAAGCAACCATCCACCTCTGTCTTCAATCTTTGAGTCAGTTCTCCTTGTATTCCGTGAGATCTAACCTTGCTAACAGTCTCCCATGAAGAACCTTGTCGAACACCTTACTGACGTCCATATAGATCACATCTACCGCTCTGCCTTCGTCAATCCTCTTTGTTACTTCTTCAAAAAGCTCAATCGATTTCAGGAGACATGATTTCCCACGTACAAAGCCATGTTAACTATCCCTAATCAGTCCTTACCTTTCCAAATGTGAGTAAATCCTGTCCCTCAGGATTCCCTGCAACAACATGCCCTCCACTAATGTCAGGCTCACTGATCTATATTTTCCTGGCTTGTCCTTACCACCCTTCTTAAACAATGGCACTACATCACCCAACCTCCAGTCTTCCTGCACCTCACTTGTGACTATCGAAGATCCAAATATCTCAGCAAGAGGCCCAGCAATTGCTTCCCGAGCTTCCCACAGAGGTCTAGGGTACACCTGATCAGGTCCCAGGGACATGTGCAGTTTAAGCCATCCAGCACCACCTCCTCTGTAATATGGACATTTTTCAGGATGTTGCTATTTATTTCCCCACATTTTATATCTTCCATATCCTTCTCCACAGTGAATACTGATATAAAATACTCCCCAATATTCCTGCAGGTGAACACACAGGTGGCCTTGCTGATCTTTGAGGGGTCCTATTCTCTCCCTAGTTGTCCTTTTGTATTTAATGTATTAATAAAATTCATTTGAATTCTCCTTAACACTATTTGTCAAAGCGATCTCACGTTCCCTTTTTGCCCTCGTAATTTCCCTCTTAAGTAACTGTCTTCATACTCTTCTGAGGATTCCGTCAATCTCTGTTGTCTGTACCTGAAATATGTTTCCATCTTTTTCTGAACCAAACCCTCAATTTCTCTAGTTATCCAGCATTCCCTAACCCCAACAGCCTTTCCTTTCACCCCAACAGGAATATACTTTCTCTGGATTCTCGATATCTCATTTCTGAGGGCTTCCCATTTTTCAGCCCTCCCTTTACCAGCGCACATCTGCCCCCAATCAGATTTTGAAAGTTCTTGCCTAATACCATCAAATTGGCCTTTCTCCAATTTAGAACTTCAACTTTTCTCTCCGGTCAATCCTCTTCCCTCACTATTTTAAAACTAGGAGAATTATGGTCGCTGGCCCCAAAATGCTTCCCCACTGATACCTCAGTCACCTGCCCGACCTTAATTCCCAAGAGTAGGTCAAGTTTTGCACCTTCTCTCTAGTAGGTACATCCACATACTGAATCAAAATAGGTTGAAAGGCAAGTGACTGAAATTGGTAGGTAATGAAGTTGACACGATGTGACCAGTGGATCAGTTTTAGGGCCTCAGTTATTCATATCATTCACTAACGATTTGGATAATGGTGTAGAGAGTCGTATATTTAAATTCAGTGATGAAACAGGATGTTGTAGATGGTATATACAACACCATAAAATGACAAAGGGATTGTGATAGACCATCTCGTGTTGTAGGCCTTGATCACTCCAGAAATGAATGAGCAATACTGTGGCAGATGGAGTTCAGCGTAAACCATTGTGTGAGGTATTCCAGATTGGACCAAAAGAAGGATAGTTGACGTTTCGAGCAAAAGCTCTTCATGTTCCTGATGAAGGGTGTATGCTCGCAATGTTGACTCTCCTGCTCCTTGGATGCTGCCTGACCAGTTGTGCTTTTCCAGCACTGCATTCTGATGCTGGGTCCACTGTTCTTCGTCATTTATATAAATGATTTGGACCTGAAAACATAGGAGGTCGAGTTAGTAAGTTTGCAGATGACACCAAAACTGGAGGTGTAGTGGACAGTGAAGAAGGTCCCCTCAGATTACAACAGGATCTGGACCAGATGGGCCAATGGGCTGAGAAGTGGCAGATGGAGTTTAATTCAGATAAATGCGAGGTGCTGCATTTTGGGAAAGCAAATCTTAGCAGGACTTATACACTTAACAGTAAGGTCCTAGGGAGTGTTGCTGAACAAAGAGAACTTGGAGTGCAGGTTCATAGGCCCTTGAAAGTAGAATTGAAGGTAGATAGGATAGTGAAGAAGGCATTTGGTATGCTTTCCTTTACTGGTCAGAATATTGAGTACAGCAGTTGGGAGGTCATGTTGCGGCTGTGCAGGACATTGTTTAGGCTATTGTTGGAATATTGTGTACAATTCTGGTCTCCTTCCTATTGGAAAGATGTTGTGAAACTTGAAAGGGTTCCGAAAAGATTTACAAGGATGTGGCCAGGGTTGGAGGATCTGAGCTACAGGGAGAAGCTGAACAGGCTGGGGCTGTTTTCCCTGGAGCGTCAGATGCTGAGGGGTGACCTTATAGAGGTTTACACAAGTATGAGGGGCATGGATAGGATAAATAGACAAAGTCTTTTCCCTGGGGTCAGGGAGTCCAGACCTAGAGGGCCTAGGGAAGGGTGAGAAGGGAAAGATATAAAAGAGACCTAAGGGGCAACGTTTTCAAGCAGAGGGTGGTACGTGTATGGAATAAGCTGCCAGAGGATGTGGTGGAGGCTGGTACAATTGCAACATTTGAGAGAAATTTGGGTGGGTATACGAATAGGAAGGGTTTGGAGGGATATGGGCTGGGTGCTGGCAGGTTGGACTAGATTGGGTTGGGATATCTGGTCGGCATGGTTGGGTTGGACCGAAGGGTCTGTTTCTGTGCTGTACATCTCTATGACTATGAGTAAATATTCCGTCTTTTTTCTTCCGAGAAAACGCTTCATTCCAAGTATCTGTAAAGTGAACCTTCCCTCTTGAACGACACAGACCAAAACTATACATGATGACACTCCCATCAAGGCTATTAATACCCAGTATCACGATAGCAAGATGTCCCCCTACTTTTATAATCTGGAGGTGCTGGTGTTGGACTGGGGTGTGCAAAGTTCAAAATCACACACCAGGTTATAGTCCAACGGGTTTATTTAGAAGCACTAACTTTCGGAGTGCTGCTTCTCATGAACCACCTGTTGAAGCAGCATCGCTCCAAAAACTAGTGCTTTCAAATAAATGTATTGGCCTACATTTATGGCTGGCACTATATGCCTTTTCTTTCCATAGAACTCATATGTTTACACCAAACAGTCAGTTGTTTTCAAGTCCTTCTATATTTTGGGAGTCCCTTGTGCTGGGGTAAGATATTAATAACACATTTATTGAAATGGAATATTGCCATGGGAAGACAGTTTTTTTAAAACAAAGGATATATCAACTTCACACCCCCCTACGACCCACCCTCCCATTCTGGCACTTTCCCCTGCCACCGCAGGAACTGTAAAACCTGTGCCCACACCTCCTCCCTCACCTCTATCCAAGGCCCTAAAGGAGCCTTCCACATCCATCAAAGTTTCACCTGCACATCCACCAATATCATTTATTGTATCCGTTGCTCCCGATGCGGTCTCCTCTACATTGGGGAGACTGGGCGCCTCCTAGCAGAGCGCTTTAGGGAACATCTCCGAGACACCCGCACCAATCAACCAAACCGCCCCGTGGCCCAACATTTCAACTCCCCCTCCCACTCTGCCGAGGACATGGAGGTCCTGGGCCTCCTTCACCGCCGCTCCCTCACCACCAGACGCCTGGAGGAAGAAAGCCTCATCTTCCACCTAGGAACACTTCAACCCAGGGCATCAATGTGGACTTCAACAGCTTCCTCATTTCCCCTTCCCCCACCTCATCCTAGTTTCAAACTTCCAGCTCAGTAACTGTCTCCTTGACTTGTCCGACCTGCCTATCTTCTTTTCCACCTATCCACTCCACCCTCTCCTCCTTGACCTATCACCTTCATCTCCTCCCCCACTCACCCATTGTACTCTATGCTACTCTATCCCCATCCCCACCCTCCTCTAGCTTATCTCTCCACACTTCAGGCTCACTGCCTTTATTCCTGATGAAGGGCTTTTGCCCGAAACGTCGATTTCGCTGCTCGTTGGATGCTGCCTGAACTGCTGTGCTCTTCCAGCACCACTAATCCAGTACTTTTATATACGGTCTTGCAAAAAAGGCCAATACTCCAAACTTCCTTCCTAATGACTCAATATATGCGTACTATCCTGCAGCACAACCAGATGTTTCTACAATCTCCCATACACACACACACTCCTGCAGACCCTTCCTCGTACACAAGCTCTGTCTTGTACACTCGCACATACACACACCCCCCACACTCACACCCACTCACTCTCACAGACGGATACCCCTTTCCACTCACACACATACACACTTTCTCACAGACACTCACACCACCCCCCCCACCACACAGAAGTCTGTGGGATGAATTTGTACTTGCAGAATTACTTTTTATTTTGCTCAAAAACTGCATGAATCCACGTCAGATTCTGTGAATCCCTTTTCAAAAAAAAAAGTATCAGTCTGAGTACTGGAACACAGACAGTCACGTTTTAACCTCACACCTTCAGTGCATTATATGGGCCAACATGGCACCTGTTGTTAAAGTTGACTTGAGAATGTAGCTTTTAAAAAAGTTTTGGGATTTCATTTGCATCACACTGTAAACTTTTGCTATAAATTCTGTTTACTCCATTACCATCTGTTGAAGGAGCTTCCAAATAAACCTGTCTGACTATAGCCTGGTGTAGTGTGATTTTTAACTTTGTCCACCCCTGTCCAACACCGGCCCCTCCAAGCCATGGTTTGCAAAAGAAGAGAGTTGGGGGGGGGGGGGGGGGGTCTAGAAAATTAGTATGATGTAAACTAAACTAATGGGGCTAAAGGCAGATCAGTCCCTGCCCTGATGGCTCACACTTTTGTATTCTGCAGAGATAGATGATGCAACGGTTGCAATTGTCCAAAAAAACCCCCCAGATTATGGAAAATCCCAGAGGATCTGAAATTTGCAAGTGCAGCTGTTTATTTATAAAGGGATTCTGGATTAGTGGTGCTGGAAGAGCACAGCAGTTCAGGCAGCATATGAGGAGCAGGAAAATCGACATTTCGGTCAAAAGCCCTTCATCAGGAATAAAGGCAGAGAGCCTGATGCGTGGAGAGATAAGCTCGAGGAGGGTGGGGGTGGGGAGAAAGTAGCATAGAGTTGCAGTGGGAGAGGGACTCCCTGAGATTCTTGTAGAGACAGGAGGAAAACTTCTTCAAGGCAAAGTTAAAAATCACACAACACCAGGTTATAGTCCAACAGGTTGAATTGGAAGCACACTAGCTTTCGGAGCGACGCTCCTTCATCAGGTGAAGGAGCGTCGCTCCGAAAGCTAGTGTGCTTCCAATTCAACCTGTTGGACTATAACCTGGTGTTGGGTGATTTTTAACTTTGTAACACCCCAGTCCAACACCGGCATCTCCAAATCACGACTTCTTCAGGGCAGGCATCCTTGCACGAGGATTCGCAGTAGGGTTAGAATCAACCAGGTAAAAACAATGACTGTCGATGCTGGAAACCAGAGTCTGGATTCGTGGTGCTGGAAGAGCACAGCAGTTCAGGCAGCATCTGAGGGTGCCTGCCTTGAAGAAGTTTTCCTCCTGTCTCTACAAGAATCTTAGGGAGTCCCTGTCCCACTGCAACTCTATGCTACTCTCTCCCCACCCCCACCCTCCTCTAGCTTATCTCTCCACACTTCAGGCTCTCTGCCTTTATTCCTGATGAAGGGCTTTTGCCCGAAATGTGAATTTTCCTGCTCCTTGGATGCTGCCTGAACTGCTGTGCTCTTCCAGCACCCACTAATCCAGACTCTGGTTTCCCAGCATCTGCAGTCATTGTTTTTACCCCATTGAGACAGGGAGGCGAAACCCCTGGAGTTTGAGACAAGTCAGCTTGACGAAAGGAGGCGGGGTTTCGGCCGGCGAGGTAGCCACGCCCCCTATTCACTCCGATTGGCTGGAGGGGCCCAACCGGCATGCGTCCCGCCCCCCCGTCCCTCTCTTCCCCATTGGTCCGGGATCCCCGTCAATCAGCCGGGACCGCCACCGCGCATGCGCAGTGCCGACGGGCAGCTCCATCGTGTGTGTGAGAGAGAGACGCACGCACGGACGGACGGGCGGAAGTTCATGGCGGCTTATTTCACCCTCAGGTTGGCGGAGTAGCGCGAATGGAGGTGGGAGGGCGGATCGGAAGGTTGGAGACGCGCGTTGGGAATGCTTTGAGTCGGCGAGGCGACGTTTGAACCGGAGTGGAGCGATGGTCCGTTCTCGGCGGCGAGGCTGTTGGGAGCCATCTTGGTGGGGGGGTGGGGGATGGGGTGGTTTGGGCGGCCGTTGGGAGCTAGTGCGCATGCTCAGCCCTGTGGCTTCCCGTGAGCCAGCGCGGAGCAGCTCAGCATGTGCCATGGGATGTGGGAACAGTGGAAAGTTAATAACCACACAACACCAGGTCCAGTGGGTCTATTTGGAAGTACTAGGTTTCAGAGCGCTGCTCCTTCATCACACCAAGCACCTTGTTCACTATCCTATCTACCTGTGACTCTGCTTTCAAGAAAGTGAGACTGCACTCCAAGGTCTCTTTGTCCCAACAGCAGTCCTTGTGACCTTCCCAGTGTATAAGTCCTGCACTGATTTGCCTTTCCAAAATGCAGCACCTCCCATTTATGTAAATCAAACTGCATCCGCCACTCCTCAGCCCATTGGCCCATCTGATCAAGTACTCGTTGTAATCTCAGGCAACCTTCGATGTCCACTACACCTCTAATTTTGGTGACATCTGCAAACTTAACTAACTGTACCTCTTATGCTCACATCCCAATGATTTATGTAAATGACAAAAAGTAGAGGACCCAGCGCCGATCCTTGTGGCACTCCACTGGTCACAGGCCTCCAGTCTGAAAAGCAACCCTCCACCACCACCCTCTGTCTTCAACCTTTGAGCCAGTTCTGTATCCCTGTATTCCATGACTTCTAACCTTGCTAACCAGTCTACTATGAGGACCTTGTCGAATGCCTTACTGAAGTCCATATAGACCACGTCCACTGCTCTGCCCTCGTCAATCCTCTTTGTTACTTCTTGAAAGAGCTCCATCAAGTCCGTGAACCGTGGTTTCCCACGCACAAAGCCATGTTGACTATCCCTCATCAGTCCTTGACTTTCCAAGTACGTGTAAATCCTGTCCCTCAGGATTTCCTCCAACAACTTGCCTGCCACCGATGTCAGATTCACTGATTTCTAGTTCCCTGACTTTTCCTTACTGCCTTATTTAAATAGTGGCACCACGCTAGCCAACCTCCAGTCTTCTGGCACCTCACCTGTGACTATTGATGATACAAATATCTCAGCAAGAGGCTGAGCAATCAGTTTCCTAGCTTCCCACAGAGTTCTTTGGTACACCTGATTAAGTCCTGGGGAGTTTTATACGTTTTTAGACATGCAGCACCACCACCTCTGTAATATGGACATTTTTGAAGATGTCACCATCAATTTCCCCACATTGTATGTCTTCCATGTCCTTCTCCACAGGAAATACTGATGCAATATACTCGTTTAGTATCTTCCCCCATCTTCTGTGGTACCACACATAGGCAGCTTAGCTGATCTTTGAGGGGCCCTATTCTCTCCCTAGTTAACCGTTTGTCCTTAATATATTTATAAAATCCCTTTGGATTCTCCTTAACCCTATTTGCCAAGGTTATTTCATGTCCTCTTTTTGCCCGCCTGATTTCCTTCTTATAATATGCTCCAACTGCCTTTATCCTCTTTCAAGAATTGACTCAATCTCTTCTGTCTATACCTGACATTTGCTTCCTTTTTTTTCTTCACCACAACCTCAATTCCTCTAGTTGTCCAGCATTCCCTACATCTACCAGCCTCGCCTTTCATCCTGACAAGAATATACTGTCTTTGGACTCTTGTTATCTCATTTCAGAAGGCTTCCCATTTTCCAGCCGTCCCTTTACCTGTGAACATCTGCCCCCAGTCAACTTACGAAGTTTCTTGCCTAATACCATCAAAATTGGCCTTTCTCCAATTTAGAACTTCAACCTTTAGATCATACCTATCCTTTCCCATCACTATTTTAAAACTAATAGATTTATGGTCGCTGGCCCCAAAGTGCTTCCCCACGGATACCTCAGTCACCTGCTATGCCTTACTTCCCTAGAGTAGGTCTGGTTTTGCAACTTTTCTAGTAGGTACCTCCATATACTCACTTAATAAATTCTTCTCCATCTAAACTCTTAACACTATGGCAGTCCCAGTCTATGTTTGGAAAGTTAAAACCGTCCTATTATTCTGACAGAAAGCTGAAATTCACTTACAAATTTGTTTTTCAATTTCCCGCTGGCTATTGGGGGGGGGGGGTTATAACAATCCCAATAAGGTGATCATCCCTTTCTTCTTTCTCAGTTCCACCCAAATAACTTCCCTGGATGTATTCCAGGAATATCCTCCCTCAATACATCCACAATGTTATCCCTTGCCAAAAACGCTACTCCCTCTCCTCTCTTGCCTCCCTTTCTGTCCTTCCTGTAGCATTTGTATCCTGAAACATTAAGCTGCCAGTTCTGTCCATCTCTGAGCCACGTCTCTGTAGTTGCTCTCGTATCCCAATGCCATGCTCCTAACCATGCCCTGAGTTCATCTGCCTTCTCGGTTGACCTCTTGCATTGAAGTAAACATATCAGTCCTACCTTGTTCTTGCTTGCCTTGACTGTTTGACTCGCTCCTTGTACTGTGTGTGAAAACCTTTGCTTGCTTTATGTTTGCCCTTTTGGAAAACACTTTTAGTAACAAGAACAGTTTCTCCCTATCTACTCTACAGACTTGATTTCAAAAAATTGTAACAAACGTTCTCCTAGTCTGTTTTCTTGGGAGAACACAGCCAAGTACTCTAATTTGCCCTCAACTGAAGATTTTCATACTGGAAGAGTTGTTGTAACCCCTTTCTGCACTCTGGATTAGTGGTGCTGGAAGAGCACAGCAGTTCAGGCAGCATCCAACGAGCAGCGAAATCGACGTTTCGGGCAAAAGCCCTTCATCAGGAATAAAGGCAGTGAGCCTGAAGTGTGGAGAGATAAGCTAGAGGAGGGTGGGGGTGGGGAGAGAGTAGCATAGAGTACAATGGGTGAGTGGGGGAGGGGATGAAGGTGATAGGTCAAGGAGGAGAGGGTGGAGTGGATAGGTGGAAAAGAAGATAGGCAGGTAGGACAAGTCCGGACAAGTCAAGGAGACAGTTAGTGAGCTGGAAATTTGAAACTAGGATGAGGTGGGGGAAGGGGAAATAAGGAAGCTGTTGAAGTCCACATTGATGCCCTGGGGTTGAAGTGTTCCGAGGCGGAAGATGAGGCGTTCTTCCTCCAGGCGTCTGGTGGTGAGGGAGCGGCGGTGAAGGAGGCCCAGGACCTCCATGTCGTCGGCAGAGTGGGAGGGGGGAGTTGAAATGTTGGGCCACGGGGCGGTTTGGTTGATTGGTGCGGGTGTCCCGGAGATTAGATTAGATTAGATTAGATTAGATTACTTACAGTGTGGAAACAGGCCCTTCGGCCCAACAAGTCCACACCGCCCCGCCGTAGCACAACCCACCCATAACCCTACATTTACCCCTTACCTAACACTATGGGCAATTTAGCATGGCCAATTCACCTGACCGGCACATCTTTGGACTGTGGGAGGAAACCAGAGCACCCGGAGGAAACCCACGCAGACACGGGGAGAACGTGCAAACTCCACACAGACAGTCACCTGAGGTGGGAATTGAACCCCGGTCTCTGGCGCTGTGAGGCAGAAGTGCTAACCACTGTGCCACCGTGCCGCCCTAATGTTCCCTAAAGCGCTCTGCTAGGAGGCGCCCAGTCTCCCCAATATCATCTTCTGCCTCGGAACACTTCAACCCCAGGGCATCAATGTGGACTTCAACAGTTTCCTCATCTCCCCTTCCCCCACCTCATCCTAGTTTAAACTTCCAGCTCAGTTACTGTCTCCTATCTTCTTTTCCACCTATCCACTCCACCCTCCTCTCCCTGACCTATCACCTTCATCCCCTCCTCCACTCACCCATTGTACTCTATGCTACTCTCTCCCCACCCCCACCCTCCTCTAGCTTATCACTCCACGCTTCAGGCTCACTGCCTTTATTCCTGATGAAGGGCTTTTGCCCGAAACGTCGATTTCGCTGCTCGTTGGATGCTGCCTGAATTGCTGTGCTCTTCCAGCACCACTAATCCAGTATTTGGTTTTCAGCATCTGCAGTCATTGTTTTTACCTTTCTGCACTCTGTCTGGTGCATTCACATTCTTCCTTTAGTGTGGCATTTCAAACTAAATGTGTTATTCCAGCTGAGGCCTAATTCATTCCTCCATAAGTTCATCATAACCTTCATAGTCTTGTACTCTGAGCCAATTCATAAATCATAAGGCCATAAGGTGCAGGTGCAGAGTTAGGCCATTCAACTCATCAAGTCTGCTCCAACATTTGATCATGGCTGATACCTTTCTCAACTCCGTCCTCCTGTCTTCTCTCTGCCTGACTAGTGAAGAACCTACCTATCTCTGTCTTAAAAACATTAAATGTCATGGGCTCCAGAGTCTTCGAGAGCAATGAGTTTAGATTAGATTAGATTACTTACAGTGTGGAAACAGGCCTTTCGGGCCAACAAGTCCACACTGACCCTCCGAAGAACAACCCGCCCAGACCCATTCCCCTACATTTACCCCTTCACCTAATGCTACGGGCAATTTAGCATGGCCAATTCACCTAACCTGCACATTTTTGGATTGTGGGAGGAAACCGGAGCACCCGGAGGAAACTCTCACAGACACGGGGAGGATGTGCAAACTCCACACAGACAGTTGTCTGAGGCGGAAATTGAACCCGGGTCCCTGGCGCTGTGAGGCAGCAGTGCTAACCACTGTGCCACCGTGCCGCCTCAAATTTGCATGGATTCACCATCGTCTGGCTGAAGGAATTGCTTATCGTTTCAGTTTTGAAGGGTCATCCAATCTCAGGCTGTGGCGAAAGTGAGGACTGCAGATGCTGGAGATCAGAGTCAAGATTAGAGTGGTGCTGGAAAGGCCCAGCAGGTAAGACAGCATCCAAGGAGCAGGAGAATCAACGTTTCTCTCTCCCCACCCCCACCCTCCTCTAGCTTATCTCTCCACGCTTCAGGCTCTCTGCCTTTATTCCTGATGAAGGGCTTTTGCCCGAAACGTCGATTTCGAAGCTACTTGGATGCTGCCTGAACTGCTGTGCTCTTCCAGCACCACTAATCCAGAATAAAGAAATTGAGGGTTTGATTAAGAAAAAGAATGAAACATAAATGTCAGGTATAGACAGGACAGATCAAGTGGATCCTTGGAACAGTATTAAGGCAGTAGGAGTATACGTAAGAGGGAAACCAGGAGGGCAAAAAGGGGACATGAGATAGTTTTGGCAAATAGAGTTAAGGAAAATCCAAAAGGTTTTACGAATACATTATGGATGAAAGCATAACTCGGGAGAGAACAGTGCCCCTCCAAGATTAGCAAGACAGCCTGTGTGTGGAGCCGCAGGAGATGGGGGAAAGATACTAAATGAATATTTTGCATCAGGGTTTACTGTGGAAAAGGCAATGGAAGATATAGAATGTGAGGAAATAGATGGTGACATCTACAAAAATGTCCATATGCAGAGGAGGAAGTGCTGGGTGTTTTGAAACACGTAAAATTGGATAAATTCCCAGGAACTGATCACGAGGGCTAAACGGGGACACGAGATAGCTTTGGCAAATAGAATTAAGGAGAATCCAAAGGGTTTACACAAATACATTAAGGACAAAAGGGTAACTAGGGAGAGAATAGGGCCCCTCTAAGATCAGTAAGGCGGCCTTTGTGTGGAGCCACAGAAAATGGGGGAGATACTAAATGAATATTTTGCATCAGTATTTACTGTGGAAAAGGATGCGGGAGATATAGACTGTAGGGAAATAGATGGTGACATCTTGCAAAATGTCCAGATTACAGAGGAGGAACTGCTGGACGTCTTGAAATGGTTAAAAATGGGTAAATCCCCAGGACCTGATCAGGTGTACCCGAGAACTCTGTGGGAAGCTAGAGAAGTGATTGCTGGGCCTCTTGTTGAGATATTTGTATCATCGATAGTCACAGGTGAGGTGCCGGAAGACTGGAGGTTGGCAAACGTGGTGCCACTGTTTAAGAAGGGTGGTAAGGACAAGCCAGGGAACTATAGACTGGTGAGCCTGACCTCAGTGGTGGGCAAGTTGTTGGAGGGAATCTTGAGGGACAGGGTATACATGTACTTGGAAAGGCAAGGACTGATTCGGGATAGTCAACATGGCTTTGTGTGTGGGAAATCATGTCTCACAAACTTGATTGAGTTCTTTCAAGAAGTAGCAAAAAGGATTGATGAGGGTGGAGCAGTAGATGTGATCTATATGGACTTCAGTAAGGCATTCGACAAGGTTCCCCATGGGAGACTGATTAGCAAGGTTAGATCTCATGGAATACAGGGAGAACTAGCAATTTGGATACAGAACTGGCTCAAAGGTAGAAGACAGAGGGTGGTGGTGGAGGGTTGTTTTTCAGACTGGAGGCCTGTGACCAGTGGAGTGCCACAAGGATCAGTGCTGGGCCCTCTACTTTTTGTCATTTACATAAATGATTTGGATGCGAGCATAAGAGGTACAGTTAATAAGTTTGCAGATGACACCAAAATTGGAGGTGTAGTGGACAGCGAAGAGGGTTACCTCAGATTACAACAGGATCTGGACCAGATGGGCTAATCGGCTGAGAAGTGGCAGATGGACTTTAATTCAGATAAATGCGAGGTGCTGCATTTTGGGAAAGCAAATCTTAGCAGGATTTATACACTTAATGGTAAGGTCCTAGGGAGTGTTGCTGAACATAGAGACCTTGGAGTACAGGTTCATATCTCCTTGAAAGTGGAGTCGAAGGTCGTGAAGAAGGCATTTGGTATGCTTTCCATTATTGGTCAGTATACTGAGTACAGGAGTTGGGAGGTCATGTTGCGGATGTACAGGACATTGGTTAGGCCGCTGTTGGAATATTGCATGCAGTTCTAGTCTCCTTCCTATCGGAATGATGTTGTGAAACTTGAAAGGGTTCAGAAAAGATTTACAAGGATGTTGCCAAGGTTGGAGAATCTGAGCTACAGGGAGAAGCTGAACAGGCTGGGGCTGTTTTCTCTGGAGCGTCGGAGGCTGAGGGGTGACCTTATAGAGGTTTACAAAATTATGAGGGGCATGGATAGGATAAATAGACAAAGTCTTTTCCCTGGGGTCGGGGAGTTCAGAACTAGAGGGCATAGGTTTAGGGTGAGAGGGGAAAGATATAAAAGAGACCTAAGGGGCAACTTTTTCACACAGAGGGTGGTATGTGTATGGAATGAGCTGCCAGAGGAAGTGGTGGAGGCTGGTACTTTAAGAGGCATTTGGATGGGTATATGAATAGGAAGGGTTTGAAGGGATATGGGCCAGGTACTGGCAGGAGGGACTAGATTGGGTTGGGATATCTGGTCAGCATGGATGGGTTGGACCGAAGGGTCTGTTTCCATACTGTACATCTCCATGACTCTAGGTGTACCCTAGAACTTTGTGGGAAGCTAGAGAAGTGATTGCTGAGCCTCTTGCTGAGATATATGTATCATCGATAGTCACAGGTGAAGTGCTGGAAGGGTGAGGGTTGGCTAATGTGATGCCACTGTTTAAGAAGGGTGGGAAAGACAAGCCAGGGAGCTATAAAGCAGTAAGCCTCTCTCTCTCTTGCCGCGCGCGCTCTCTCTCTCTCTCTCTGGCCGTGCGCGCTCTCTCTCTCTCGCCCGCTCTCTCTCTCTCTCTCTCGCCCGCTCTCTCTTTCTCTCACTCTCGGGTGCTGTCTCGCTCTCTCTCTCTCGCGAGGGCTCTCTCTCTCTCTCTCTCCCTCTCCGCGCGCTCGCCCTCTCTGCGCGTGCGCGCTCGCCCTCTCTGCGCGTGCGCGCTCGCCCTCTCTGCGCGTGCGCGCTCGCCCTCTCTGCGCGTGCGCGCGCTCTCTGTGCGCGCGCCCTCTCTGTGCACGCGCCCTCTCTGTGCACGCGCTCTCTCTCTGTGCGCGCGCCCTCTCTGTGCCCGCGCCCTCTCTCTCTGTGCCCGGGCCCTCTCTCTCTGTGCCCGGGCCCTCTCTCTCTGTGCCCGGGCCCTCTCTCTCTGTGCCCGGGCCCTCTCTCTCTGTGCCCGGGCCCTCTCTCTCTGTGCCCGGGCCCTCTCTCTCTGTGCCCGCGCCCTCTCTCTCTGTGCCCGGGCCCTCTCTCTCTGTGCCCGGGCCCTCTCTCTCTGTGCCCGGGCCCTCTCTCTCTGTGCCCGCGCCCTCTCTGCCCGGGCCCTCTCTCTCTGTGCCCGGGCCCTCTCTCTCTGTGCCCGGGCCCTCTCTCTCTGTGCCCGGGCCCTCTCTCTCTGTGCCCGCGCCCTCTCTCTCTGTGCCCGGGCCCTCTCTCTCTGTGCCCGGGCCCTCTCTCTCTGTGCCCGGGCCCTCTCTCTCTGTGCCCGCGCCCTCTCTCTCTGTGCCCGGGCCCTCTCTCTCTGTGCCCGGGCCCTCTCTCTCTGTGCCCGCGCCCTCTCTCTCTGTGCCCGGGCCCTCTCTCTCTGTGCCCGCGCCCTCTCTCTCTGTGCCCGCGCCCTCTCTCTCTGTGCGCGCGCCCTCTCTGTGCCCGCGCCCTCTCTCTCTGTGCGCGCGCCCTCTCTGTGCCCGGGCCCTCTCTCTCTGTGCCCGGGCCCTCTCTCTCTGTGCCCGGGCCCTCTCTCTCTGTGCCCGGGCCCTCTCTCTCTGTGCCCGCGCCCTCTCTCTCTGTGCCCGCGCCCTCTCTCTCTGTGCCCGCGCCCTCTCTCTCTGTGCCCGCGCCCTCTCTCTCTGTGCCCGCGCCCCCTCTCTGCCCGCGCCCCCTCTCTGCCCGCGCCCCCTCTCTGCCCGCGCCCCCTCCCTCTCTCTCTGTCCGTGCCCCCTCCCTCTCTCTCTGTCCGTGCCCCCTCCCCCTCTCTCTGTCCGTGCCCCCTCCCCCTCTCTCTGTCCGTGCCCGCGCCCCCTCTCTCTGTCCGTGCTCGCGCCCCCTCTCTCTGTCCGTGCCCGCGCCCCCTCTCTCTGTCCGTGCTCGCGCCCCCTCTCTCTGTCCGTGCCCGCGCCCCCTCCCTGCCCGCGCCCCCTCCCTGCCCGCGCCCCCTCCCTGCCCGCGCCCCCTCCCTGCCCGCGCCCCCTCCCTGCCCGCGCCCCCTCCCTGCCCGCGCCCCCTCCCTGCCCGCGCCCCCTCCCTGCCCGCGCCCCCTCCCTGCCCGCGCCCCCTCCCTGCCCGCGCCCCCTCCCTGCCCGCGCCCCCTCCCTGCCCGCGCCCCCTCCCTGCCCGCGCCCCCTCTCTCTGTCCGTGCCCCCTCCCTCTCTCTCTGTCCGTGCCCCCTCCCTCTCTCTCTGTCCGTGCCCCCTCCCTCTCTGTCCGTGCCCCCTCCCTCTCTGTCCGTGCCCCCTCCCTCTCTGTCCGTGCCCCCTCCCTCTCTGTCCGTGCCCCCTCCCTCTCTGTCCGTGCCCCCTCCCTCTCTGTCCGTGCCCCCTCCCTCTCTGTCCGTGCCCCCTCCCTCTCTGTCCGTGCCCCCTCCCTCTCTGTCCGTGCCCCCTCCCTCTCTGTCCGTGCCCCCTCCCTCTCTGTCCGTGCCCCCTCCCTCTCTGTCCGTGCCCCCTCCCTCTCTGTCCGTGCCCCCTCCCTCTCTGTCCGTGCCCCCTCCCTCTCTGTCCGTGCCCCCTCCCTCTCTGTGCCCGCGCCCTCCCTCTCTGTGCCCGCGCCCTCTCTCTCTGTGCCCGTGCCCTCTCTGTGCCCGTGCCCTCTCTGTGCCCGCGCCCTCCCTGTGCCCGCGCCCTCCCTGCCGGTGCCCGCGCCCTCCCTGCCGGTGCCCGCGCCCTCCCTGCCGGTGCTCGCGCCCTCCCTGCCGGTGCCCGCCCTCTCTCTCCCTCTCTGTGCCCGCGCCCTCCCTCTCTGTGCCCGCGCCCTCCCTCTCTGTGCCCGCGCCCTCCCTCTCTGTGCCCGCGCTCTCTCTCTCGGTGCCCGCGCCCTCCCTGCCGGTGCCCGTCCTCTCTCTCTGTCTGTGCCCGCGCCCTCTCTCTTTCTCTCTGTGCCCGCGCCCTCCCTGCCGGTGCCCGCGCCCTCCCTGCCGGTGCCCGCGCCCTCCCTGCCGGTGCCCGCGCCCTCCCTGCCGGTGCCCGCCCTCTCTCTCTGTCTGTGCCCGCGCCCGCGCCCTCCCTGCCTGTGCCCGCGCCCTCCCTGCCTGTGCCCGCGCCCTCCCTGCCTGTGCCCGCGCCCTCCCTGCCTGTGCCCGCGCCCTCCCTGCCTGTGCCCGCGCCCTCCCTGCCTGTGCCCGCGCCCTCCCTGCCTGTGCCCGCGCCCTCCCTGCCTGTGCCCGCGCCCTCCCTGCCTGTGCCCGCCCCCTCTGCCCCCGCGCCCGCCCCCTCTGCCCCCGCGCCCGCCCCCTCTGCCCCCGCGCCCGCCCCCTCTGCCCCCGCGCCCGCCCCCTCTGCCCCCGCGCCCCCTCTGCCCCCGCGCCCCCTCTGCCCCCGCGCCCCCTCTGCCCCCGCGCCCCCTCTGCCCCCGCGCCCCCTCTGCCCCCGCGCCCCCTCTGCCCCCGCGCCCCCTCTGCCCCCGCGCCCCCTCTGCCCCCGCGCCCCCTCTGCCCCCGCGCCCCCTCTGCCCCCGCGCCCTCTCTCTCTCTCCGTGCCCGCGCCCTCTCTCTCTCTCTGTGCCCGCGCCCCCTCTCTCTCTGTGCCCGCGCCCCCTCTCTCTCTCTGTGCCCGCGCCCCCTCTCTCTCTGTCTGCGCCCGCGCCCTCTGTCTCTCTCTGCGCCCGCGCCCTCTGTCTCTCTCTGCGCCCGCGCCCTCTCTCTCTCTCTGCGCCCGCGCCCTCTCTGTCTGCGCCCGCGCCCCCTCTCTCTGTCTGTGCCCGCGCCCCCTCTCTCTCACTCTCAGACGATATGAAGAGCTACAAACCCAAAATTCTGAAGAAGGGTCACCCGAAACATTAACCCTACTTGGGCTCCACAGGTGCTGCTTGGTCTGCTCAGTTTTTTCACCAATTTCTGGTTTTGTTTCGAATCTCAGCATTCACAGTTGGTTGTTTTTCTTTCTGTTCCACGTCTCGCACACATTGCCGCTGTCTCTTTTGTTCCACGAGCTCTAACTTTATTCCCGAGTCTTTGCGTGACACTGAAACAACTTTTCGAAGTCCATGTTTAGCCTCACACTTCCCCATTCAGTTGAATATCTGGCCTTGGAGTCTCCTGTACTTTCTTTTTCATCGAGTGCGGAAACAGGCCCTTTGGCCCAGCAAGACTCTCCAAAGAGTAATGTACCCAGACCCATTCCGCTACCCTATTTGCCCCTGATCAATGCACCTAACCTACACATCCCTGAACATCATGGACAATTTAGCACAGCCAATTCACCCTAATCTGCACAGTTTTGGATTGTGGGAGGAAGCCGGAGCACCCGGAGGAAACCCACACAGACACGGGGAGAATGTGCCAACTCCACACAGACAGTCGCCCCAAGGCTGGAACCGAACCCGGGTCCCTGGTGCTGTGAGGCAGCAGTGCTAACCACTGAGCCACCGTGCCACCCAAAATCATAGAATTTCTACAGCGGGCCCATCGTGTCCGTACTGTTTCCGTGAAGCGCATCCCAATCAGCCTCACTGCCTCCCCTATCCCTGCATTCCCATGGCTAATCCCCCTCACTTGCACATCTTAGAACTGTGGTAAAAAACGGGAGTAAACCCACACAGGCATGGGGCGAATGTGCAAACTTTACACAGAAGGACTCCCAAGGGTGAAGTGGGACCTGGGTTCCTGGTTCTATGACGAGCGGTGCTAACCACTTAGCGACCATGCTGCCCCCAGCAGGTCTTCTGCCTCCTCAAGAACTTAATCTCGCAGTGATTTCGGCAGCTGAAATGAGCCGATTATAACTCAGTGTTTGCTCAGTTTCATTCCTAAATGGATTCGAATCAGTTTTAGTTATTTTAGTAAATGTCTTAACTTAGGGAGACAGTAGGACGGTGCAGTACGTCCCTCCTCTCTGATCCTAGACAAACCTCTGTGTGTTGTATAACCTTTCAGCTCCAAATAAGTTTGGCAAAGGTCATGCTAACCATTCAGGGTGGCACGGTGGCTCAGTGGTTAGCACTGCTGCCTCACAGCTCCAGGGACCCGAGTTTGTTTCCAGCCTCTGTGCGACTGCCTGTGTGGAATTTGCACATTCTCCCCGAATCTGTGTGGGTTTCCTCCGAGTGTTCTGGTTTCCTCCCACATTTCAAAGACGTGCAGGTTATTGTCCATAGTGTTAAGTGCATTAGTTAAAGGGAGATGGGTCTGGGTGGGTTGCTGTTCGGAGGGTCGGTGAGGACGTGTTGGGCCGAATGGCCTGTTTCCACACTGTAGGGGAATCTAATCTAATCTGATCTCACATTCTTTCCGACAGAAACCACAGTATGGAATTTAAAACAGGCTAGCAGAGTTTGAAGTACAACCCAGCCTTTTAATATAACTGCTGATTAATCATTAATTGTTCTGTTATAATTAATTGATGCTCACTGCTTGTGTAATCACCTCTTTTTGATTGATTAGATTAGTTAAAGTGTGGAAACAGGCCCTTTGGCTTAACAAGTCCACACTGACCCTCCGAAGAGCAACCATTCCCCCACACCTAGCACTATGGGCAATTTAGCGTGGCCAATTCACCTAACCCGCACATTTTTGGACTGTGGGAGGAAACTGGAGCATCCAGAGGTAACCCACGCAGACATGGGGAGAATGTGCAAACTCCACACGACAGTTGCCTGAGGCGGGAAATGAACCCGGGTCTCTGGCGTTGTGAGGCAGCAGTGCTAACCACTGAGCTACTGTGCAGCCCCGAACGAGTTTCTACATTTGGTTAATCGCAGGATTTCTCCTCAGTTAAATTTCAGTCTCAAAATGGCTTCCTTCACCCAGTTAGCTAACCTCATCTCCAGTATCTGCAATAATATGCATTTACAAGATATATCTATCCAGTGAACTGTGTCCCTGAGAGTGTATGAGGTAAGACTGATGAGTTAATGCCATGAATTGACACATGGACATGTGATATTGTTGCCATCACAACATATTTTTGAGGGAAGGGCTGGACTGGCAACACAACATTCTGCAGTAAAGAATTTTTAGGGGAAACAGAGGAGTTTGTAAATAGGATGGTGGTGTGCGCTATTAATTAAGGAGTCAATTACTACAGTGAGGAGAGAAGAAATCTTGGAGAGGTCATCAAACAAGACTTTGTGGGGAAAACATACGGAACATTGGTTAGGCCACTGGCTGACCTTCTAGAAATTTATAAAATCATGATGGGCACAGGTAGGATAAATAGACAAGGTCTTTTCCCTGGATTAGGTGAGTCCAGAACTAGAGAGCATAGGTTTAGGGTGCGAGTATGGAATGAGCTGCCAGAGGAAGTGGTGGAGGCTGGTACAATTACAACATTGAAAAGGCATCTGGATGGGTATGTGAATAAGAAGGGCTTAGACGGGTATGGGCCAAGTGTTGGCAAGTGGGACTAGATTAGCTTCGGAAATCTGGTTGGCATGGACGAATTGGACCGAAGTGTCTGTTTCTGTGCTGTACATCTCTATGACTATAACTTAGGAATGATAAGGGAGCAGCTAGTTTAGTGGGAGTGTATTATATGTCCCCAAAGAGTCAAAGAGAAATAGAGGTGCAAATATGTAGGCAGCTCACAAGTGTGTGAGAGTAATAATCAGGGAATTATATTCGGGGATTTCAACTTTCTCAACATGACTTTGAATAGCCATCGTGTTAAAGGTGTAATGAGGGTGGATTTCTCAAAATGCATCTGGGGACTTTTTTGTATCAATATGTAGAAGCCCCAATAAGGGATGGTATATTGCTGGCTGTGATTCTGAGGAAAGAAGCTGGATTCGTGTTCAATGTTGCAGTGGGGGAGCGTTTTAGTGATAGCAATCACAACAAACTGCGATTCAATTATGTTTTGGTCAAAGAAAAAGATGGTCTGCAAAAGATGGCTTTGGATTAGTGGAAACACAGATTTAATTCAAAGTATATCCCACAGTAGACTGGGAACAGCTCCTTGCGGGTAAGTGTGTAGCCGAGCAACGGGGTGGCATTCAAAAAGGAACTGGGGAGAATGCACCTCCAACGTCTACCCTATAGAGGGAAATGCAGTAGTAATAGGTTCAGAGAACCCTGGGTGTCTGGCATAATTCGGGACTGGATAAAGAAGAAGAGTAATGCTTTTCTCAAGTCTATTCAGTTGCGGCCCTAAAGGAACACAAGAAGTGCAGGAAAGAACTGAAGAAAGCAACTAGAATATACTGAATGGCAGTGTTACTGAACAAAGAGACCTTGGAGTGCAGGTTCATAGCTTCTTGAAAGTGGAGTCGCAGGTAGATAGGATAGTGAAGGAGGTGTTTGGTTTGCTTTCCTTTATTGGTCAGAGGATTGAGTACAGGAGTTGGGAGGTCATGTTGCAGCTGTACAGGACATTGGTTAGGCCACTGTTGGAATATTGCGTGCAGTTCTGGTCTCCATCCTATCAGAAGGATGTTGTGAAACTTGAAAGGGTTCAGAAAATATTTACAAGGATGTTGCCGGGGAGAGGCTGAATAGGTTTGGTCTGTTTGAGGCTGAGGGGTGACCTCATAGAGGTTTCTAAGACCATAAGGCGCATGGATAGGGTAAATAGACAGAGTCTTTTCCCTGGGGTGGGGGAGTCCAGAACTAGAGGGAATAGGTTTAGGGTGAGAGGGGAAAGATATAAAAGAGACCGAAGGGGCAACCTTTTCACACAGAGGGTGGTATATATATATGAGTAAGTGGTGTAGGCTGGGACTTTTACAACAGTTTAAAATGGGTATATGAAAAGGAAGGGTTGAGAGGGATATGGGCCAAGTGCTGGCAAATGGGACCAGATTAGGTTGGGATATCTGGTCATCACGGATGAGTTGGACTGATGGGTCTGTTTCCGTGCTGTACATCTCTATAACTCTACGAGCAAAAAAGGGGCATGAGAAAAGACTTGCGAACAGGATTAGGGAGAATCCTATTAAAGGGAAGAGGTTAAACAGGGAATGAGTGGGGCCTGTTAGGGACGAAAGGGGCCACCTCAGAATTGTGTGAAGCCGCAGAATATTGGAAGGGTGTTGAATGAAGACTTCTCTTCGGCCTTCACTCTAGAATAGAACAATGTAGATAAGGAATTCAGGAAAAGGTACTGTGAGGAACTTGCGCAGTTTGACATAGGAAATCGGGAGGTATTGGAGGCTGTGTTGGTCATAAGAACAGCCAAGTCCCCAGAATAATGGCATCCCAAGCTGCTGTAGAGACGAGGCAGGAAATTGCAGGGGCTCTGATACAAATTTTTAATTCCTCTTTAGCCACAGGGGAAGTGCCAGAGGCCTGGAGGATGGTGAATGTGGTTGCACTGTTTAAAAGGGGTGGTAGCGATGGACCGGTGAGTCTCATGTCAGTGGTAGGAAACTTATTGGAGAAAATTCTGAAGGAGCGAACTCAGGCCCACTTGGCAAGGCGTGACTTAGTCAGAGGGAGGTCACGTCTAACAAATTGGTTAGAATTCTTCGAATCTACGATCATGTGTGGATTCTGAGGGGCAATTGAGGGATATAAGATGGTGAGGGTGAATAGAGAGCAGCTGTTCCCTTGGTTGAGGGAGAAATCATGATACCGTAAGGAGCAGGAGGTTCCCAGGGGGTTTGGGAAAATACTTTCTCACTCGGCAGATGGTGGGAAACTGCAGTGCACTGAGAAGCAGAGGCCCAAACCTTATAACCTTATTTTAAAAAAAATTTGGATGAGTACTTCAAATATAACATTCAAAGGTATGGGACAAGTGCAGGAAATTGGGATTAGCGCACATTCCGTGGTAGTTATGTAGGTGCAATGGGCCTTTACTGCGCTGAATGAATCTCGTAGAAGACCTGAAAATGGAACAGTGAGCAAGAGGGAAGATGAGGACATGTGTTTGGGGCAGGGTATTTATAGATCTGAGGAAATGAAAGGAGAAATAATGTTTCAAAGAAACTAGAATAATCTGTTCTGAATTTCTGTCATGATATTTTGAGAACAGTTAGGTGTTTTTTGTTTCATGACCAGCGCAGATACGATGGGCCAAAGGGCCTTTTCCTTTACTGTAGCTCTCTTTAGCTCGATGGTGATCTTAAAGTTTTGATATTTCCAGGGTCGCTGAGGCCAGGCTGGGAGCTGTCAGTAAACATGTAAGAGCTGATACTGTTTCCAAACCCCTCATTACTGAGTGGGTGGATAATATGCCTAATACTAAGGGGTATCTATTTAAGGTGAGAGGGGGAAGTTCAAAGGAGATGTGAGGGGCAAGACTTTTTACACAGTAATAGGAGCCTGGAATGTGCTGCCTGGGTGTTGGTGGGGCAGATACGATCGGGGCATTTAAGAGTCATACAGCACAGATACAAACCCTACGGTCCAGCCAGTCCATGCCGAATATAATCCCAAACTAAACTAGTCCCACCTGCCTGCTTGGGTGATATCCCTCCAAACGTTTTTCTTATTCATGTTCTTCTCGAAACGTCTTTTAAACATTGTAACTGCATTCGCATCCGCCACTTCCTCTCAAGTTTGTTCCACACACGAACCACACTGCGTAAAAAAGAAAATCACTGTCTTTATAAAATCTTTCTCCTCTCATCTTGAAAATTTGCCCCCGAGTCTTGGAATCCACCATCTGATGGAGAAGACATCTGCCATTTGCCTTGTCCATACCCCTCATGACTTTAGAAGCCTCTACAAAGCCACCTCTTAACCTGCTACACTCCAGTGAAAATAGTCCCAGCCTGTCCAGCCTCTCCCTATAACTTAAACCCTCCATTCCCAGCAACGTCCGAGTAAATGCAGATCTGGGCTGAGAAATGGCAGATGGAGTTCGACCTGGATAAATGCGAAGTGATGCATTTTGGAAGGCCGAACTCAAATGCTGAATATCGGATTAAAGACAGGATTCTTGACAGTGTGGAGGAACAGAGGGATCTGGGTGTGCAAGTACATAGATCCCTCAAAGTTGCCACCCAAGTGGATAGGGTGGTTAAGAAAGCATATGGTGTTTTAGCTTTCATTAACAGGGGGATCGAGTTTAAGAGCCGCGAGGTTTTGCTGCAGCTCTACAAAACCCTGGCGAGACCACACTTTGAATATTGTGTCCAGTTCTGCTTGCCCTACTATAGGAAAGATGTGGAGGCTTTGGAGAGGGTGCAAAAAAGGTTTTACCAGGTTGCTGCCTGGACTGGAGGGCTTGCCTTATGAAGAAAGGTTGAATAAGCTCAGGCTTTTCTCTCTGGAGAGAAGGAGGAAGAGAGGAGACCTGATCGAGGTGTACAAGGTAATGAGAGGCATGGATAGAGTCAATAGCCAGAGAGTTTTCTCCAGGGCAGGATCGACTGGTATGAGGGGTCATAGTTTGAAGATATTAAGAGGAAGGTATAAAGGAGACCGCAGAGGTAGGTTCTTTACGCAGAGAGTTGTGAATGCATGGAATGGGTTGCCAGCGGGGGTGGTGGAAGCAGAGTCATTGGGGACATTTAAGCGACAGCTGGACATGCACATGGATAGCAGTGAGTTGAGGGGTGCGTAGGTTAAGTTATGATGTTTGACATTAGGATTAAATCTCGGCACAATATCGTGGGCCAAAGGGCCTGTTCTGACCTGTACTTTTCTTTTTTTTTAATAGATATTTTTATTGGAAATTTAACATTTTTACAAGTTTACAAAAATAAACAAAAATCTCAAGTACAAACATTGATATACAATTAAATCTTAAAGAAATAATAACCAAAATTTAACAAAAGAAAAATACCGAGAGAAAGAAAACAAAACTCAACTAACTACTAATCTAACCTACAACTAACCAGAGTGTATATTTAAGTCTCTTACATTGTTCAACTAAGAGAAAGAACAAAAAACACCAACGGATAACACAGAAATTGGGTTGTGAGATACATGCTCGGAATGTGTTAACAACAAATGTAACAAAACCCGTATTCGTGCGGGATTCCTCTCCCAAGGGGCCCCGGACCAGCCAGGTTTGTAATCTCAATTAAATAAAAGCCCTTGTTAGGATAGCCGAAATATCTGTATTCATATCATTCAAGAAGGGCTGCCATATTTTATAAAATAATTTGGTCTTTCGGTGCACCGTATTTGTAAGGAAGTCAAGGGGAATACATTCCATAATTAATCTGTGCTAATTTGAAAGTCCAGTTTACCAAAATATTTTTCCTTGCACAGAAAGAGAGAATAGAAAATAATCTCTTCCTGTGCATATCCAGGGAGGGTAAGCTCGAAAAGCCCAAAAGGAGAGATACGGGGTCCACTTTAATTTCCGTTCCTAAAATTTCTGTCAGGGCACTTGCTACTTTAGTCCAGTATCAACGGATCTGATGACAGGTCCATAAGCAATGTACAAGAGTGCCCACCTCTATTTTACATTTGGGACACATTGGAGATGCCCCTGCCTTAAATTTTGCCAATCGATCCGGTGCTATATGGGCCCTATGAAGTATCTTCAGCTGGATAGCCTGAGTTCTGTTACAGATGGTGATTCTTCAAGCATTTTCCCAAATGTCATTCCACGTTTCTACAGAGATTTCTAGTCCCAATTCCTGATCCCATGTTTTAAGTAGATTGTCCATATCTCCCGATACTTCATCATGTAGTAAATGATAAATAGTACTGAGGGAGGATACCCCCCATTGGTCGTAGTACTCTACATTCTCTATCTGATTTATAAAGACTATCTAATAACGTAGTCTTCTTCTGTATATAGTCTCGAATTTGGAAGTATCGATAGAGGTCTCCATGAGATAATCCGAATTTCTGACGCAGCTGTTCAAAAGACACCAGGACCCCATCTTTAAATAGGTCCCCTAGACATAAGATACCCCTGGATCTCCAGAGTTTAAAAGTGGCATCTGTAAATCCCGGTTGGAATCCCCATGCTCCCACTATCAGTGCATAGGGGGATGTTTTATGTGAGTTGCCCTCGTTTTGCCGCATTATATTCCAAGCTTTAATTGTATTTAGTATTATAGGGTTTTTTAACAGTGATCCGTAATGATTTTCCTCTTGTCTGAAAATAAAAGGTTAATAAGTGGGTATTTTACTTGAGAAGCCTCGATGTCCAGCCAGATTGGGTCTTGTCTGATCCACAATCAATCAGCTATGTAACTTAATAGGGAACTTAACTGATATTTCCTAAAATCTGGGAAGTCCAATCCTCCCCTTTGCCTGTGGAAGCTGTAGCTTCTTCAGTTTAATGAGGGGCTGTCTATGATTCTAGATAAAGGAACCCAACCAGCCATATAATTTACGTAGAGCCAGCCTCGGCAGCATCACCGGAAGCATTCTCATAGGATATTGGAAACGGGGCAGGACATTCATTTTAATTAGTGCTATTCTACCCAGCCAGGAAATTGGAAGGTCTCCCCATCGCTGGAGGTCCTGCCTTATCCTTTCCAGTAAATGCACAAAGTTAGCCTTGTATAACTGACCAAATAATGGGGTAATAAAAATGCCTAAATATAAGAAACCCTCCAGGGACCAACAAAAGGGAAAATGGGATCCATCCACTAAGTGGGGTATCATAGCAAGGCCACCCATTGGCATAGCCTCCGATTTTGAGAAATTAATTTTATAGCCTGAGAATGCGCTAAATGTATTAATAACTTGAATTAAGCGAGGTACGGACATCAGAGGATTACTGAGGAATCGAAGAACATCATCTGCATAAAGGGTAATTTTATGTTTACCTGTACCAACCCTCGGGGCCGTTATATTAGGATCAGCCTGTATAACTTCTGCTAGTGGTTCAATTATAACAATGGTGAGATAGGACATCCCTGATGGCAGCCCCTACCCACACTGAAGCTATCCGAACCTAATCCATTGATAACCACAACCGCTTTGGGATCACTATACAATGTTGAGACCCATTTGAGACCCACCTTTCCAATGTGTAAAACAAATTTGACCATTCAACCCTATCGAATGCCTTTTCCACGTCTAATGAAACTACTACTCCTGGTATCTTTCCCTAATGGCAGGCTTGAATCATATTCAAAACCCTTCTAATATTATTGGATGATCTACGGCCCTTAATAAACCCCGTCTGATCCTCCTTTATGATATGTGGCAGTACCCTTTCTAGTCTCGATGCTAACGTTTTAGAAAGGATTTAAAAATCTACATTTAGCAAGGATATTGGTCTGTATGACATACAATCTTCTGGATCCTTTCCTTTTTTAAGGATGAGAGAGATATTTGCCTCTTTCAGCGAAGGCGGGAGACAGCCCTGACTATATGTATAGTTATACATGTCCATAAGTGGACCAGCCAATATTCCTGTAAATTCTTTATAGAATTCAGCTTGAAAACCATCTGGGTCAGGTGCCTTACTGCTCTGAAGTTGCCTGATTCCGTCAAGTATTTCTTGGACTGTTAGGGGAACATTCAGGACTGATACCTGTTCCGGAGTTAGGCCCGGAAAGGTCAAATTTTTAAAAAATGATTGCATCCTCCTAGTCCTGTCTTCACAATCCTACGATTTATATAAATCAGAATAAAATTTTCTAAAGATCGCATTAATATTTTTATAATCATCAGTCAAAATACCCGTACTTTCCTTGACAGACATGATAGTTTGAGGGGCCTTTTTTTTTCTTTGCAAGAAATGCTAAGTATCTACCCGGTTTGTCGCCAAATTCATCTAACCTTTGTTTTGCAAATAATAATTCCCTCTTAGCCGTTTGGGTAAGCGTAGTGTTTAGAGCTGTCCTAAGGGCCGTAATCCTTTGCAATTTAATAATAGAAGGTCTATCAGTGTATGCTGTTTCAGCTGCTTTCAAGTGAGCTTTGAGCAGATGCTGTTGTTCTCCCTTTAATTTTTTCTGGGTCGCTGAGTATGAGATGATCAAACCTCACGCGTAAGCTTTGATGATCTCCCACATCATTGATGGGTTGCTAGCCGTACCTAAATTAATTTCTAAAAAAGTTTTAAATTCTTGAGAGAAGTACTTTACAAATTTACTGTCTTTCATTAGGAAGGGGTCCATACGCCAATGCCGAGGGGATGTCCCATTGTTCCTCGCCTTAGTTTCCATATATACAGCAGTGTGGTCGGAAATTGCTATACTACCTATTTTACAGGATGATATGGAATTTTAAAAAAATCGAGGGGGCAAAAAACATATCAATTCTGGTATGACATTTATGTGGATTGGAGTAAAAAGAAAAATCTCTGCCCTGTGGATGAAGACATCTCCATACATCTACTAATCCTAATTCCTTGTTCAGATCCACCAATTGTCTAGATCTGGGAGATACTCCTGCTGTACTCTTGGGAATCCTTTCTATTTCTGGATCCATAATACAATTAAAGTCTCCCCCTATAATCGTACGACGGTCACTGAGAGCCATCAATTTTGAGAAGGCTTCGTTATAAATTTAAAAGGATGTGCCGGGGGGGCAATACAAATTTAAAATCCCATATTTCTCTCCATTTATATAAGGGCTTTAATCAGAATATATTGTCCAGATTCGTCTTTTATCTGTTTTAGGATTTTGAGAGGGAAATTCTTCTGAATAAGAATAACAACTCCCCTGTTTTTTGAGCTAAAAGAAGAAAAAAGGCCTGATCAAATCCACCCTGTCGCAATTTCAAGTGTTCTTTATCCAACAAGTGTGTCTCCAATAGGAGAGCTATATCAACCCTTTCTTTCTTGAGGTTTGATAATATTTTCTTCCTTTTTGACTGGCGAATTACTCCCCTTGACATTCCAGGTGCACCACTTAACTGACTGATCAACCATAATCATCCGGGCAAATCCGAGACCCCTCGGGAGGGGAAACCCTATCCAGAACATCCTGAGCATAGAGCATATAAAATTCACAAAAATAAAGGTTCTCTAATACAGTCACAACAGTATAACAAAAAACTATTTCTAAATAATTAAACAAAAACGTATCTAAATGGAGATTTTCCCCCTTGTTCCCAGGGGGTTTCACTTCCTTTCCAAAGGTCCATCGTATCCTATCCCAACCAGTGCCCCACCCTTGACCCAGGTGCTCCTCAATAGGATGAGGAAAATTCAAATATATTACAGAGCTAGAGTTAACAGTGAGCACCCTACCCCCACCCCCACCCACACCAACACCTGGATATATTTGGTAATGTTAATACCATGTATAAACATATATAACTATAAAATTATAACCTCAACAAGTAATAATTAAATACAATAATACAAAATAACAAGGGAAAACAACCCCACTCCTAGAGACAGAGGTAAAATAGAATAAGGATATATATATAATTTAAAAAAACCAAGGTGGGGGAGAAAATCGGTGAGTACAGAACAAATAAATAAATCCCTCTCCCCACCCCCCAAGATAATATTAAACAGTAAGGTAAAAAAAGAAAAAGGGGGGATATAAACTGGAGTTGGGGGGGAAAGCAAACCAACATCAAATTATCTCTTACAATTTATCTAAGAGAGTCCAAAAATTCCTTTAGCCTTTTCCGGCGCTCCAAAGTTATACGTGGATCCTTCATGGTTAAAGCGTAGCTTCGCTGGGTAGCGTAAGGAGTACTGAATAGTTAAGTCCCTTAAACACTTCTTCGCCTCATCGAATGCCTTCCTCTTTCGGACCAGAGCTGGGAAAAAGTCCTGGAGTAACATGATCTTGGAACCTTTATAGATCATGGCTTGGGAATCTTTTCCAAGATTTCTAGAGGCTTCTAGGAGTATCTGCCTCTCCTTATAGGTCTGCAGCCGGAACAGGACCAGGCATGGGCGCTGGTTCGAGCCGGGCCTGTGTATTGCAATCCTGTAGGCCCATTCCACCCTTACCTGGCCTGATCCAGCTTCCAAATTTAAAAGCTGTGGCAGCCACTGCTCAGGAAACGCTGTAAGCTGGCCTTCTTCTTCCCGTTCGGGAAGGCCCAGCAAATGAAAATTTTTTCGACGACCTCGATTCTCGAGGTTGTCATTGTGATTCTCTTAAGGTCCAGACTCGCTGTTTGAGAGTCCGGACCTGATCCACGGCCGATTGCGCTGTAGTTTCGGAGGTGGTGGCCTTTAGCTCCGCCCCTCCGACTCGGCGCTCGATTTCCTTAATGTCTCGGTCGTGCTTTTGCAGCGCGGCCGAGAGTGAGTCCCATCGACTTCGGGATTCTTCAATAAAAGCGTCTATCTTCGCATCCAGTTTGGAGATGATTTCCACGAGGCTCGCCACTGTAGGTAAGTCCCCCGGGGCGACTGTGGACGCCTCTGCTGTAGCTGGAGAGGGTGGGGGAGGGGGTCCTGCTTGCTGAGAGCTGTGGGCTCCCTTCCCTTTAGTCATTTTTACTGAAGATTAAATTGTTTAAATTCAATACTAAACAACTAATTAGATTAAACAGCTATTTTAAATGATTTGGTGAGTGTGGTGGGGGTGGGTCAAGTCTTGGGAGGAGCACTGTAGACTCAGACTTGCTGGGTCGCTGCCATCTTGGATCCCCGTGCTGTACTTTTCTATGTTCTATCTATGTTCTAAATCTCTGCTGAACTCAAGGAACTTTTAGATCAGCACATAAATATACAAGAAATGGAGGGATATGGACAGTACAGGCAGAAGGGATTAGTTTAATTTGGCATCATGTTCAGCACAACATCGTGGGCTGAAGAGTCCATTCCTGTGCTGTGCAGTTCTGTTAGAACATAAAAGAGAACAGCTCAGTCCAGGCCCTTCGGCCCTCGATGTTGGGCTGCCCTGTGAAACCAGCCTGAAGCCCATCTATCCTACACTATTTCATTTTCATCCAGATGTTTATCCAGTGACCATTTAAGTGCCCGTAAAGTTGGCGAGTCTACCCCTGTTGCAGGCAGTGAGTTCCATGCCCCTACTACTCTCGGAGTAAAGAAACTACCTCTGACATCTGTCCTATGTCCATCCTGTGTTCTATTAACAAATAAGAAGGGACACCAAAGGAAACTGAGGGGGAAGGGAAGACATTGCCAGTGTTACGATCAGGCAGAGAAGAATGGGAGCAGGAGAGAGCAGCCCACTTGGTTGGATGACACTGGAGAGATGTTGGAATGATTGAAAGCAAAATACTGTGGCTGCTGGAAATCTGAAAGAAGCGCAGAGAATGGTGCAGAAACTCAGCACGTGCGGAAAGAGAAACTGCTAATAATTCGAGTCCCACATGTCTGTTTGTCAGAACGGGGGCGTAATGCTGTGGCCAGCCTTTTGGCTGAATCGTTGTCCCAAAGAATGTAATTTGTGCTTTTGATAACAGACGCTTGGGTAAAGTGGCAGGGACTGAAAACTGCTTGGATGCATTCAGACGTGGAGTTCTGGAAAGGAGGTGCATAGATTTTACAGGCGAAACATTTCTCAAGGAAACAAAAAGGAGGTTGGGAGATGAGACAGTAGTTTGCAAAGAAGAGTTGAACAGATTTTGTTTAAAGACTGGTGATGGCAGTTTAAAGGAGAGAGTGACTGTTCCTGGAAACTTCGCCATTTACGGCATCGGATACTGACTGCTGAGAAATTCAGCGAGTGGTTTTGATCTCACAGATGTTAGGCTCATGGATAAGGTGAGCTCTGAGAGGCCATCAAGGGAGATCAGAGAAACACTGAAGAATGGTCCAAGCTTAGGGCTCCGACAAGGAATTTTAGACAGTTTGGCCCAGTGAGGGAAAGGGAAGCAGAAGAGGGAGCTGATTTGATGGTTTGTATTTTAGTGATAAAGAAACTGCATGAGCTCCTGACATAGTGCTCTTTGGTGGAGATGCAATGGAGGAGGAAGGGAAGGGGGAAAGAGCCCTTCAACGGTAATGAACTTGTGTTCAGTATCTAAAAAGAGCAAAACATGTCATTTGACCGTCATCTGCATATTAGGCAGTAAAATTGGGCTGAACCTCATTAATACTAGCAGGAGAGCCCAATGAACGTGGTTCAGTCTGGATTGTGATTAACAAAAAATAAGCTGACGTAGTCATTTGTGAACTCGCTGGTAACTCAGCAAGTGGAACAAGCAAGTGAATCCCTTCCTTCAGTTCGAGCAGGTGAACGCCCTCACACCACAACCAGGAACAACAGGGTGTGACTGTAAGTGAGGCAGGTAGGGGGATTCTGAGTTCAGGAGTGGAGGATCCTCAGCCCTTGACCTTGTCCAACAGGTATGAGATTCTTGCTCCCCGTATGGATGAGGGGAAAGGGCTGTGGGGAGGATGAGCCAACTGACCATGGTACCACGGCGCACAAGGCCGTTCAACAGGGGAGCAAACAGACAAATTGTTGTTGTAGGGGATTCTATAATTAGGGGGACAGATGGTATCCTTTGTGAGCTAGATCGGGAGTCCCGCACGGTGTGTTGCCCGCCTGGTGCCAGGGTGCAGGACATCTCCGACTGGCTCGAAAGGATATTGGAGCAGGAGGGAGAGGATCCAGTTGTTGTGGTCCACGTTGGCACTAACAACATAGGCAAGGCTAGGAAGGAGGATCTGTTTGGGGATTATCAAGCACGAGGCAGGAAATTGAAGAACAGGCCCTCGAGGATCCTAATCTCTGGATTACTGCCTGGGCCATGTGCTAACTGGCATAGGGAACAGAGAAATAGGGAAGTAAACACGTGGCTAAGAGATTGGTGTGGGAAGGAGGGATTCCATTCCATGGGACATTGGCATCAGTTTTGGAACTGGGGCGATCTGTACCGATGGGACGGTCTCCACCTGAACCGATCTGGAACCAGCGTTCTGGTGAAAAGGATCAATAGGGTGGTCACTAGGACTTTAAACTTGTGAGTCGGTGGGAAGGGAAAGGGAGAGCAACAGAGTATGGAATCAGGTAGAAAGATAAGCAGCAGGTTAGCATATGTGTGCAGGGTTTCAGTTCAAGGCAGGCTAGGAATGAAACACAAAGGAAGGATAACTTAGGACATACTACTAGAGGTGATGGAAATCATGAGGATAAGAAAATTAGCGTTAAGGTGCTTTACCTGAATGCTCATAGTATTCAGAGCAAAGCAGATGAATTAACGGCACAAATCATTGTGAATGATTATGATGTGGTAGGCATCACAGAGACGTGTTTGCAGGGGTTCAGGACTAGCAGTTCAACATCCAAGGATTTACGACATCAAAAAGACAGGGAGGTGGGCAGAGGGGGCGGGTTGCCTTGTTAGTTAAGAATGGAATTAATCTATGGCACTAAATGACAGAGGGTCAGATGGGTGGAGTTGAGGAGCCTCGAAGGCAAAAAATTCACAATGGGACTTGTGTGCAGACCTCCTAGGACCAGGGCCACACGATGTACCAGGAAATAGATAGAGCATGTCAGAAAGACACAGAAAGGTCACAGTGATCATGGAGGACTTCAATATGCAAATGGGCGGTGTGAGTAACGTTGCCGGTGGATCCAAAGAAAGGGAATTCATGCAATGCTTGCAGGATGGCTTTTTGGAACAGCTTATGATGGAGCAGGTTATTCTGGACTTAGTGCTATGTAATGAGCCAGACTTTATAAAAGAGTTTAAAGTAAGGGAACACTTAGGAGTCAGCGGCCATAATGTGGTAGTGTTCAGTCTGCAGTTTGAAAGACACAAGGCAACATCAGATGGAACGGTGTTACAGTTAAATAAAGGTAATTACAGGGGTATGAGAGAGGAACTGATGAAATCGACTGGAAGCAAAGCTTAGTGGGGAAGACAGTAGAGCAACAATGGCAGGAGTTTGTGGTGTAATTGAAGACACAGTACGGAGGTTCTTCCCAAAGAAAAGAAAGATTATCCGGGGGGTGGGATTAGACAGCCATGGCTGACAAAGGAAGTCAGGAGATGTATCATAGAAAAAGAGAGAGCCAATAAAGTGGCCAAGAGCACTGGGAAATGAGAAGATTGGGAAGACCACAAAAACAAACAGAGAATAAGAAAGAGAGAAATAAGGAAGGAGAGGATCAAATATGAAGGTCAGCTAGCCAGTAATATTAGAATTGGTAATAAAAGTTTCTTTCAATACATAAGAAACAAACGAGAGGTAAAAATACAATTTGGGCCACTCCAAATTGATGCAGGAAGGCTAGTGATGGGAGATAAGGAAATAGCTGAAGAACGTTTGTGTCAGTCTTCACAATGGAAGACGTGTAATACCCCAACAATTAAGGAGAGTGAAGGGGCAGAGTTGAGTATAGTAGCCATTACAAAAGAGAAAGTGCTAGAAAAGCTAAAAGATCTAAAAATTGGTAAGTTCTGTGGGAGGTGGCTGAAGAAATAGTGGAGGCATTGGTTGAAATCTTTCAAAATTTACTGGAGTCAGGGAAAGTCCCAGATGATTGGAAAATCGCTGTTGTAACCCCCTTGTTCAAGAAAGGATCAAAACAAAAGATGGAAAATTATAGGCCGATTAGCCTAACCTCGGTTGTAAGTGAAATTCTAGAATCCATTGTTAAGGATGAGATTTCTAAATTCTTGGAAGTGCAGGGTCAGATTAAAATAAATCAGCACGGATTTAGTAAGGGGAGGTTGTTCCTGACAAACCTGTTAGAATTCTTTGAAGAGGTAACAAGTTAGACCAGGGAAACCCGGTGGATGTTATCTATCTAGACTTCCAAAGGCCTTTGATAAGGTGCCTCATGGGAGGCTGCTGAGTAAGGTCAGGGCCCATGGTGTTCAAGGTGAGCTACTGGCATGGATTGAGGATTGGCCGTCTGACAGAAGGCAGAGAGTTGGGATAAAAGGTTCTTTTTCAGAATGGCAGCTGGTGACAAGTGGTGTCCCGCAGGGTTCAGTGTTGGGGCCGCAGATGTTCACTTTATATATTAATGATCTGGATGAAGGGACTGGGGGCATTCTGGCGAAGTTCGCTGATGATACGAAGTTAGGTGGACAGGCAGGTAGTACTGAGGAGGTGGGGAGGCTGCAGAAGGATTTAGACAGTTTAGGAGAGTGGTCCAGGAAATGGCTGATGAAATTCAACGTGAGCAAATGCGAGGTCTTGCACTTCGGGGAAAAAAGAATATAGGGACAGACTATTTTCTAAACGGTGAGAAAATTCATAAAGCCAAAGTACAAAGGGATCTGGGAGTGCTAGTCCAGGATTCTCTAAAGGTTGCCTTGCAGGTTGGGTCCGTGGTTAAGAAAGCAAATGTAACGTTGTCGTTTATCTCAAGAGGGTTGGAATGTAAAAGCAGTGATGTGCTACTGAGGCTTCATAAAGCTTTAGTTTGGCTATGTTTGGAATACTGTGTCCAGTTTTGGGCCTCACACCTGAGGAAGGACAGACTGGCACTGGAGTGTGTCCAGCAGAGATTCACACGG
The DNA here is from genome assembly GCF_047496795.1 of Chiloscyllium punctatum. Taxonomy (NCBI): domain Eukaryota; kingdom Metazoa; phylum Chordata; class Chondrichthyes; order Orectolobiformes; family Hemiscylliidae; genus Chiloscyllium; species Chiloscyllium punctatum. The sequence continues at coordinate 47,662,661 of NC_092774.1, read as the reverse complement.
ATGATCCCTGGAATGGTCGGCCTAACATACCATGAACAGCTGAGAATCCTGGGATTATATTCATTAAGAGTTTAGAAGGTTGAGGGGAGATCTAATAGAAACTTACACAATAATGCATGGCTTAGAAAGGGTGGATGCTGAGAAATTGTTTCCGTCAGGCAGGGAGACTAGGACCATGGGCACAGCCTTAGAATTAGAGGGGGTCCATTTAGAACGGAAATGAGGAAACATTTCTTCAGCCAGAGAGTGGTGGGCCTGTGGAATTCATTGCCACAGAACACAGTGGAGACTGGGATGTTAAATGTCTTCAAGGCAGAGATTGATAAATTCTTAACCTTGCAAGGAATTGAGGGATATAGGGTGAGTGCGGGTCAGTGGTGTTGAAATGCCCATCAGCCATGATTGAATGGCAGAGTGGACTTGATGGGCTGAATGGCCTTATTTCCACTCCTATGTCTTATAGTCTTGTAATGAATTTGCCAATGTATCTGAAGATTAATGAATCACTTCACTGAGTGAGTCCCTTTGCCCACTCAGGGCAGGTGCATGGTCTGTTCAGAGTATAGGTGCTGATGTGTGTGTAGATTGAATTGGGTGGTAAATCTCTTCCCATAGACAGGACAGGAGAACAGCCGCTTCCCAGTGTGAACATGCTGGTGCAGTGAGATCAAATGATTACTTGAACCTAGTTCCACACTGAGAGCACATAAAGGGTCTTTCATCAGAGTGAATGTGTTGCTGAAGCATCAGTACCTCAGAGCTTTTCTAGAACTCCCTGCACAGTTTGGACATGTAAAGGATCTCTTGTCCATGTAAGCTTGCTGGTGTGTCAGCATGTGGGATGATGGAGTGTGCAGGCAAACAGCTTTTTCTCAGCTAAGATGGGCATCTGAAACCTTGACCTCAATCCTCATATTTCTAAATTTTCCCCATGTGTGGGTGCCCTTGAAACTCTTTTGGATGGATAATTATTTCCATGCAGACGGCACGAGTAGTTTCCATCGGCTGTGTTGTTTTTAAGATTGTAAAAATGGTTAAAGCTCGTTCTATAGTCAATAAGCTCTAACACTCATGTCGGTGGCTTGGTATTTTTCCAGCAATGCTCATGTTTGAAATCTTTTGCCACATTGAGGTTAAGGATGTCTCCTTTCGCATTGCCATGTTGATGATATCCAGGGCTGAGTGACTCTACCATCAGGTGGCATGGTGGCTCACAACGCCAGGGACCCAGGTTCAATTCCAACCTCTGGCGACTGTCTGTGTGGAGTTTGCACATTCTCCTTGTGTCTGCGTGGGTTTTCTCCAGGTGCTCCGGTTTCCACCCACAGTCCAAAGATGTGCAGGTCAGGTGAATTGGCCATTCTAAATTGCCCATAGTTTTAGGTGCATTTGGCAGAGGGAAATGGGTCTGGCTGGGTTACTCTTCAGAGAGTGAGTGTGGACTTGTTGGACCAAAGGGCCTGTTTCCACACTGTAGGGATTCTAATCTTCTAATCCGTGTTTAGTTTGAGTTTTGTTTCTGGAAATCCTTCCCTCCTCACACCCTTCAAAGAGAGTTTGCAGAAGGGATCACCCTGTCAGTGATGGATAGATTCAGAGTGGACGATCCCAGTTTGAATCAACATTTGCCCCTCCATTTGTTGGTTTGAGCCCTTTAAACCGCTGCGACCCGGCACAGGATTTATGGTCTGTCGGGTATGTGTCTGTAGTCTGCAAATCCATCTTTGGGCACAATCCTTCCCTCCATGGTCACAGGTCGTGGCCAATTCCGAAACTGTGTGAAAGTGAGGACTGCAGATGCTGGAGATTAGAGTAGAGAGTATGGCGCTGCGAAAGAATAGCAGGTCAAGCAGCATCCGAGGAGCAGGAGAATGGACGTTTTGGGCAAAAGCCAGTTCCAAACTGTGTTTATGTTGGGCACGGCAGAACACAGTCGCCTACCTGCTGGTGATCAGCTGCAGTCTAGTGTATGCTCACTCAGTATTTGGCTGAAACCTGTCATCAATCACCCAATATAAAGAGGAGGTTGAATGGGAGGACTGGCCCTCCAACCAATCAAGTTGTGGTGGGGGAAGGGAGGGGTTGTGCTGCAGGACTGAGAGCAAACCCTTCAGGACCAGTCAGAAAGGGAAACTGCAAAGTTCCACAAGCTCAAACTCTTCTCACAAGATAGTAGAGCATTAAATCTCAATGAGAAATTGATGGGAGGCTTTAAGAAATAGTGGAGAAGCAGATGATGATAACTTAAATATTCTAACAAATTTATAGGAACTGAATAAGATGATTAGTTTTAAGACCCTTTAACTGAATGCTCGTGACAATCCTGTTACCAAGATTTGGAGGGACTGGGGTGGACAAACTTCAAAATCACACATCACCAGGTTATAATCCAACAGGTTGATTTGGAAGCACTAGCTTTTGCCTCTCCTCCTCCAGGTGGTTGTGAAGGTTATGCTGACACAATTCACAGCCAAAGGAGACCAGTGTCAGGGGAGATGTGGTACAGTTGGTTGTGGAGAATAAGACCATAATTGTGTCGACAAATTCTGTGTCGGTATTGTCCACAACCACCTGATGAAGGAGCAGCACTTTTAAAGCTAGTGCTTCCAGTGAACCTGTTGGACTGGAATCTGGTGTTGTGTGATCTTTAAACTTTGTCCTATTTCCCAAGCTGCCTTGCGGGCTTGAACAGACCGCGTCCACTCAGCGACAGGCTGGCACGCAGGCGCAGTGTCGATTATATCTAGGGCATGCGCAATATCACTTCGATCAGAGCTGTGGGACCCTCGGAGCTGCTGCTGCTGCTGCTGCTGCCAGGGGCCGCGGTCGGCGGGAGAAAGGGGGAGGAGTGGAGCCGAGAGACGGTGGCTTGGTGAGGAGAGAGGAGCGGGGCGGCTTCGTAAGCGCCTCGTGTAGCCCGCAGTCCCCCAAAGAAGAACCTGCGGGCCCCGCGTTGGCTGTTCCGGAGCTTGCTCCCGGGGAAGAGGCCGCGCTCCTCGTCCGCCATTGTGGCCGAGCCAACAGGGAATGGGCGGGGCTTAGGGCTCCGTCTGTTGGGGGGGGGCGGGGAGCATGGCTGAGCTGCGCGCATGCGCGGCCAGCCAGTGTGGGAATGTTGTGATGTCACTGGGGATGACTCAGCAAGAGCCGGTGTGAGTGAGCAGACTGGCAGCAGTGGTTGGGTGGGTGATCTCAATTACAGGGAGGTAAAAGCAATGACTGCAGATGCTGCAAACCAGATTCTGGATTTAGTGGTGCTGGAAGAGCACAGCAGTTCAGGCAGTGTCGAAGGAGCAGCGAAATCGACGTTTCGGGCAAAAGCCCTTCATCAGGAATAAAGGCAGGCAGCCTGAAGCGTGGAGAGATAAGCGAGAGGAGGGTGGGGGTGGGGAGAGAGTAGCATAGAGTACAGGGTTGAAGAGCTTCAGGGCAGAGGAAATGACCTGGGAGTTGCAGTGGGAGAGGGACTCCCTGAGATTCTTGCAGAGAGAGGAGGAAAACTTCTTCAAGGCAGGCATCCTTGCAAGAGGATTCGCAGTAGGGTTAAAAACAATGACTGCAGATGCTGCAAACCAGATTCTGGATTAGTGGTGCTGGAAGAGCGCAGCCGTTCAGGCAGAAACGTCGATTTCGCTGCTCCTTGCTTGCTGCCTGAACTGTTGTGCTCTTCCAGCACACTAATCCAGAATCAATTACAGGGATGCTGAATGTGGGAGGCGTTGGGATCGACAGGTCTAGGGTCAAGAATGGAATGGCGACAGTTTCAGAAGCTGAGACCGGTGGAGTTACCCAGGTGGTTTTACTGGTGGTACAGATGTGCGGTTGGATCTCGGTTTGGGGTGAAATGTGGCACCAAGATCCTGAACATCTGGGTGCTTTCGGTGCGGATGCTGCAGGCCAGGGCTACCACTTCAGTCTGTTTCAGCATCTTGCAGTTGCCAGGGGAGAGATTGAATTGGCTGCTGGGGAATTGAGCTCCAAATGGACCGAAGACTGTGACTTTCATTCTCCTAATACAGTATTTAGTTGAAGAAAGTCATTTGCTCCGTTACTGGATGTCAGAGGGGTCAGGATAATCGTGGAGTGATCTGCATAGATTTCACTTAGATCTGCAAGGCCAATTCCTTTGGAGATTAAGTGTTTGGGAGACCCTGTCAAATTTCTGGACAGGTTACAGATACTGTATGTAAAATCCTTATTCTTTACCCCCTCCTTCTCCTTCCTCCCCGTGTTTCTCTCTCCCTCTCTCTGTTTGCAGCTGTTTCTCTTTTCTCTCTGCTGTATACAGGTCCCACAGTCTTGAGTAGGCCCAGATCAGGTAGCAGGTTTCCTTTTCCTGATAGATATCGATTTAACCCTGGTTGAGCTTCTCTGACAGTCTAGTAGCTGTTGTGCTCGTTTTTCCCAAATGCTGACCCTAAAACCTGCCAGAATCACTCAGTACAATTTTACAACCTGCCTTTTTGTTTTTGCGGTTTTCTCTCTCATTCTTTTCTATTTTAAATGAATTTAACAGGCTATGAGAAGAGAAGAATTTGCAGTCAGGAAATTGAAACCAAACATCGCATCGTGATCCCATGGAGTCACCCAAGTTGTCAGAACCTGAATCTCAGCAAATTTTAAACATGGAAGAGAAAAGTACCATTCACAGTGGGGAGAAGAGGTTCACGTGCTCGATATGTAGAAAAGGCTTCAGCCAATTGACCGGCCTGAAGAACCACAAATGCAGTGCCACTGGGGAGAAACTGTGCAAATCCACGGACTGTGAGAAAGGATTCAGTCACTGTGGTGCACTGAAAATTCACCAACGTAGTCACACAGGAGAGAGGCCGTTCGTCTGCTTCAAGTGTGAGAAAGGATTCACTAAGCTATCTACCCTGCTCACACACCAGCGGGTTCACACTGAGGAGAGGCCTTTTAATCGTACAGACTGTGGGAAGTGCTTTAAAAGTTGCAATGATCTGACGTCCCATCAGTGTGTTCATACTGAGGAGAGGCGGTTCACCTGTTCTCACTGTGGGGCTGGCTTCAAGCGGTCATCTCAACTCACTGTACATGAGCGCATTCACAGCGAGGAGAGGCCAGCCACTCCTGAATGTGGGAGTGAACTCACTCAGTCAGATCATGTCAAGGAACCCCAGCAGGTTCTCACCGAGGAGAGACCTTATAAATGCCCGAACTGCAGGAAGTGCTTTAAAACTTCAAGCCATCTGCAGTCTCATCAACGTGTTCACAATGATGAGAGACCTTTTAAATGTTCAGAGTGCGGGAAGAGCTTTAAAAGTTCCAGGGAACTGATGGTGCATCAACGTGTCCACACTGACGAGAGACCATTCATGTGCTCTCATTGTGGAACTGGATTCAAGAGATCATCGCAACTTACGATACACCAGCGTCTTCACACTGGGGAGAGGTCGTTTATCTGCTCGGAATGCGGGCAGGTATTCGTTCGGTTCTCCACCCTGTTGACACACCAGCGAGTTCATTCTGGGAAGAGGCCATTCACCTGCAAGGTGTGTGGGAAGGAATTCATTGAGTCATCCCAACTCAAGGCACACCAGCGAGATCACAATGAGGAGAGACCTTTCAAATGTCCAGACTGTGGCAAGTATTATAAAAGTTCCAGGGAACTGAAGTTACATCAACGTATTCATACAGATAACAGACCATTCAGGTGCTCTCACTGTGGGACTGGGTTCAGATGGTCATCTCATCTCGCTGCGCACGAGCGCACTCACACTGGAGAGAGACCGTTCACTTGCTCTGAATGTGGGAAGGGATTCACTCAGAAAATTCACTTGATGACGCACCAGCGCGTTCACACTGAGGAGAGACCTTTTAATTGCACAGACTGTGGAAAGTGCTACAAGAGATCCTGGGATCTGATGCGCCATCAACGTGTTCACTCTGAGCGACCTTTTAAATGCCCAGAATGCAGGAAGTGCTTTAAAAATTCGGAGGAATTAATGCTCCATCAACAATGTACACACCAATGAGATGCTACTCAGGTGCTGTCACTGCGAGTCTGACTTCAGGCGGCCATCTCAGCTCTGTACAATAGTGAGTTCACAATGGGGAGAGGCCTATTGATGTCTGTGTTCTCTAAGTTTCCACTGTTTAGATTTGAGACTCTAATTCTAGAATTAAGTATATCATGTTTAAACTTGACTAAAAATTATGATCGCTCAGTAGCAAGGTAATTGTTTTATACAGTTCCAACATAACCTACCTGCTTTTAATAAAGGCAATATGCTACTAAAGGCAAGTATCCTATATGCCTTTCCAAAAACTTATACCTACCCATTCTGTGACCTCAAGAGACAAATGGACATGCACACTAAGGTTTTTCTCTGATTCTTGGTGCTTCTCAGGATCCCACCATTTAACATTTATTCCCTTGTTTGTTCTGCCCAAGTGCATCCCTTCACCCATGACTGATTAAATAAAAGGATAGGAGTGATACTTGTAAAGGATGTTGGTGGGAAAATGGTTTAAGTTGCTGTTCAATATTGTTATATACGTACAGAGCCTTTTTTCTTTTGTGTAATAAACTTGTGTTGTTTAGTTGAAAAAACATTGGCAGTGTCGTGTGAATATATTCAGTGTTCGACCACCATCTGAACTAAACTGCAAAAATAAAATGTATGATCTATCAAGCCAGGGTGTCACTCTGAGATCGAATTTGTTTCCCCGTCAGTTGTGATCATCTCCTTTGGAGAATGGGGGCAATCTCATTGAAACAAGATTCTTACAGGTTGGATGTAGTTAGGACTTCTCCCTCGGCTGTTGAGTCTTGAACCAGGAGACATGAGTCTTGAGTAAGGGAGAGGCCATTTAAGAGTAGGGGCGAGGGTAAAGTTTTAATCCGAGGGTGCTGAGTCTTTTGAGTCTGCGGAGGCTCAAACCTTGACGATATTCAAATCACAAATCAAATGCCTGTATTCTTGGAGATAATGGGGAATGGAAATACTGCAGGAGAGAAACAATCGGCTGTGATTGTGTTGAATGCTGGAGCAGGGTCAGGGGCTAAATAGTCCACTCCAGCTCCTTGTTGAAGGGCTTTCCCATTCTCGTACATCCTCAGGACCAAACACAAGTGAGGAGTTAATGGACTTTGTCAGGAAGATTGTGACCATCTGATTAGTTGCCTCTCCCCTATCCTCCAGAGCTCAGCAGATGAAACTGCCTCTAAAGTTCTTTGTTGAACTTTCAACTTGTATCATTCTCCAATTTCTCTGCTCTCTCCCTTTATGCCCTTTCATTGTTCTTGTCCATCAGACTCGCGTCTGACCCTCCTAACCCTACAAAACCGCTGACCATCCAACTTCCAATGTTCACTGATATTGTTAATCGTTCGCGCTCTCACGCTCTCTCTCTCGCGCTCTTCGTGTTTTGTCATGTTCTTGTGCCAAGCCCAGCTCAGGACGACATTGCCAATACTCGAGGTGTCAATTGGGCCTACCTCGCTAATGTCGCCCCTGTCAGTGTAGCAGCCGCTAATTCCAATTGTTCGAACCCGTGCTTGCCTCCGAAAAGAAAGTAGGGGCTCGTTTGCTGCCGCCATAATTTTCCATTGATTATGGTTTCTGCATGAACAAAAATGAATCAATAACAATTACATAGAAAATAGGTGCAGGAGTAGGCCATCCAACCCTTTCAGTCTGCATTACCATTCAATAAAATCATGGTTGATCGTGCGAGATCAGTATCCCACTCCTGCCTTCTCTCCAAGCCCTTTGATTCCTTTAGCTGCAAGGACCATGTCCAGTTGCCTCTTGATTATATCTAACAAACTGGTCCCAATAGCTTTCTGTGGTAGAGAATTCCATAGGTTCATAACTCTGACTGAAGCAATTCTTCCTCATCTCCGTTGTGAGTGGTTTACTCCTGATTAGTAGACTGTGACCTCCTACTTCTGGACTTGCCCAACAGCGGGAACTATCTTCCTGCATCTAGCCTGTCCAGTCCAATCAGGGTTTTATATGTTTCTATGAGGTTCCCCCCCTCATTCTTCTAAGTTCCAGTGAGCACGAGCCCAGTCGATCAGCCTTTCTTCATAGGTCAGACCTGCCATCCTGGGAATCAGTCCGGACTCCCTCAATAGCAAGAATGTTCTTCCTCCATCTAGGAGACCAAAACTCTGCACAATAGTCAAGACCCAAGACCCTGTATAACTACAGCAAGACATTGCTACTCTTATACTCCAATCCTCTCACTGTGAAAGCCTGCATGCCATTAGCGTTCCTCATTACCTGCTGCTGCACCTGCATGCCAACCTTACAATGGCCAACCAGGTCTCGTTGCACCTCACCTTTTCCTAAACTGCCAGTGTTCGAATAATAATCTCACTTCCTGTTTTTGCCACCAAAGTGGGATAACCTCACATCTATTCACATTATATTCAATTTGCCAAGTATTTGCTGACTCATCCAACCTGTCCAAGTCAGCCTGCAGTCTTAGTATTCTCCCTACAGCGCACACTGCCACCCAGCTGAGTGTCATCTGCAAGTTTGGAGATTTTGCATTCGAAACCTTTGTCCACACTGTTAGTGTACATTCTGAACAGCTGGGGTCCCAGCACTGAACTCTGAAGTACCTCACTTGTCACTCTCTGCCACTCTGAAAAGGACCCATTTATGCCGTCTGCCATCCAGTTCTCTATCCACATGCCCTCCGATACCATGAGCTTTAATTTCGCTCTGTAATCTCGTGTGGAGTCTTGAGCCATTTGAAAATTCAGATATGCAACATCTACCCAATTCAACCTCCTCCTTCTGTGACTCTACTGGTCACATCCCCAAAATATTCCAGACGATTTGTCAGGCATGGTTCCTTTTTTGTGCACCTATGCTGAATCTGACATTTCTGTCACTACTTTCCAAAGTTCTGTTATTACATACTTAATAATCGACTCCCATCATTTTCCCCACAACCAATGTCAGGTTAACAGGCCAATAATCCCTTGTTTTCTTTCTCCCTCCTTTTCTAAAAAAGTGGGATTACGTTAGCTACCCTCCATTAGAACTTTTACCAGAGTCTCTCGGGTGCTGGAAAATGATCACCAAGGCGACCACTACCTAGGATTCCTTTCTTAATTAAATTGAATTGCATTAGCTTTATTGTCACGTACTCAAACTGGTACAGTGAAAAGTTTATTGCGCGATAGGTACAATTCTCACAGAATAGAGAAATGGAGATAACATGTTACATTGCAGCTATACATAGTACGAATATAGGTCAGAAGAAACATGAAACAAAGTCAAATGGACAAACAAATACAGTCTGTCTCCAAAAGCTGTCCACAGCAGGGAACCTCCAAGTTCCACGCTAGGCTGCTGCCGACATGTTCCTGCACCAGGCTGTTACCCCCTGCTCCAATCACTAGTTGCTTGCATCCCCACTCTGGTCATTGGCATACCCCCGCTGGTCTGTGGTGTCCTTGCTTCCAGCCGCTCGGATGCAGAGCATCAATCCCTGGGGACTTATCAGGTTTTAACCCTATCAACTTCCCCAGTACCATTTCCTGACAAATAAGGATTTCCTTCAGTTCATTCTTTGTGCTTGACCCTCTGTCCCTAACATTTAATTAGATTAGATTCTCTACAGTTTGGAAACAGGCCCAATAAGTCCACGTCGACCCTCCAAAGAGTAACTCATCCAGACCCATGTCCCCTCTAATACTCCTAACACTGTGGGCAATGTAGCATAGCCAATTCACCCTAACCTGCACATCTTTGTGACTGTGGGAGGAAACCCATACAGACAGTCACGTGAGGCTGGAATCAAATCTGGGTCCCTGGCACTGTGAGGCAGCAGTGCTAACCACTGAGTCACCGTACCATCCTTCTGGGAGTTTTTTTTTGTGTCCTCCTTCATGAAGACATATCCGAAGTTTTTGTTTTATCTCTTTGTTGTTCATTATGAACTCACCTGATTGTTTCTCTGAGGGACCTACATTTGCCCTCACCAGTCTTTTTCATCAAAGTTAGCTTTCTTTAAGTTCAGGAGCCCAGTCTCAGATTTAACTGTGTCACTCACCATCTTAATGAGTGGAGCAGCATAGTGGCTCAGTGGTTAGCACTGCTGCTTTACAGCACCAGGGTCCCAAGTTTAATTCCAGCCTCAGGTGACTGTCTGTGTAGAGTTTGCACATTCTCTGCAAGTCTGTGTAGGTTTCCTCTGGGTGCTCTGGTTTCTTCCCACAGTCCAAAGATGTACTGGCCAGGCTGAATTGCCCCATAGTGTAGGTGCATTAGTCAGAGGGAAATGGGTGTGTATTGCCCCATAGTGTTAGGTGCATTAGTCAGAGGGGGGTAGGTTGGTGTGGACCTTTTGGGCCAAAGGGCCTGTTTCCACACTGTAGGTAATCTAATCTAACTCTACCATATTATGGTCACTTTTCACGAAAGGATTTCACACCAGAAGGTTGCTAATGAATCCTCTCTCATTTCACAGTCCCCAGTTTAGGCTGGGCTGCTCTCTGGTTGGTTCCTTGACATGTTGATTGAGGAAAGCATTCCTCATTCATTCCATGAAATCCTGCTCCATCACGTTGCCACAAGTTTGGTTAGTCCAATCACTATGCAAATTCGAGTCACCCATAATAACTACTGTACTTTTACTGCACACATCTCTAATTTCTCATTTGCTACCATCCCCAGCCTCACAACTACTGGTTAGTGGTCTGTACAGAACTTCCACTGATTTTTGTGTTCTGCGGCTCCACCTGTATAGATTCCACATTGTCCAGGCTAATGTTACCTTTGTTGAAAAGACAAGTTGTGCAACAGAAAGAATTGAGGTCCTCAAATTATGCGAACATAGAAAAGAACTATCATGCTCTCTCAGGCTTTGATATCCAATGTGGTTGTTATCAGCACCGAAGGCATAGTCTACAGCTATCTCTGGTCTTCTCCATAGTTTTTCATATTCCATTGAGTCATAGAGATGTACAGCACAGAAACAGACCCTTCAGTCCAACTCGTCCATGCCGACCAGATATCCCAACCCTATCTAGTCCCACCTGCCAGCACCTGGCCCATATCCCTCCAAACCCTTCCTATTCACATACCTATCCAGATGCCTTTTAAATGTTGCAATTGTACCAGCCTCCACCACTTCCTCTGGCAGCCCATTCCGTACTTGCACCACCTTCTGAGTGAAAAAGTTGCCCCTTAGGTCTCTTTTATAACTTTCCCCTCTCACCCTAAACCTATGCCCTCTAATTCTGGACTCCCACACCCCAGGGAAAAGACTTTGTCTATTTATCCTATTCATGCCCCTCATGATTTTATAAACCTCTATAAAGTCACCCCTCAGCCTCCGACACTCCAGGGAAAACAGCCCTACCCTATTCAACCTCTCCCTATAGCTCAAATCCTGCAACCCTGGCAACATCCTTGTAAATCTTTTCTGAACCCTTTCAAGTTTTACAACATCTTTCTGATAGGAAGGAGACCAGAATTGCACACGTTTATTACATTGCCCAATGATACTCACTGCACTGACACACCAGATTTCGAGAACAAGTTCCCTGGCTACAGAAACAAATATTGCAAGAAAACCTCAGGCAGCATCTATACAGAAGACAAAAGGTGACACAACTGTGTTTGAATAATACCTCAAATTTCTCCTGTTCTGAGGATACTCTTTAAAATGGTCGACAGTTTTTTTTTGTACACATGCTGTCTGGTCTTGTTCTGGTTAATTAGCTGACTGAACAATTTTAAACACTGGATTGGAAAACAAAAAAAGAAATTGGTGTTGATATGTTTCCTGCTGTGAAACTTGAAATCTGTTTTTCCTTTCAACACACTCGATTCCTTTCATCTCAGTTCTTAAGTTTTATCTTGGTATCACCCCTTTTGTGGCTCAAATATTAATAATTACATCTGTGTCAAACAAAATTTCTCAATTTCAATTTGTCTCTTTACGAACAATGAAATTTTCAGTCCAGTTGGTTACTAAGACAGACGTACTTATCAATTTTCACTTTTGGTGACAAAAACAGAAGTTTAATGTAAATATTCCCAATTCCTCCTGGCCTAACCACCACCACAAAGGTTGGGATTTGTTGGGTGGGGGGTGGGGAGGAAGAGTGGTGGAAGGGAACAACAATACGCATGTGCCCTGCACGGTCCCGGTCTTGCGGCTGCGCACTAGACTACGATGATATGCGCATGATCAGTGTCAGTATTTGAACGTGACCGCGGAGGCGCGGTCCGCTGAAGGAGAACGTGAGTCGGGGCGGTTACGAGAAAAAGGGAGGGCGGGCGGGCTCTGGGGCGCTGACAGATTCTTGAAGGAAGCCTCGGAGCAAGGAAGAGCAGCCCCACGGGCGCCGCGTTGGACCGGCGAACGGAGGCAGGCCCCCCCCCACCCCTCCCCCCAAAGGAGCAGCTGGATCTCGGCCGCCATCTTGGTGATGGAGTCGGAGGGGTTGAGGACTCCCCCCTGATCCAGGGAACCGGCCGCCATTGTGACATCACAGAGGGTTGAGCGTCTGTCACCGCCCCTCCCTCTGGTCTTGCAGTCTGTGAGTCCCCCAGAGCCCCACGCGGTGGCGGGGCATTGAGCTCCCTTTGCTGAGGCAAGCGGCTTCTCATCCAGTGCAGCCAGGCACCCCACTCAAATTTCCACTGTTTAGGAGCACACAACCTCAGCCGTGCCAAACCTTCCTCACAGCTGCAACCTCCAATCCTGGCCACTATCCTCTCTCACTAGTGTAATTGGCATTGCTTTCCATCAAACTCCAGTGCAGTACTTGGACAAATCATGTTACACCTCCAGTGCATGTGGGACCTGAACACTAGGTACACTACGCCACAAGAACCACCCTGTTGGAAGCACGGTTGAGATAGCGTACAGTTACAAACTTTCTGCAATGAGGTGACCAGAATTGCTCCTTGAGGTGGGGACTGACGAATATACCACTGAATTTGTTCCTCATACAGCTCACATTAGCAGACACCTTGGGTGGGAAACATAGGAAAATTAGAAACAGGAGTTGTCCCTTTGAACTGCTCCACTGTTCACAATGATAAAAATCACACACCATCAGGTTTAATTGGAAACACACTAGCTTTCGGAGCGCTGCTCCTTCATCAGGTAGTTGTGGAGGACACAATTATAAGGCACAGAAGTTAGATTAGATTAGATTACTTACAGTGTGGAAACAGGCCCTTCGGCCCAACAAGTCCACACCGCCCCGCCGAAGCGCAACCCACCCATACCCCTACCTAACACTACGGGCAATTCAGCATGGCCAATTCACCTGACCTGCACATCTTTGGACTGTGGGAGGAAACCGGAGCACCCGGAGGAAACCCATGCAGACACGGGGAGAACGTGCAAACTCCACACAGTCAGTCGCCTGAGGCGGGAATTGAACCCGGGTCTCTGGCGCTGTGAGGCAGCAGTGCTAACCACTGTGCCACCGTGCCGCCCACAAAAAAGTTATAGCAAAAAATTTATAGTGTGATGTAACTGAAATGCTGGCATCTTCAAATCATGTTCACACTGAGGTTTTGAACCGTTTAACCCTATGAGCTGTGCCTAACTCCTTGAAAACATTTAATGCTTTGGCTTTAATTGCTGTCAGTGGAAGAGAATTCTCATTGCTCTCTGGGTTAATAAATTTTTCCTCATTTCAGTCCAAACGGCCGACCCCGTATTCTTAAACTGTGACCCTTTGTTCCGGACTCTTTTGTCATTGGGAATCTACCTAAAAGCCCATCAGGGAGCAAAGTGGGTGGCATTTCAGTGTCCCATGAATATCTGGAAGATTGAAGGCAAAAGAATCATAGTCTCTGCAGATCCTCTTTTAAAATCTAAGAATGCTTGACCATGGTTCAGGCATTTATTGCAATTTAGTTCCCTTTAGTTCTACACTATTACTACTTAATTTCATAAACTTTCCCATCTTGTCAGACCATTGATTCCTCGTTATTTCCAGACAAGCTTTTGTTTTCGAAAAATAATTGAGAAACCTGGGGGAACAGTCGCCATCTTAATAAAGACTGAGCATGTGCATGACCAATTTCACCCAAGAAGCAGAAAGCTCCTCTTGCACGTTCATATCCTGGATTGTTTGGAACGGATTTCAAGTACTCCTCTTGCATGGGGAGGGAGACAGATGATTTACACATCGCAAACACAGATCAAGAGAAATGTTTGTCTCTCAAGTTCTGTCTCTTACTGACAGTCTTGACTTCAGTCATATCCTTTGAGAACAGCGCAGTTTAGGCACTTTGGCCCTCGATGTTGTGTGGATCCATGGAATCGATCTGAAGCCTTTTTATCCTACACTATTCCATTTGCATCCAATGACCATTTAAATGTCCTTAAAGTGGGCAAGTCTAGTACAGTTCCTGGCAGAGCGCTCCAAGCCCTTACTACTCCCTGTGTAAAGAAACTACCTCTGACATCTGTCCTATATCTATCACCCCTCAATTTAAAGCTATGTCCCTGGTGCTAGCCATCTCCATGTGAGGTAAAAGGCTCTCCCTGTCCACCCTATCTAACCCTCTGATTATCTTATATGCCTCAATTAAGTAACTTCTCAAATTTCTCTTTATTGAAAACGGTCTAAAGTCCCTCGGCCTTTTCTTGTGAGACCTTCCCTCCATACTAGGCAACATCCTAGCAAATCACCTCTGAACATTTTCCAAAGCTTCCACATCCTTCATATAATGCGGTGACCAGAACTGTACACAATACCCCAAGTGCGGTTGCATCAGAGTTTTGTACAGCTGCAGCATGACCTCGTGCTCCAAAACTCAATTCCTCTCCCAATAAAAGCTAACACATCATATGCCTTCTTAACAACCCTATCAAATTGGGCTGCAACATTCAGGGATCGACATACATGGACACCGAGATCGCTCGACTCATATACACTGCCAAGAATCTTCACGTTAGCCCAGCATTCTTTATTTCTGTTACTCCTTCCAAAGTGAATCACCTCACACTTTTCCACATTAAACTCCATTTGCCACCTCTCAGCCCAGCTCTGCAGCTTACCTATGCCACTCTGTAACCTACAACATCCTTTGTCACTATCCACAACTCCACAGACCTTAATGTCATCCGCAAATTTACTAACCCATCCTGCTACGCCCTCATCCAGAGCTCGTTTATAAAAATGACAAACAGCAGTAGCCCCAAATCCTTGCGGTACGCCACTAGTAACTGAACTCCAGGATGAACATTTCCCATCAATCACCAAGCTGTGTCTTCTTTCAACGAGCCGATTTCTGATCCAAACAGGGAGTTCGAAGGTTTGAAGACTGAGTGATTTTTCTCTGCCTCCCATGTTTCTGATATCTTTAACATTGGAGGCACTGTAATTGTTTCAGAGCTTAGAATTATTGAGCTTCCATTTGTAATTTGAAACATTAGTGCTACACTGTTCTTTCATGGCACTGGGGTTGGCTCCTTTACTGTAGATCCAAATCCATATCCACCCATTGCTTTGTCAACCCTACGCCCTTCCTGGTCACCTATTTCCCCTTATTTCACTCCTCTTTCTCAAATAATGGATGTATTTCGATCATGTTTAGCAGTTTGTTGATGTTTCTGTAAGGTATGTGCAGGTTTCCACTGCTGCTGACGAAGATATGGACCCCACAAAGGGGCCTCTCGGTTCAAGATCTGTCAAAAGAATCACTAGGAGTGCGGTCTGTTGCAAGCAAGGTTACCAGCTTCATAAATGAAGGCAGCCTGGTGCAGATTTGTCCAGCAACACGGAGGTTAAAAGCTTCTGTGTTCTGTGGAGAAATGGCACCATTACATTCGAAAATTACACATTATTTATATGTTTTTTTAAGAGACAGCACAGCCTTAATTACAAGAAAAGACCAGTCAACTGTAATATGGTGACATGATTGACAGCAGGCTAATCCAATGATATTTCCTGAGAGACAGATTGTTTGACACACGAAATCATCCCGTGTTTGCTAGTTCGAATCCGAAATTGCTGTCTTATGATTCATTGATTAGATTAGATTACATTACATTACATTACAGTGTGGAAACAGGCCCTTCGGCCCAACAAGTCCACACCGACCCGCCGAAGCGTAACCCACCCATACTCCAGCATTTGCCCCTTACCTAACACTACAGGCAATTTAGCATGGCCAATTCATCTGGCCTGCGGGAGGAAACCGAAGCACCCGGAGGAAACCGGCACAGACACGGGGAGAATGTGCAAACTCCACACAGTCAGTCGCCCTGAGGCGGGAATTGAACCCGGGTCTACAGGCACTGCAAGGCAGCAGTGCTAACCACTGTGCCACCGTGCCACCTATTCTTTCCTCATCTCTAAATGCAAGCAACTCAGCAAGTTCACAGTGTCAAAAAGACACGCCATTTTGATATATCATTTTTAATCGAAAAGCCATTTTGTGGTTAATAAAAATCTACATATACTTGTTGCCTCTGGCAACAGCCTAAATTCAAATTTTAGATCCTCACTCAAGCCCCGATTAACTAGATTTATATTTGCCAGCATTCGGAATGGTTTTTCCTCCACTGGAGGTCCTTTCTGTTTCTGAGTTGATACAGAAAGTCAAACCCGGTGCCATTTTTATTCCCTTTCATCTATTCAGCACGCCCTATAATATTATTGCTTTTCTCTCTCTCCCCAGTTATTTCAAATATTTTCTCCTTTCATATCAGATTGACTCAGAAATTACAACCAAGTCTGGAAACACAGGGAGAGCTTTGAAGTGTAAGGTCGCAAGCAGCATTATTTTTCTGACAATTACAAAATTACTGCAGTGCTGAATGTGTGAGGCCAGCCAGGAGTACATGCTTAAGTCTAGAAATAAGAAGAACACAGAGTTCAGTCAGAACCAGGTGAATTGAAATGGGTGATGGCACTGAGGTGGATAATACAGACAACAAGCAAAATTAATGTCATTTACGAAATATCGTGCAAGGAACTGTAACAAACACTACATTGGACAAACAGGCAGAAAACTAGCCACCAGGATACATGAACACCACAACTAACCACAAAACGACATGACCCTCTCTCACTAGTATCCTTACATACAGATAACGAAGGACACCACTTCGACTGGGACAACACATCCATCCTAGGACAAGCCAAACAAAGTTGTGCACGAGAATTCCTAGAAGCATGGCTTTTCAACCGGACATCGAGTTAGACCCCATCCACCATGCCCTGAGAAAAGGAACAGGAAGTGACTTCACCACAAGAAATGACCTCACCACAGGAAATGACATCACCAACCCAAAGAAACCCAAACATATAAATAGAAAACTGGAATTATGAGCAGTGCTTCGCCTGAGGCCTACTGAAGATGTTACCTAGTAGGGTGACGAAACGTCTGGAAATGAACCTTCCAGCTCAGCGAGCAAACCTACATCCAGATGGTCTCAGTAGTGATGTAAATATATTTAAATGTAAAGTTAAAAATCACACAACACCAGGTTAGAGTCCAACAGGTTGATTTGGAAGCACTAGCTTTCGGAGTGCTGCTCCTTCATCAGGTGGTTGTGGAGTATGAGATCATAAGGCACAGAACTTTTAGCAAAAGTTTACAGTGTGATGTAACTGCAATTATATATTGAAAAAGACCTGGATTGTTTGTTAAGTCTATCATCTTTTAGAATAGGCATGTTGGTTTCAGTTCTTTTATACGTAAAATCTGTGCCCTACGATCTTATAGTCCACCACCACCTGATGAAGGAGCAGCGCTCCGAAAGCTAGTGCTTCCAAATGAACCTGTTGGACTGTAACCTGGCGTTGTGCGATTTTTCACTTTATCCACCCCAGTCCAACACCGGCACTTCCAAGTCATATTTAAATATAATATTTGAAGTTTAGCTTGGGCACGACATTGGGTGATCCCTCTCCTTTGCCTCTGTCTCTCTCTTTTCAACCCATCTTGTGCATCTTCAGACTGGGTGCCAGATTCCCTTCCTTGATGGACATTAGTGAACGAGTTTGGCTTTTCTAAGATTCTGGCAGGTTTTTGTGATAGTTTCTCTTTCGGCTGCCCCAATACGTTATCACTCATTCAGCTCAATGTTGCAGGCCAGCCTTGGTCTTTTCTCTTACTCTCCTTTCTTTCCTGATATAAAACACATTTTGGAAGGTGACAGAGGGGGAGGAATTACAGCCAGGGATCATAGATCCAGCAGGACGTCAGTACCTGATGGAGACTTCCAATTTATCACAACCAGAACATGAATTGGATTTTGGATGTGGAAGGAAAGCACAGTTCATGGGAAGGAGAAGTCCTACGTGTGTTCTCTGGGTGAACAAGGCTTCAATCAATCACCTGACCTCTGGAGACACAAATGCAGTCACATTGAAGGGAGATCCTGGACATGTTGGTCTGTGATGAAGCCTTCTGATTCCCGCATCAGCCGGACAGCCATTGGCACGGTTACATCGGGAAGGGACTGTTCATGTGCTCCGAGCATAGGAAGAGATTCATTTGCTCTTCCCACTTGATGGTCCATGCGCAAGTTCACACTGGGGAGAGATCTTTGAATTTGCAAAGAGAGCAGGAATTGCTATAAATGTAATGGGGGAACTGCTGTCCCAACAACTTGTTCACAATGCAGAGAGACTGGTCAGATAGAGTCATAGAGATGTACAGCATGGAAACAGACCCTTCGGTCCAATCCATCCAGGCTGACCAGATATCCCCACCCAATCTAGTCCCACCTGCCAGCACCCGGCCCATATCCCTCCAAACCCTTCCGATTCATATACCCATCCAAATGCCTCTTAAATGTTGCAATTGTACCAGCCTCCACCACTTCCTCTGGCAGCTCATTCAACACCCGTACCACGCTCTGTGTGAAAAAAGTTGCCCCTTAGGTCTCTTTTATGTCTTTCCCCTCTCACCCTAAACCTATGGCCTCTAGTTCTGGACTCCCTGATCCCAGGGAAAAGACTTTGTCTCTTTATCCTATCCATGCCCCTCATAATTTTGTAAACCTCGATAAGGTTACCCTTCAGTCTCCGACGCTCCAGGGAAAAGAGCCCAAGCCTATTCAGCCTCTCCCTGTAGCTCAAATCCTCCAACCCTGGCAACATCCTTGTAAATCTTTTCTGAACCCTTTCAAGTTTCACAACATCTTTCCGATCAGAAGGAGACTAGAATTGCATGCAATATTCCAACAGTGGCCTAACCAATGTCCTGTACGGCTGCAACATGACCTCCCAACTCCTGTACTCAATACTCTGACCAATAAAAGAAAGCATACCAAATGCCTTCTTCACTGTCCTTATCTACCTGCAACTCCACTTTAAGGAACTATGAACCTGTACTCCAAGGTTTCTTTGTTCAGCAACACTCCCTAGGACCTTACCATTAAGTGTATAAATCCTGCTAAGATTTGCTTTCCCAAAATGCAGTACCTCGCATTTATCTGAATTAAACTCCATCTGCCACTTCTCAGCCCATTGGCACATCTGGTCCAGATCCTGTTGTAATCTGAGGTAACCCTCTTCGCTGTCCAATGCGCCTCCAATTTTGGTGTCATCTGCAAACTTACTAACTCTACCTCTTATGCTCGCATCCAAATCATTTATGTTAATTTCCAAAAGTAGAGGGTCCAGCACTGATCCTTGTGGCACTCCACTGGTCACAGGCCTCCAGTCTGAATAACAACCCTCCATCACCACCCTCTGTCTTCCACCTTTGAGCCAGTTCTGTGTCCAAATGGCTAGTTCTCCCTGTATTCTGTGAGATCTAACCTTGCTCCCCAGTCTCCCATGGGGAACCCGATGCAGTCATTGTGGGAAAGGACCCATTGTCTGAGGTCACAGTACACCAGATAATACCCACTGGGGTGAGGCTGTTCACCTGCACTGAGTCTGGGAAGGCATACACTCAGAACAGCCTCTTGCTAAGTCAGGAACTGCATAACTACAGGAGCTGGTCTTTGCTAATCGTCAAATCCAGGACTGAACCATGTTTATCGGTTAATAAACCCCAGCTTGGTTTTAGTTGTCAATGTTCTAGAGATGAATGAATCAGCTTTGTAATTCAGCACAGTGTGGCAAATCTTTTTAATGTCGTTGACATGTTCGTTCTGAACAAGGTTCATTTTGAAGGGCTCTCCCCCTCCCCTGTCCTCTCCATCTTCACCAAGTGTCAGGAGATTGTGGAGCATCCCTCTCACTGAGAGTGAGATCATCTCATTGGCTGTCTCTGCTGCGTTGCTCCCTTTCATTGGCTCATTGAGTAAAACCCTCTATACTTCCTCCCGTCTGACTTTTGAACACCTGTATTGAAGGTGCCTCCTTGAAATCCAGATCATTACCCCTCCTGAGGGGGGAGGAAAAGTTCTCCATTACACCATTGGAATGAACTACAGCACACCTTCCACCTCCCTTTCTCCCATAGACCTCGAAATTGGTGTCCCCCTGATTCTTGGCTCCTCCTGTTACTAGATGACATTATTTAGAATCTCTGCTCTAGTTTTCACGTGTACACTGATGAAACCCAGTTCCAGCTCAGTGTCGTCCCTCTACATTCCTCTACAGTTGCTAAATAGACTCCTATTTAGTGATTTTAGCTCTGCCTTCACCACCACAGTTCCAGCCAAACCCATCTCCAAACTCCGAGATCTAGGGCTCTGCTCCCCTCTCTGCAACTTGATTCTCAACTTCCAGACCACAATCAGTCAGGACGGGCACCGACAACTCCTCTGCACCGATCCTCCACACTGGCGTGCTGCCATACTGCGTACTCAGCCCAGTTACTGCACTCCTCCTGCGTCTGACCATGTATGGTGAAATCCGGCTCTAACTCCATTTACAAATTTGCTGATGGCACCACCGCATTGGGTCAGACCTCAAATGCCATCGACACAGAGTGCAGGAGAAGGCAGAGAGCTTAGTGGCGTGGTCTCCCTCGATGTCCGCAAAACAAAGGAGCTGGTCGTGGAAGTGGAGTAGAGGACACGACCCCTGTCTGTATCAAAGGTGCTGAGGTTGAGGTCGTCAAAAGCATCACGTTTCTGGCTATAAGTATCATCAGTTATGTACCCTGGCCCATCCACATCAACGCCACACTCCAGATAGCACACCAAAACTGAGGGAAATTCAGCATGTCCACAATGACTCTTACCAATGTGGATACACGCACCATAGAAAGCTTGCCATCCAGATGTATCACAGCTTGGTTTGGCAATGTCTACACCCAAGGCCACAAGAGGTCATAGAGAATTGTGAATGCTGCCCAGTCCATCACGAAAACCAGCCTCCCTTGCATGGGGAAAAATATAAATGACACCTACGGGGCAACTCTTTCACACAGAGGGTGGTATGGGTATGGAATGAGCTGCCAGAGGAAGTGGTGGAGGCTAGTACAATTGCAACATTTAAGAGGCATTTGGATGGGTATATGAAAAGGAAGGGTTTGGAGGGATATGGGCTGGGTGCTGGCAGGTGGGACTAGATTGGGTTGGGATATCTGGTCGGCATGGACCGAAGGGTCTGTTTCCGTGCTGTACATCTCTATGACTCTATGACTTCATCTATACTTCCCACTGCCTTGGGAAAGTAGGGGCATGCAACACATTGCCTGCAACAGTAGTAGACTCGCCAACTTTAAGGGCATTTAAATGGTCATTGGATACGCATATGGATAAGAATGGAATAGTGCAGGTTAGATGGGCTTCAGATTGGTTTCACAGGTCGGCGCAACATCGAGGGCACTGCGCTGGAATGTTTTATGTTCTCTGAAAGCAACGAACATCATCAAAGACCTGTCTGACTCTGATTATACTCTGTGCCACCTTCCACAAAAGTTTGGAAAACCACACCAACAAATTCTTCCTTGCTGTTCACAGACTTACGAATGGTATTGGAGTTGACTTTCTCTGCATCTTTTCTGTAGCTGTGATATTCTGAATTCTGTCCTGTGACCTTGACGTACTTGTGTAAGGTTTGGTTTGTCTGATTTGCGTACAAATCAGTACTTTTCAATGTATTTGCTACGTGACGATAATCAAACCAGTTAGCTCGCTGAGCTGGAAGGTTTGTTTTCAGACGTTTTATCACCATGACTAGGTAACCTCATCAGTGAGAGTCTCCGATGAAGCGCTGGTGGTATGTCCAGCCACTCTATTTATAGGGCTTGGTTTCTTAAGGTGGGTGATGTCATTTCCAATTCCTTTTTTTCAAGAGAAGGGAGGTGGGATCTAAATCGCTGTGTTTATGGATGGAGTTCTGGTTAGAATGCCATGCCTCTAGGAATTCTCGTTTGTGTCTTTGTTTCTAGGATGTGTGTGTTGCCCCAGTCCAAGTGGTGTCCTTTGTCTGTATGTATAGAAACTAGTGATAGTGGGTCATGTCTTTTGATGGCTAGTCGAGGTTCGATGTTATCAAATTATCAGACTAATTATCCCACGTCCAATATTAGAAGACAGGAAATGTCCTCCATTTACAAACTGGGGGAGATAAAAACCATTGTCTTGAGTCATCGCTACAAATTCTAATCTCCAATTGACCCCGCACCCCCTCTCCTTTGAATCACACAGTTCACATTCTTGGTCTCATATTTAATCACAAATTGAGCTTCTGACTCTTACATAATCCTAATAATTGTCCCAGATATCTCCAGAATGTCACCCATCACCACCCGCTCACCCATCACTCTTTGTGCTTGCTGACCAACGCTGTTATCTGTTGGACATACTTCTCAGGTCTGGCAGCATCTGACAGAAGCTAAGACAAAGTCTCCAGTTGGGCATGACTGTCCGCGACTGGGTTTCCAGCTTTGTTCTAGATTTTTTCGATTACTTACAGTGTGGAAACAGGCCCTTCAGCCCAATAAGTCCACACCGACCCGCCGAAGCGCAACCCACCCAGACCCATTCCCCTACATTTACCCCTTCAGCTAACACTATGGGCAATTTAGCATGGCCAATTCACCTAACCTACACATTTTTGGATTGTGGGAGGAAACCGGAGCCAAAATCATCTTCATCTCTTACTAATCTCCCCTCAACCTTTATTAATTCAAGGAGAACTTCCTCAGCTCCTTCTTCTAACCTTGTATATCATCTACCTCATCCCTGGATCCTTTCTGGTAAATGTCCTCTCCACTGACAGGGACCTCGACATTGTTCTGAACATGCGGTGACCAGATCTGGATACAATACTCTAATTGTGAATTAACTAGAGCTTTTAGAAATATTCATCAGAACTTCGCTGCTACGGTCCTTGATGTCTCCATTTCTGAATCCAAATTTCCTATCTGCTTTGTTAATTCTACTCAGTTATTCTGCAATCTTTATCAATCCCTGCTCCTGAATTCCGAGGTTCCTCTGTCCCTAAACACTCTTTAGAACTTTGCATTCGACTCACTCTCGTCCTCCTGTGAAATGAAATCTGCTCACACTTACTCTTAAAGATGCATAGCTTGGAAACAGAGCCTTCTATGCAACTTGTTCATGCCAACAAGATATCCAAAATTAATCAAGTCCCATTTGCCAGCATTTGGCCGATATCTCATTAAAGCTTTCCTATTCATATACCCATCCAGATGCTTTTTAAATTTCGTGATTGGACCGGCCTCCACCAACGCCTCTTGCAGCTCACCTCTCTCTCTCTCTCTCACACACACACACACCACCCTCTTCGTGAAAATGTAGCCTCTTATTTCCCTGTTAAATCTTTCCTTTCTCAGCTTAGCATGTTGGCTCAGTGGTTAGCACTGCTGCCTCACAGTACCAAGGACCCAGATTTGATCCCAGCCTCGAGCGACTGCCTGTGTGGAGTTTGCACGTTTTCCCCTGTGTTTATGTGGGTTTCCTCCGGGTGCTCCAGTTTCCTTCCACAGTCCAAAGATGCGCAGGTTAGGGTGAACTGGCCTTGCTAAATGTTCTGGGATGTGTAGGTTAGGTACATTAGTCAGGGGCAAATATAGATGAATAGGGGACTGGGTCTGGGAGGGTTACTCTTAGGAGGATTGGTGTGGGCTTTTTGAGTTAAATGGCCTGTTTCCACGTTGTAGGGATTCTATGATTCAACTTAAACACATGCCGTCTAGTTCTGAACTCCCCCACGCCAGGGAAAAGACCTTGGCTATTCACTCACCCTATCCATGTCCCTCATGATTTTATAAACCTCTATATGGTCACCCCTCACTCTCTGACATTCCAGGGAAAACAGCCCCAGCCTATTCAGCTTCCCTCTGCAGCTCAAACCCTCCAACCCTAGCAACATCCTTGTAAATCTTTTCTGAACCCTTCTGTGTTAAATTCCACCTGATATTTCAGAGAATGTGACGGGGTGGGGGGGGGTGGGATGTATTTCAGGCTTAAAATGGGTCATACAGAGGAGACCCTGCTTTTGTTAATACGTCATTCCACAACTCAAGATGATCCTTCCCTCCCCTTTAAATGTGCTTGAAATTAGGCCATTCAGCCCATTGCGCTCATGCTTTCCCTTTGGAAGAGGAATCCAATGAATCGCTTTGCCCAGCTGGTTACTCCCTTTTGAGAAAATGCGCTCTCTCTTTTTTGGAAGGAACTAGTTGAATTTCCTTCCAGCTGACTTTCGTGGGAATGAACTCCGAATCACATTGAACGGTTGAACATGAACACATCTTGTCCAGAGTGGGGTTAGATTTTCACAAGGCATTTGAAATGGTGTCAAATAAGTAGCTATGACACAAAATTGGGTCTCCTGCAGGTAACCATGATTATGAGCCTGTGGGCTTTGCTCAAGAAAGAGGTATTTTTTAAAAATTGAATAACATTCAGGGATTTGGTTGGGGAGATGATGGCCTCGTGGTATTATTGCTCGTCTATTCATCCAGAAACTACGGCAGATGGTGGAATTTGAACTCAATTAGAACAAAACCTGGAATTAAGAGTTGACTGATGGCCACGAATCCATTGTCAATGGTGTGAAAAACCCATCTGGTTCACTAATGCCCTCTAGGGAAGGAAACTGCCATCCTTACCTGGTCTGGCCTACACGTGACTCCAGACCCACAGCAATACGGTTGACTCTCAACTGACCTCTGAAATGGCCGAGCAAGCCACTCGATTGTATCAATCGCTAGAAAGTCACAACAAAGAATTGAAACCGGACGCTCCCTTCCTACCGGTATTGTGGGTCTCCCCACAGCAAGTGGACTGCAGCGATTCAAGAAGGCAGCTCACCCCCACCTTCTAAGGGCTGGCACGGTGGCACAGTGGTTAGCACTGCTGCCTCACAGCACCAGGAACCCGGGTTTGATTCCAGCCTCAGGCGATTGTGTGCAGTTTGCACATTCTCCCCGTGTCTGCGTGGATTTCCTCTGAGTGCTCTGGTTTCCTCCCACAATCCAAAGATGTGCAGGTTAGGGCCGTGGTAAATTGCCCCATAGTGTTCAGGGATGTGTAGGTTAGTTGCATTCGGCAGGGGGAAATGTGGAGGAATGGGTTTGGGTGGGATACTGTTCGGAAGGTCGGTGTGGACTTGTTGGACCGAAGTTTCCACACTGTAGGGATGCATTCATTCATTCTAATAAATAGGGATGGGCTATCGTGATGCCCAAGTCCTTCAAACGAATTTTTAAAAAATTACAAAAAACATCCAGGCTAAGAACTTTCTCTCCCTTTGGAATTAGTGCCCATGTTTAAAAAAAAAATTCACGCTTTAGAGAAAATTGATTATGAATGAATTTGGCCCCGACTGACCTCATCCAAGAAACCAGCAAAGCCACACCAGTTCAGGTGAAACCTCAAAACAACCACATTTAAATGTTATGTTCTTTCATCTTCCTTTACACTGGACACCATTTCTCTGTGTACCTGTATGTATGTGGGCACAAGTGATTGAACAAAGGCTGCACACTTAACACCAAGTTATTTTTTTAAAAATTAACTTTCATAGGTAATAGATTTGCTCTTTCTTTGACTTGTGAATTGCATTGATTGGTTCCTTATTAAAGCCAAGCAGAGTACATTACATTTTCAATCAGAGAGGGGTACGGCATCAAGCAAAAGGAACTGAGACCTTTGTTGTGACCCATGGAGGAGGTTGAACGGAAGGGACTCAGTTGATCACTTCTTGCCAAATTGTAACATGGTGATCATTTGTGAACTCACCAATGCCTCACCACAGTTGATGAAGAGGTGAACAGCCTCTGCCTGCTGTGGACTCACCGAGGTCTCATCAGGATGGAGGGCTGAGCGAATCCCTTCTGACACAGGAACGTGGTCCCTCTCCGGTGTACCTGTGCTTGTGTGTCAGCAGGGCTGGACGAGTTCCTTCCCAGGTAAGCAGCCTCAGCGCAGTGCAGCAGTGCATAGGGAGTGTCCGGCTCAGACGGGGAATGGAATCTCTTCCCACAGTCCCCACATTTTCTCCGGTGTGTGCGCCTGCTTGTGTCATTCCAGCCTTGATGATGGGCGACAGCCTCATCCTCACACAGAGCATGTACGCAGCCTCTCCTCACTGTAACTGCCACAGTTTTTTAGGTTGTACAACTTATTGAAGGTCTTTCCCCAGTCAGTGTACTGAAACACTCACGTGTGTGTGTGTGTGTGTGTGCGCGCGCGAGCGCAAACATAGGCTTTTCCAGACACAATAGAGAAATATTTCTCCTTGATTCCTGATCAGCCTAACATCAGAGGCAGGGAAAATGCTGAAGTCAACTCTGTGATAATTGGACATTTACAAAGTAACAACAGGGTTCCACAAAGTCAACACGGATTTATGAAAGGGGAACGATGTTTGACGATAGTTGAGGTCAGCTTTTACGAGGGGGGCATTACTACAAATTGAGGGGTGATAGATTGAAGACAGATGTCAGGGGCAGGTTCTTTATGCAGAGAGTGGAAAGGGTGTGGAATGCCCTGCCTGCCAATGTAGTCAACTCAGCCACATTAGGGAGATTTAAACAATCCTTAGATAAGCACATGGTAGATTTTGGGATAGTGTAGGGAGACGAGCTGAGAATAGTTCACAGGTCGGCGCAACATTAAGGGCCGAAGGGCCTGTTCTGCGCTGTACTGTTCTATGTTCTAATACTACAGGAAGTTTTAAGGATAACTAACAGAATAGGAATGGGAGAACCAGTAAACTGGAGAAACTGAATTTTTCATACAATCCAACATGAGAAGTTAGCGTGCAAAATTTGGTAGGAATATACTTGCATGGATCGAGAATGAGTTAGCAGGCACGATACAGACAGTAGAAATAAATTAATCTTTCTTGGAGTGTTTAGCTTTGACAAGTAGGGCACCGCAATGATCAGCCCCCAGCCAGTCAGGGTATACAGCAACAATTTGGCGGGGGGAATCAAACGTAAGATTTTTAAGTTTATTCACACAAACTAGGCGGATTGTGAGTGAGCAGGATATAAAGAGGCTTCCAGGAAGAGTGTACGTGTGTGTGTGTGTGTGTGTGTGTGTGTATGTGTTGGGGGGGGGGGGCGGAGGGGGAGGTGGAATTGACAAAAGTTAAGCAAATGGGCAATTGTAGTATAAGTGTGAAGTTATCCACTTTGACAGGAAAGTCAGGATGGCAGAGTACTATCTTACTGGTGATGGGATTTGGAAATGTTGGTATGCGAAGGGACCTGCATGGCCTTGTATACCATTCTTTCAAAGGAAGCATGCAGGTACGGCAAGGAAGACAAATGGAACATTGTCCGTTATCGCAAAAGGGCTTTTCAGCACAGGAGCAGGGAGGCAAACGTGAGGACTGCAGATGCTGGAAACCAGAGTTCAGATCAGAGTGGTGCTGGAAAAGCACAGCAGGTCAGGCAGCATCCGAGGAGCAGGAAAATTGACGTTTTGGCAAAAGCCCTTCATCAGGAATAGAGGCAGGGAGCCTGCAGAGTGGAGAGATAAATGGGGGTTGGGGGGGGGGGGTGGGAGGGGGGAAAGTAGCATAGAGTACAATAGGTGAATGGGGGTGGGGATGGAGGTGATAGGTCAGAGAGGAGGGTGGGGGGAGGTAGCAAAGAGTACAATAGGTGAATGGGGGTGGGTTGGAGGTGATAGGTCAAAGGGGAGGGTGGGGGAAGGTAGCAAAGAGTACAATGGGTGGATGGGGATGGGGATGGAGGTGATAGGTCAGAGGGGAGGGTTAAGCGGATAGGTGGGAAGGGAGATTGGCAGGTAGGACAGGTCATGGGGATGGTGCTGAGCTGGAAGGTTGGAGCTGGGGTGAGGTGCGGGGTAGGGGAAATGAGGAAACTGGTGAAACCCACAAGAGCAAGGAGGTCTGACAGCAGGCATGCAGCGCTTGGTGAGACCACACCTGGAGTCTGCGCAGTTTTGGGCTCCTTCGCTAAGAAACGGTGTCCTTGGCACAGGCAAACAGGAAACACTTGTATTAGGGAAGTCCAAACTGAGGGAAAAGGTTATTCTCTTCCTTGAACAGGGATGGAACTCCGGCTGCTGGCTTCCAAGTTTCACTTTTGAGATCAGATTCCCTACAGTGTGGAAACAGGCCCTTCGGCCCAACCAGTCCATACTGACCCTCTGAAGAGTAACCCACCCAGACCCATCTCCCTTTGATTCATGCACCTGACACAGCAGGCAAGTTAGCACGGCCAATTCACCTGATCTGCATATCTTTGGACTGTGGGAGGAAACCAACGCAGGCACGAGCAGAATGTGTAAACTCCACACATACAGTCACCCAAGGCTGGAATTGAACCTGGGAACCTGGTGCAGTGAGGCGGCAGTGCTAACCACTGAGCGGCTTTCATTAGCAGGGGGATTGAGTTTAAAAGCTGCGAGGTTATGCTGCAGCTCTATCGAGTCCTGGTTCGACCACACTTGGAATATTGTGTTCAGCTCTGGTCGCCTCTTGTAGGAAGGAGGTGGAAGTTTTAGAGAGGGTGCAGATGAGATTTCCCAGGATGCTGCCTGGACTTGAGGGAGATAGGGCTTTTCTCATTGGAAGGATGAACGGTGACTTGACAGAGCTGTACAAGATGAGGAGAGGCTTGGATAGAATGGATAGCCAGAGACTTTGTGGAGTTTGCACATTCTCCCCGTGTCTGCGTGGGTTTCCTCCGGGTGCTCCGGTTTCCTCCCATAGTCCAAAAATGTGCAGGTCAGGTGAATTGGCCATGCTAAATTGCCTGTAGTGTTAGGTGCAGGGGTAAATGTAGGAGAATGGGGTCCGGGCGGGTTGCGGGTCGGTGTGGACTTGTTGGGCCGAAAGGCCTGTTTCCACACTGTAATCTAATCATATCTTCTATGCGATGATGGAGGTGGAGCTTATAGAGAGGTTCATATGAATCCTAGATACTGACAGAGATCAACTGAGCCGACTTCTCTGGCCATGGGTTGGACACTCAATGGAAAAAGAAGAGAGAAACGCATTCATTTTAGATCGATCCTTGACGGTTTCCCAAAAAAACAAAAGCCGTGTCATCAACTTCAAAGGCTCATTTCAGTGGGTATGTGCAGTTCCAGACTCAGAGATCATCCGCCCCACTGGAAGCCCAGGGGTGAGAGCGGCCAGTGCAGCCCAAGGAAATCCCGCCAACTCTCCCACTTGGCTCAGTGTCAGGATGAACAGGGTTCGGCCCGGGATGTGACCGGCAGCGGCGATAACGGCAGAATCCAAATTACGGCAGTCACTCGTGCACTCGCTGGTGCATCAGCAAGTTGGAGGACTGCGCGAATCCCTTCCCACACACGGAGCAGGCGAACGGCCGCTCCCCGGTGTGAATGCGCTGGTGTCTCCGCAGGCTGGACACTGTTCGGAACCTCTTCGTGCAGCGGGAGCAGCCGTACGGTCTCTCCTCGGTGTGAATCCTCTGGTGGACCATCAGGTCCTCAGCTGTTTTGAAGCTACCCCCGCAGTCGGGGCATTTGAACGGCCTTTCGTTGGTGTGGCTGCTGTGGTGCCTCAGCACGCTGGACGACTGGCTGAATCCCTTCCCACACGTGGAGCAGGTGAAGGGGCACTCCCCGGTGTGGACCCGCCGGTGTCGCACCAAGTCGGAAAACTGGGTGAAGCCCTTCCCACATTCGGAGCAAGCGAACGGCCGCTTCCCGGTGTGGTCCCGCTGGTGCCTCAGCAGGGTGGACGAGTGAGCGAACCTCTTCCCGCAGGCGGGACAGGTGAAGGGCCTCTCCCCGGTGTGAACCCGCTGGTGCGTCAGCAGGTCCGAGGACTGAGTGAAGCCCTTCCCGCACACTGTGCAGGCGAAGGGTCTCTCCTCGACGTGAACGCGCCGATGTCGCAGCAGCACGGACGACTGAGTGAAGCCCTTCCCGCACTCGGAGCAGGTGAAGGGTCTCTCCCCGGTGTGGACCCGCTGGTGGGTCAGCAGGTGGCAGGACTGAGTGAAGCCCTTCCCGCACTTGGAGCAGGCGAACGGCTTCTGCTGCCTGTGAACCCGCTCGTGTCTCTTCAGCGTGGAGGAATCACTGAATCCTTTCCCACACTCAGGGCAGCTGAAGGGCCTCTCACCAGTGTGACTGCGTCGGTGTGTTTCCAACACCGATGGGGAGCGGAATCCCTTCCCACAGTCCTCACATTTCCACGGTTTCTTCATGGTGTGTGTGTCTGTGTCCCATGAACGTTCAGGTTAAATGATTGATGGAAACTTCATCTGCACACAGAACCGGCTCTTCCCCTTGGGGAACAACGCAATTCAACTTCAGGCTGTGGAACTGCTTCTGTTTCTTTGCACAGTCAATGCACGGAAGCACTCTCACTCAGTTATATCTCCTGTTTTTCCAGTTCCTGATGCTTTATAACGACTGGAGTTGGCTAAACACCACTTTGTTTATTGATTCACAGACTGGTGATAGTCACATCCGGATGAATTAAGTGATTCAGTCTGATCTTGACTTGGCCTTTGACTTGACATGTATGTCTGCAGATCCTCCCCTTCCAATTTACTGTAAAAGGAGTTTACAAAAGTTAGGATTGACAGTAGAGGAAATCAATTCAGAACAGATAATTCTAATTTCTTTTTTTTCTCTGTTCATCTCCAAACACCATGTGCAATCTTCCCACACTCTACTCAGGCTGGTTGACACTTAACACGTCCTTTCTGAAAATCTTCACCCTACATATATGTACGTATTAGTGGATCTTAAAAAAAAATCTGTTATATACAGTACACTATTTCTGATTAGAAATACTGCCAGACGTTCAGTGGTCATGACCTGACATCAGCGCCAACGAGCAAGGTGAAAGCAAAGACAATCCATGAAATCAAACTGAAATTGTGTGTGCACTGATGTAAAACTCTTGCAAGGCTATGGGGATATAGTGAGATCATGGAACCTATTGGACTGCTACACAGAGTTAGTTAAAAATCACACAACACCAGGTTATAGTCTAACAGGTTTATTTGGACGTACTAGCTTTCAGAGTGCTGCTCCTTTGTCAGGATGCTAGTGGATTAGGTTCATCGGACACAGAATTTATAGTAAAAGGTCATAGTGTGATACAACTGATGTGATGTATTGAACAAACCTAGATTGCAGTTGAGCCTTTCATCTTTTAGACTGGGTTGCAGGTTTCAGTTCATTGCTACGTAAATCCAGAACTTCTTTCAAGTCACATTCCCGAGATAACTGAAGATTTTAGCAAAAAAGTTAACATCTCAGCTCAGACAATGCATTAAAGGTGTCCTGAGCTGAGATGTCACTTTTTTTCCAATAAAACTTTAAGTTATCTCAGGAACATGACTTGAAAGAAGTTCTGGGATTTACATATTAAGGAATCGAAACCTGCAACACATTCTAAGAGATGAAAGATATACAGTTCAATATGTCGCATTGGTTGTATAACACTGTGATCTTTTGTTATAAATTCTGTGTCCTATGATGCTGCCCCACTAGTTGCAGCAGCGCTCCGAAAGCTAGTGCTTCCAACTAAACCTGTTGGATTTGTGTGATTTTTAACGTTGTCCACCCAGTCCAACAGTGGCACCCCCATACCATGTCCACAGAGTTAGTGTGTACTCAAACTGCTGAATGGATTCCTATGCCATATTGAATCAATCCAGAAATATATATTGTACCTACAGCACTGTATTGTAAGACTAGAAAGAATTGTGAATAAAGTTTAAAGAACTATAGGCAATATATTAAATACGTACCAAGGAACAATATTAGATATACCTTGAGTCTTACATAAATTTACTGTCCCTTTAAAATTAAGCCTTTTCTTGGGAAGCCATCCCTTTAATTGTGAACATTAGGATACAGTCCACCCTTTTAACCAGAAAAATAAATGTGCCAAGCCAAGGCAGTAAAGAGTGACAATACGTTTAACAGAGAGAGCCCTGAATAGGAACAGAAATGCCAAGCCTGTCACTTAAGTTGGCCATGGCTGATCAAACACTTCAAAACCTTGCATCCACAGTATCCATTTAACTCTTTATGCCATTAGTATTAAGAACTCCGTTAACCTTTCCTCGAAACACCCTTAAAGACCGAGCTTCCACAGATCTCAGAGTTAAAATGAAAATCTCCACGTTTTGATCTTAAACGGCATGCTGATAAGTTTTAAAATTCTGCCACATGTTTCTTGACTCTCTGGCCAGGGGAAACACCTTACCTGCGTTTAGCCTGTCTGTTCCATGAAGCACTTGGCAAGTCACCATTGACCACCTTTGCTTCTTTGACAGTCCTGAAAATTCAGGCCCAGTTTGCAGAACTAACCAGTGCAAAATCTGCCCGTCCCCTGCATTTACTTCCTATGACACAAGTGGCCAGTTTCTCCCCTCCTTCCCAGCCTCCCAGGGCGAGAAGAGAAATAAAAAATGTTACATCAATTTGCACCCAGAGGTTGCCCAGAAGAGGCAGTTCTCCTCTGGAAGCTCATTGGGCATTGAGACGCATTGTGACGATTTCCTTTGGGGGCGGGGAACGACTCGAGCAGCCAATAGAGGGACGGCAGCGGTAGGGCGGTGACGTCCTCGGATCCCAAGGCTGGAGGCGAAGCGGACTGCGACGGAGCCCCGCCCCCTCCACCCATTGTTTCCCCTTCCTTTTCCACGTGCTCGCCGAGACAAAGGTTTCCAGGGCAACCGGCTCGAGCCTGCGCAAGACGCCGCTCGGTGTCCGATCCCACCCCAGCCCCGGCGTCGGCCGCTCCAAAGCGAGGCAGATCGTGCCCTGCAGCTGGCGACTGGTGTACTGCGCCTGCTCCGGACAGTGGGCCCGCAATGCGCCTGCGCGGATCTGCAGATGAGGGAGTAACAATATCATGAACTATCCCTTGCATTTTCCTCCAGGTCATACGATTTGATGCACAGGGAGTTGGGGGAGGAGAATGTTGTAAACACTCTTCCCTGCATTCCCCCCCAGGTCAGGGGGGGTTGGTTGCAAAGGGAGTGGGGGAGGAGAATGTTATAAATCCTCTTCTTAGCATTTCCCCCCCCCCCCAGCTCAGGGGTTTGCAGAGGGAGTAGGGGAGGAGAATGTTGTAAACCCTCTTCCCTGCATTTCCCCCCAGGTCGGGGGGGGGGGGGGGGTTGGTTGCAGAGGGAGTGGGGGGAGGAGAATGTTATAAACCCTCTCCCTAGCATTTTCCTCCCAGGTCAGGGGGGTTGGTTGCAGAGGGAGGAGGGGAGGAGAATGTTGTAAACTCTTTCTTGTATTCCCCCCTCCCCGCCCCAGGTCATACAGTTTGGTTGCACGGAGTTCATGAACTCCTTATTGCAAGATCTTAAAAAAGAGGGAGGTTTTCTCAAGGGGGAACCCCCAATAAAGAACCAGGCCACGACTTTGATGAATACGATGAGCCTTTGACTGAGGAAGGATTTGCCTGTTCTGTGAGAAAATGTTTCAGATGTTCCGTGTGACTGAAGAGGTGCTGAGAGACTGGAGAAGCACCCCTGTCCCGTTCTCCTAAATAGGAGTGTTCCAGCAAAGTACGTGAACCAGTTCTGGAGTTTGAACAAACATTGCACCATCACAGCAGAGAGCGTCTGTTTGTATGCGCCCAGTGCGTGGACGATGTTTCTCATAATTGTCCAATTCGGAGAACGACATCAGCACGATGGAGAAGCCATGGAAATGTGAGGATTGTGGTAAAGGATTCGACTACCCATCCCTACTGGAAAACCATCGACGCAGTCACACTGGTGAGAAACCATACACCTGCTCGGTCTGCGAGAAAGCATTTAGTCAGTTATCCTGCCTCCAGTCTCACCAACAAACTCACACCGAGGAGAGGCCGTTCAAGTGCGCTTCTTGCGGAAAGCGGTTCAGGTCTTCATCCAACCTCACTGCACACCAGCGTGTTCACACAGGGGAGAGACCGTTCACCTGCTCCGAGTGTGGGAAAGGATTCACTCGGTCCTCCCATTTGCTCGAACACCAACAAACACACACGGAGGAGAGACCTTTCAGCTGTGCGAGTTGTGGGAAAACGTTCAGGTCTTCACCCAACCTTATAGCTCATCAACGGGTTCATACTGGGGAGAGATGCTTCATTTGCTCTGTGTGTGGGAAGGCGTACACTCATCCATCCAACCTTCTGATACACCAGCGAATTCACACAGGGGAGAGGCCGTTCATGTGCTCTGTGTGTGGAAGGAGTTTCATAAAGTCTTTTAACCTGGTAATACACCAGCGAACTCACACTGGGGAGAAACCATTTGTCTGTTGTGTGTGTGGGAAGGGTTTCAGTCAGCCATCAAACCTGCTGACACACCAGCGTGTTCACAAATGATAGCTGGGGTTAGATCCTGCTGTTAATCACGTTAACAACTCCTAGAAGAATCTGGAGTTTAGTATTCTGTAAATATCATTGATTTTTGTGGCTGCAGTTTGAAAATTTAAAACACCAGGTTCTAGTCCAATAGGTTTAATTGAAAGCATTAGCTTTCGGAGCGCTGCTCCTTCAGCAGGTGGTTGTGGAGTATACAATTGTAAGATACAGAATTTATAGCAAATGTTTACACCGTGATGCAACTGAAATTACACATTGAAAAATACCTTGATTGTTTAAGTCTCTCATCTGTTAGAATGACCATGTTAGTTTCTCTTCTTTCATATGTAAATCACAAAACTTCTTTTTAAAAGTTACATTCTGAACTTTTAACAATTGGTGTCAGCCCAGACTTCAAATTGGTTTGAAAAGTTATCTGTGAAGCTCACCCTTAATTTCACTGAATCCCTCCCAGTGAGTGGAAGCAAGCCATTTGGACCATGAAGTCCACATCGACCCTCTGAAAAGCAGCCCATCATCACCCACCCCCACCCCCAACCCCCTCAACCCAACCCAACCCACCCCACTCTTTTAACCCTGCATTTCTCATAGCCAATCTACCCAACCTGCACATTTCTGGACTGTGGGAAGAAACTGGAGTACCTGGAAGAAATGCATACAGACACGGGGGAGAATGTGCAAACTCCACACAGTCAGTCATAGAGATGTATAGCATGGAAACAGACCCTTTGGCCCAACCCATTTTTCCACGTATGGAGTCAGCTATTATGAGGGGGCATAGCTTTAAATTAAGGGGTGGTAGGTATAGGACAGATGTTAGGGGTAGATTCTTTACTCAGCGAGTCGTGAGTTCATGGAATGCCCTGCCAGTAGCAGTGGTGGACTCTCCCTCTTTATGGGCATTTAAACGGGCATCGGATAGGCATATGGAGGATAGTGGGCTAGTGTAGGTTAGGTGGGCTTGGATCGGTGCAACATCGAGGGCCAAAGGGCCTGTACTGCGCTGTATTTTTCTATGTTCTATGTTCTAGTCCCACCTGCCAGAACCTTGCCCATATCCCTCCAAACCCTTCCGATTCATATACCCATCCAAATGCCTTTTAAATGTTACAATTGTACCAGCCTCCACCACTTTCTTTGGCAGCTCATTCCATACACATACCACCTTCTGTGTGAAAAAGTTGTCCCGTAGTTCTCTTTTATATCTTTCCCCTCTCACCCTAAACCTATGCCCTCTAGTTCTGGACTCCCCGAGCCCAGGGAAAATACTTTGCCTATTTACCCTACCCATGCCCCTCATAATTTTGTAAACCTCCATAAGGTCACCCCTCGGCCTCCGACGCTCCAGGGAAAACAGCCCCACCCTGTTCAGCCTCTCCGTTTGGCTCAAATCCTCCAACCCTGGCAACATCCTTGTAAATAGTTTCTGAACCCTTTCAAGTTTCACAACATCTTTCCGATAGGAAGGAGACCAGAAATAGAACATAGAAAAACATAGAACATAGAAAAATACAGCGCAGTACAGGCCCTTCGGCCCTCGATGTTGCGCCGACCGAAGCCTACCTAACCTACACTAGCCCAACAACCTCCATATGCTTGTCCAATGCCCGCTTAAATGACCATAAAGAGGGAGAGTCCACCACTGCTACTGGCAGGGCATTCCATGAACTCACAACCCGCTGAGTAAAAAAATCTACCCCTAACATCTGTCCTATACCTACCACCCCTTAATTTAAAGCTGTGTCCCCTGGTAACAGCTGACTTCATTAGCGGAAAAAGGTTGTCACTGTCAACCCTATCTAAACCCCTAATCATCTTGTACATCTCTATCAAATCTCCCCTAAACCTTCTTTTCTCCAATGAGAACAGCCCCAAGTGCCTCAGCCTTTCCTCATATGATCTTCCTACCATACCAGGCAACATCCTGGTAAACCTCCTCTGCACTCGTTCCAATGCCTCCACATCCTTCCTATAATATGGCGACCAAAACTGCACACAATACTCCAGATGAGGCCGCACCAGTGTCTTATACAACTCCAACATGACCTCAGGACTCCGGAACTCAATTCCTCTACCAATAAAGCCCAGTACACCATATGCCTTCTTCACAGCACTATTTACCTGGGTGGCAACTTTCAAAGATCTGTCTACATGGACACCAAGATCCCTCTGCTCATCCACACTACCAAGTAGTCTACCATTAGCCCAGTAATCCATCTTCTTGTTACTCCTACCAAAGTGAATGACTTCACACTTAGCTACATTGAATTCCATTTGCCACCTTACTGCCCAGCTCTGCAACTTATCTACATCCCGCTGTAACCTGCCACATCCTTTTTCGCTGTCCACAACTCCACCGACTTTCGTGTCATCCGCAAACTTGCTCACCCAGCCTTCAAGCCCCTCCTCCAAGTCATTTATAAAAATGACAAACAGCAATGGTCCCAAAACAGATCCTTGTGGAACACCGCTAGTAACTGTGCTCCAAGATGAACCTATACCATCAACTACTACCCTCTGTCTCCTTCCAGCCAGCCAATTCCTAATCCAAACCTCTAATGCACCCTCAATGCCATACCTCCGTAGTTTTTGCAGTAGCTTACCATGGGGTACCTTATCAAACGCCTTGCTAAAATCCATATGCACCACATCTACTGCTTTACCCTCGTCCACTTCCTTGGTCACCTTCTCAAAGAATTCAATAAGGTTTGTGAGGCACGACCTGCCCTTCACAAAACCATGCTGACTATCCTTGATCACATTATTCCTATCCAGATGTTCATAAATCCTATCCCTTACAATTCTCTCTAAGACTTTGCCCACAACAGAAGTGAGACTCACTGGCCTATAGTTACTCGGGCTATCCCTGCTCCCCTTCTTGAACAAGGGGACCACATTCGCTATCCTCCAGTCTTCTGGCACTATTCCCGTAGACAACAATGACATAAAAATCAAGGCCAATGGCTCTGCTATCTCCTCCCTAGCTTCCCAGAGGATCCTAGGATAAATGCCATCAGGCCCAGGGGACTTATCTATTTTCATCCTTTCCAGAATTTCCAACACCTCTTCCCTACATACCTCAAAGCCGTCCATTCTAATTAATTGTGACTCAGTATTCACATCGGCAACAATGTCCTGTTCCTGAGTGAATACTGACGAAAGGTATTGATTTAGTGTCTCACTGATCTCCTCCGCCTCCACACACAACTTCCCACTACTATCCTTGACTGGACCGATACCTACCCTAGTCATCCTTTGCTTCCTGACATACCTATAGAAGGCCTTTGGGTTTTCCCTAATCCTACCAACTAAGGACTTTTCATGTCCCCTTCTCGCTGCTCTTAGCTCTCTCTTTAGATCCTTCCTGGCTACCTTATAACTCTCAATCGCCCCAACTGAACCTTCACGCCTCATCTTTACACAGGCCGCTCTCTTCCCTTTCACAAGGGATTCCAATTCCTTATTAAACCACGGCTCCCTCACAAGACCCTTTACTCCCTGCCTGACTGGTACATACTTATCAAGGACACCCATTAGCTGTTCCTTGAACAATCTCCACATATCATTTGTGTTCTTCCCTTGAAGCCTATTTTTCCAATCCGTGCATCCTAAGTCATGCCTCACCGCATCATAATTTCCCTGCCCCCAGCTATAACTCTTGCCCTGCAGTGCACACTTATCCCTCTCCATCACTAGAGTAAAAGTCACCGAATTGTGGTCACTGCCCCCGAAGTGCTCACCTACCTCCAAGTCTAACACCTGGCCTGGTTCATTACCTAGAACCAAATCCAGTATAGCCTCACCTCTGTTGGCCTGTCTACATATTGTGTCAGGAAACCCTCCTGCACACATTGGACAAACACCGACCCATCTAACGAACTCGAGCTATAGCTTTCCCAGTCAATATCTGGGAAGTTAAAGTCCCCCATAACAACCACCCTGCTACTTTCACTCTTCTCCTGAATCATCCTCGCAATACTTTCCTCTACTTCTCTCGGACTATTAGGAGGCCTGTAGAAAACTCCTAACAGGGTGACCACACCTTTCCTATTTCTAACCTCTGCCCAAACTACCTCAGATGGCAAGTCTTCCTTCATCACCCTTTTTACTGCCGTAATACTATCCTTGACAAGCAATGCCACACCTCCCCCTCTTTTACCCCCATCTCTGACCCTACTAAAACATTTAAACCCTGGAACCTGCAACAGCCATTCCTGTCCCTGTTCTACCCACGTCTCTGTAATGGCCACAACATCGAAGTCCCAGGTACCAACCCATGCTGCAAGCTCACCTACCTTATTTCTTATACTTCTGGCATTAAAGTATACACACTTCAAGCCACCTTTCTGTTTACAGGCACCCTCCTTCGAGATCGATGCCATGTTCCTAACCTACCTACACTCAAGGTCCTGTACCCTAAAGCTACAGTCCAGGTTCCCATGCCCCTGCAGAGTTAGTTTAAACCCTCCCAAAGAGTACTAGCAAACCTCCCCCCAAGGATACTGGTGCCCCTCAGGTTCAGGTGTAGACCATCCTGTTTATAGAGGTCCCACCTTCCCCAGAAAGAACTCCAGTTATCCAAATACCGGAATCCCTCTCTCCTGCACCACCCCTGTAGCCACGCATTTAACTCCTCTCTCTCCCTATTCCTCGACTCTCTATCACGTGGCACGGGTAACAAACCAGAGACAACAACTCTGTTCGTTCTAGCTCTAAGCTTCCAACCTAGCTCCCTGAAAGCCTGTCTAACATCCTCACCCCTCTTCCTACCTATGTCGTTGGTGCCAACGTGGACCACGATCTGGAGCTGCTCCCCCTCCCCCTTAAGGACCCGGAAAACAGATCAGAGACATCACGTACCCTTGCAATATTCCAACAGTGGCCTAACCAATGTCCAATATAGGTGCAACATAACCTCCCAAC
The DNA here is from genome assembly GCF_047496795.1 of Chiloscyllium punctatum. Classification (NCBI taxonomy): domain Eukaryota; kingdom Metazoa; phylum Chordata; class Chondrichthyes; order Orectolobiformes; family Hemiscylliidae; genus Chiloscyllium; species Chiloscyllium punctatum. Next base: position 47,623,078 of record NC_092774.1, on the reverse strand, counting down.
TCCTGTACTCAATACTCTGACCAATAGGAATTGATCCTGGGTCCTTGGCAGTGTGAGGCAGCAGTGCTGCCTGAATTTCAACCCATCTGGTTCATTAATGCTGTTTATAGAAGGAAATTTGCAGTCTTTTCATAGTCTGGTCTGCACGTGACTCTGGATCCACAGCAAGGTGTTTTGAGTCTTATTTACCTTTGAATTGGTCAAGCATTCACTGAGGAATGAACAACATGTATCAGATCTGACAGCGGTATCCCAACCCATGAAAGACAAACATTTTGAAAAATGCTTCAACAAAAACCCGTGCAATAAAATTATGAATTTATATTTCAATCTGAAATTGGTTTTCGGTGCAATTTTTACAAGTTAGCCGAAGAGATTTGGGCTTTGCTGGCTAGACCAGCATTCATTGTGCATCCCTAATTGTCTGGTGGTGATGGGCTGTGTCCGTGAATTGCTGCAGTCCTTGAGGGGGAGGGAGACCCACAGTGAGGAACGCAAAGGAATTTCAGGATTTTCTGCCTGTGCGGTGAAGGAACAGCGCTATATTTCCAAATCGGGACGGTTTGTTTCAAAACCGACCTGATGCACAGCATTGGCACAACTGATAGAAGGCTGCCTCAGTTGAAAGTAGAGAGAGAGAGAGAGAGAGAGAAAGTGAGGACTGCAGATGCTGGAGGTCAGAGTCCATAAGTGTGGTGCTGGAAAACACAGTAGGTCAGGCAGTGTCTGAGCAGCAGGAGAGTTGACATTTCGGGCATAAGCCCTTCATCCTGACTCTCCTGCTCCTCAGATGCTGCCTGACCTGCTGTGTTTTTCCAGCGCCGCACTTATCAACTCACTTGCAAGGAGCCAAGAGAATGATGCTGTGGACCGGGAGGTACTGTGCAAATTAACACTGGACCCGTCGATGTCAAGTAATTCAATTTGGCCACGAAGTCGACATGCTGTGATGGGATCGAGAGGGTGCTCGGTCCAACTGTCACCAAAACTGCCTCCCTGATATCAGCAGATGGTGAAGTCCTCACTGACAGCAGTAAGCAGCGAGTGAACAGTGCTCCTGAGTTGGACACCTCGCAGTCTCTGTCTGATGCTGTTCTGCAGCTTCCTGTCACTGTTATATCACATAAGCAACCCTCATCACTTACCACTCGAAAAGGCCGTTGATTCCCGAGCAAGCGGAAAGACACTGGAATGCCCAAAGCTCGGTCCAACCAACCTACTCAAGCACAGAAACTCCGATCGACGGTCACATTTTCATCACCTCCTTTGCTGGGCGGTGTGGTTTAGATTAGATTCCTTACAGTCTGGAAACAGGCCCTTCGGCCCAACCAGTCCACACCGACCATCTGAAGAGTAACCCCGCCCCCAGACCCATTTCCCTCTGACTAATGTGGCTAAATTGGCAATTTAGCACGGCCAATTCACCTGACCTGTACATCTTCGGATTGTAGGAGGAAACCAGAGCACTCGGAGGAAACCTACTCCGACACAAGGGGGAAGAATGTGCAAACTCCACACAGACAGTCGTCCGAGGCTGGAATCGAACCTGGGACCCTGCTGCTGTGAGGCAGCAGTGCTAACCACTGAGCCACTGTGCCGCAGAGGACTAGCCTGATGCTAAAGTAATCGCAGCTTATTAAAAAAAAACCCAAGAGGAGATTGCAATAACCACAGTGCAATTTCACTCAGCACGATGAGGAAGGCATGTGACACGGTCAGATTCAAAACTGTTTATTATCTCCTGTGCAGTTTCTGTGGTGATGGATTGACAATGGGGCACGATTGTCTCCATATGCCAGCTGCAAGGGAAATGCCCAATTGGTATCTAGTTTAAAATTGTGCCAGCTTCTGTTCTGAGAAGAGAAAAAAAAATACTGAGTGGGAGTAAATTTTAATGATGATTAGATTGCCTACAGTGTGGAAACAGGCCCTTCGGCCCAACCAGTCCACACCGACCCTCCCTAGAGTAACCCACCCAGACCCATCTCCCTTTGACTAATGCACCTAACGCTATAGGCAATTTAGCATGGCCAATTCACCTGGCCTGCACATCTTTGGGTTGTGGGAGGAAACCCACACCGACACGGGGCGAATATGCAAACTCCACACAGTCGCCCAAGGCTAGAATCAAACCTGGGACCTGTGGGACAGCAGTGCTAACCACTGATCTACCATGTGTGACAACTTGTTTGTAAAAGCAGCACAGGGTGTGATTCCCTGAAGGTAATTACAGAACTGAGGTCATAATCTGGAGCTCAGAAGCTGTGGGAAGCCCCCATTCTCTTTAATTCTTTCTGATTTGAGAAGTTTAAAGCTTACCTATAAAAGCAAATCTTGGTGGAGTCTTAGCTTCCAACAGTCCTATTAGAGAACTTTGGGGGGAAAAAAAAAATCAAAATAACTGACTAACCTTGGGCAAAGCTGAGAAAATGCCAAAAGCAAGCAACCGCGAAACTGGTATTTGGATTTTTGACCTCAAGTTGGCATGATCGTGAACATTTGCGAAACCTTTCACTGCCTTTTTGAAAACAGGTCAAAAAATGAACCCTGTCTGCAGACAGCACAATGACGATTTAAACAAAGGACTTTGCCCTTTTAGAAATCTGGCTTTGTCCCATTCCCCATCTTTCAAGACTAGATGTTCAAGAAGAGGAGATACTGGAGTTAATTTCAAACTGACTGCAAGTACCTCTGCTGCTGATCTACACACAGTAGAAGATGTCGGAGCAGAAATAAATCATTCAGTCCGTCGGGTCTGAATGAGATCAAGGCTAATCTGATAATCCTCCACTTCCCTGCCTGATCAAAAATCTATCTCAGACTTGAATATACTTAACAACATGGCCTCAGCAGCCCTCTTCAGTAAAGAATTGCACAGATTCACACCTTCTGAAAAAAAAAAGAATCCCTCCATTCTCTCTGCTTTGAACGTGTGACCCCTTATTCTGAGACCCCTTTTGTGCGAGACTCTGCCGTAAGGGGGGAGCAGATAATCCCACCAGATAATGAGAATATTGAATCACTCAGCAATATTCCTCCAGGGCTCTTGAATGTGATTGAACAGGATCAATAGGATGCCCCACTTAGAATAAAAAAAGACAGAAAAATCACAAAAGCATTTGGGAATTGAAGCAACTCCCTTAATCTAGTTCAGTGGAATGTATTGACTGGGCAGCAGGGTGGTGCAGTGGTGGGCACTGTTACCTTACAGTACCAGGCACTCAGATCCAATTCCAAGCTTGGGTGGTCGTCTGTGGGGGAGTTTGCACATTTACTCTGAAGAGATCGTCTGCGTGGGTTTCTGCTGGGTGCTCTAGTTTCCTCCCACAGTTCAAGTATGTGCAGGCTCGGTGGATTGGCCATGGCAAATTGCCCCAGCATGTCCAGGGATATGCAGGCTTGGCAGATTAGCCATGCCAAATGATTAGATTGCCTGCAGTACTGAAACAGGTCAACACCAACCCTCTGAAGAGTAACCCACCCAGACCCATTTCCCTCTGACTAATGCACCTAACACTATGGGCAATTTAGCACGTAGCACTGTATGAATTCAATGGTTCCACGTATACATCAACAATAACATTCCCATCCCAATGTTGGGAGAGCTGCAAGAATCACTATTTATTACCTTCATTAAAATCTTAACTTTGTTGAACACTGTAGGAATAGTGCTCCCTCTTCTGAATAAATGCAGGGTTGGGGGAACAGGATGCTGTGTGGAGAGTCACTGCAGACTGGATGGGCCAATTGGCCTCTTACTGCACTGTAGGGATTCACGGGTTCCACTTATATATTAATAATAACATTCCCATCCCAATGTTGGGAGAGCTGCAAGATTCACTATTTAATTGGGGGCGGCACAGTGGTTAGCACTGCTGCCTCACAGCGCCAGGGACCCGGGTTCAATTCCCACCTCGGACAACTGTCTGTGTGGAGTTTGCACATTCTCCCTGTGTCTGCGTGGGTTTCCTCCGGGTGCTCCGGTTTCCTCCCACAGTCCAAAGATGTGCAGGTTAGGTGAATTGGCTATGCTAAATTGCTCGTAGTGTTAGGTGTAGTCAGGGGTAAACGTAGGGGAATGGGTCTGGGTGGGTTGCTTTTCGGAGGGTCGGTGTGAACTTGTTGGGCTGAAGGGCTCGTTTCCACACTGTAGGGAATCTAACCTAAAAATACCTTCAATAAAATCTTATCTTTGTCGAACATTATAGGAATAGTGCTCCCTCTTATGAAGAGAGCGCCCGGAGTCGGCAACTGAGGCCTGTTACCACGTACATAACAAAGAATGTGAAACATGGAGAGTGACAGTGAAGGGGAAGGGGGAATCCCATGCTTCATGTGTGAAAGAAACAACATGTTTTCCGTTTGTCCAGTCTGGGATCAGTAAACAGTTCTCGCCTGTTACCCTCATCTGTGTTTTCTGCCTCTTCTGTATCATCTTGAAATTCTTGCTTCTTAATAAAATGTTTTGAGATCACCTATGACTTGAACATCTTCTCTGGCTAATCCCAGACCCAAGTCTAACACTAGTGCACGAGAGTGACCGAACGTCTGTGAACTGAAATAATCCAGCGTGTCAGTCACAGCTTAATGGTTGCATTCCCATCTTTGAGTGACAAGGGTTGACATTCATATCCAGAAGCGTGAGCAGAAAATCCAGGTTGATATTCCATTGCAGTACTGAGGGGGCAATGCACTGTCAGATGCTCCATCTTCCTGGCGCAAAGGAAGATGGCTGTGGTTGTGAAGGATCGGTCATCTCAGCTCCAGGACATCCCTGCAGGAGTCCCTCAGGGTAGTGCCCCAGGCCCAACAATCTTCAGCTGCTTCATCAATGACCTTCCCTCAATCATAAAAGTCAGAAGTGGGCATGTTCTCCTATGGTTGCACAGTGTTCAGCACCATTCCCGACCCCTCAGATACTGAAGCAGTCTGTGCTCAAATGCAACAAGATCTGGACAATATCCAGGCTTGGGCAGACAAGTGGCAAGTAACAGTCACACCACCCAAATGCCAGACAATGACCATCACCAATAAGAGACACTCTAACCACTGCCCCTTGACATTCAACGGTATTACCATCACTGTACCCCCCCCCACTGTCAACATTGTTTGGGTTTCCATTGACCAGAAACTCAACTGGACTCACCACATAAACACAGTGGCTACAAGAGCAGGTCAGAGACTAGGGATACTGTGGCGAGTAACTCGTCTCCTGACACCCCAAAGTCCGAACACCATCTACAAGGCACAAGTCAGGAGTGGGATGGAATACTCCCCACTTGCCTGGATGGAGCAGCCCCAACAACACTCAAGAAACTTGACGCCATTCAGGACAAAGCAACCCGCTTGACTGGCACCACATCTGCCAACATTCAATCTCTTCACCACCGGGGCTCAGTAGCAGCAGTGGGTACTATCTACAAGATGCACTGCTGAAATTCACTTCAGATCCTTAGACAGCCACTTCCAAACCCACGACCGCTTCCATCGAGAAGGGCAAGGGCAGCAGTTACTTGGGAACCCCACCACCTGCAAGTTCCCCTCCCAAGCCACTCACCATCCTGACTTGGAAATATACCGCTGTTCCTTCACAATCATTGGGTCAAAATCCTGGAATTCCCTCCCTACTGGCATTGTGGGTTAACCCACAGCAAGTGGACTGCAGCCGTTTAAGAAGGCTGGTCAATGCTGGCCAGTCAGTGATGCCCAACTCCCACAAATGAATAAAAAAAGAACTGTCAGATGAAAGCTCCAACTCAAGCTACAGGTGGGCCCTCGAAGATGGATGGGAAAGTTCTCATGAGGTTATTGTGAAGGGTCGGCGGGTTTTGCTGGTGAACTGTTCTACACTCATCCCTCAAGAACCATCAATGAACCAATGGACTGGGCAGCAGATTAACAGCTTTGGGCGACTGTCTATGAGGAGTTTGCACATTCTCCCAGTGTCTGCTTGGGTCCCCTCTGGGTGCTCTGGTTTCCTCTCTCAGCCCAAAGATGTGCACTTTCGGTGGATTGGCCATAGTAAGTGTGAGGGGTGGGGATGGGGGGAGGTGTGGGTAGAAAACGCTGCATCTGGGTGGGATACTCGTCAGAGAGTTGTTGCAGACTTGACGGGCCAAGTGACCTCTTTTCCACAATGTAGCGATGCTGACTGGAGAATCCATTTAGGCCCTTCGGCCCAACAAGCCCACACCGACCCTCCAAACAGCATCCCACCCAGACCCATTCCGCTAACCTATCCCTGTAACCTTGTGGCTAACGCACCTACTGTACACCCTCCCTGAACGCTATGGGTAATTTAGCATGGCAAACAAGAGCTCTCGGAGGAAACCCAGGTAGATGCAGGGGGAGAATGTCTGTATGTGTGGCGTTTGCACAGTCACCCGAGGCTGAAATCGAACGCTGTGCCTGGCGCTGTGAGGCAATGGTGCTAACCACTCTGCCACCTCTATAATCACATTTCTAAGTATGGGATCTTCCTGTGCATGTTTACTGTAGCATTTTCCTACGTTACATCAGAGGTTACAGTCTGAAGTGGTGGAAGGTGACTTACACTGCTGCCTCTCAGTGCGAGTGAGCTGGGTTCAATTCCAGCCTTGGGCGACTGTGGGGAGTTTGCATATTCTCCCCCTCGGGTCTGCGTGGGTTCCCTCCGGGTGCTCTGGTTCCATCCCAGAGTCCAAAGATGTGCAGGTTAGGGTGAATTGACCATGCTAAATTACCCAGAGTGTTCAGGAATGTGTAGGTTAGGTGCATTAGTCAGGGGTAAATGCAGAGTAATGAGGTAGGTGAATGGGTCTTGGGGTCAGTGTGGACTTGTTGGGACGAAGGGCCTGTTTCCACAAGATAGGGATTCTACGACTCTATAAAAAGTCTTACATCAAGAGGAGAAAGGAGCTAAAACATGAATCAATCAGTAACAGGACATCAGCCTCCCCGCAAGGTCTTGACAACTGTGCGTTTGACACAAAGCTGATTTATTTAATCTACATCCAGACTATTACACTTCAACCTTGGCAGAGTGACTATTTACATCAACAGAGACGAGTTCTCTTAGAATGAGGATGGTCAGGTTCTGGATGTGATTAACAGCAGCAACTTCAGCAGAACCCAGTCCCTGCTGTTTGTGTCTCAGCAGATCATCGCTGCTTTTAAAAGTCCCCCCAGAACATTTAAAAGGTTTTGCCTCAGCACAAACTCACTGAGAATGAACTGCTTCCGACGCACGAAACAGGTGAATAGTTTCACCCCAGCCGCCGGGTGGGTCAACAGATTCCTCGGACTTTGAAAGCTCATCTCAGAAAGTCAGCACATTTGAAGGGTCTTGAGTCAGAGTCAGTAAGTTGGTCCGTCGTTCGGCGACGACCACGTGAATTCTTTCCCACACTCGGGAGCACTGTCTCCCCAGTGTGACTGTGCCAAGGGATTTCAAACTCAGATCGGAATTGAATCCTTTCTCCCAGTCTTCACACTTCCCTGGTTTCTCCATGATGCAGCTGTCCTTGTGCCGCCCTCTCTCTCCAGACTGGATTGTCATTTGAAACCTTGTCTACACACATTTGGTTTCTCCCTGCTCCTTCCACAGTCAAAGGCCCCTCTTATTTCGGCTCTGATCGGTCGAGTGACTCCAGATCTCGATGTGATACTTGGTTTGAGTTTCCTGTCTGCAAATCATTCCCTGTGTAAAGAGTTGATGTTTACTAAGACTGTGAATCCAGCTTAGAAATTCAGAATAGACAACTCCAGTTTCTCTGAAATTCATTTCCTTTTTTTTAAACTCCCTCAAACCGATGGGGTAGTGAAATTAAGAAATCAAAACCAACAACAGATTTCCATTGAAAGCAAAGGAAACCTTCCTAACTAAAGCAGGATGTTATCGGCAGCGGCTGAGACAATTTGTATCCCGAGATCTCCTCCAGTTGTAGAAGAACACAACACACAAAAGCAGTTCCTAAGAAATGAGGTCGTTTTTGACTGATTTAAAAGTGGACAAATCGCCAAGGTGGGATGAACTGTATCCCATGCTGTCGTGGGAGATGAGGGAGGAAATTACAGGCGCCCTGACCCAAATTTTTAAATCATTTCTGGCCACAGGACTGGAGGATAGCTAATGCGGTTCCACTTAATAAGGAGGGTGATAGAGACAGACCAGGAACTAACATCGGTGGTAAGTAACGTAGTGGAGAAAAATATGGGGTGGCATGGTGGCTCAGTGGTTAGCACTGCTGCCTCACAACGCCAGGGATTCGGGTTCAATTCCAGCCTCGGGGAACTGTCTGGGTGGAGTTTGCACATTCTCCCCGTGTCTGCGTGGGTTTCCTCCGGGTGCTCCGGTTTCCTCCCACAACCTAAAGATGTGCAGGCTAGTGTGAATTGGCCGTGCTAAATTGCCCATAGGGGTAAATAGAGTGTAGTGGAACGGCTCTGGGTGAGTTACTCTTCGGAGGATCGGTGTGGACTTGTTGGGCTGAAGGGCCTGTTTCCACACTGTAGGGAATCTGTAATTCTAAGGGAAAAAAAAATTCTAATATAACTCCACAACTCTGTGGATGAGAATTGGGAGAGATGATAAGTACATTTGCTGATGATGGTAAGATTGGTAGGATGGTTGAGTGAAGAGTAAGGTGTCAGGTTACAGGAAAACAGGGTGGCACGGTGGCTTAGTGGTTAGCACTGCTGCCTCACAACGCCAGGGTCCCAGGTTCGATTCCAGCCTCAGGGCGACTGTCTGTGTGGAGTTTGCACATTCTCCCCACGTCTGTATGGGTCATCCAAAGATGTGCAGGTTAGGGTGAATTGGCCACGCTAAATTGCCCATAGGGGTAAATATAGGGTAGAGGAATGGGTCGGGGTGGGTTACTCTTCCGAGGATCGGTGTGGACTTGTTTCTACACTGTAGGGAATCTTTAAAAAAAATGCAGAAGAAAATTAACGTCCATTTGGAGAGGCAAGATTTAATTAGGGAGAGTTAACAATGCTGTCAGAGGGAGGTTATGCCTAACAGTGTGTGTTGAGGAGGTGACCAAGTGTTTGGACGAGAGTAGGGCAGGTAGAACATAGAGCAGTACAGCACAGGAATGTGCCAAACATGACGCTAAATTAAACCATTCCCTTCTGCTTTGCCTTGGACCATATCCCTCCATTCCCTGCACATTCATACACTTATCTCAAAGTCCCTTAAATGCCCTTATTGTATGTGCCCTCAACCAGCCCCACACTGACACTGCTTTCCAGTCTCCTACCACACTGTGTAAAAAACCTGCCCCTCCCGTCTCCTTTTCACTGTCCCTCTCTCACCTTCAATGCACTCCCCTGAGCATGGGACATTTCAACCCTGGGAAAACGACTCTGACTGCCAACCGTGTCTACGCGGCTCATCGTTTTCTTGACTCCTATCCAGTCTCCTCTCATTCCCTGCCACTCCAGAGAAAATAACCCGAGTTTTTCCAGCGTCTCAGGCCCTCTAATCCAGGCAGCATCCTGGTTCACCTTTTCGGCTCCCCTCCCCAAACCCTCCACATCCTTCCTGTAATGTGGACTGAATGCAGTATTCTCAGCAAAGTCTTCGAAAGCTGCACCATGATAACTAACAATAGACAATAGGCGCAGGAGTAGGCCATTCTGCCCTTCGAGCCAGCACCACCATTCATTATGATCATGGCTGATCATCCTCAATCAGTATCCTGTTCCTGCCTGATCCCCATAACCCTTGATTCCACCATCCTGAAGAGCTCTATCCAACTAATGTTTGTACTCGATTCGTCGACCAGTAAAGGCCTTCTTTCACCACCTTCCCTACCTGTGTTCCCAATTTCAGGGAGCTATCGACTTGAACCCGAAGATCCTTCCGTACATCAATGCTGTTCAGAGTCCTGCCATGAACTGTACCCTTTCCCTGAACGTTTCATCTTCCAAAGTGCAGCATCTCACACTTATCCGCATTGATCTCCATCTGCCATTTCTCGGCTGATATCTGCAACCGATCTACATTCTGATAACCTTCGACGCTAGCCACAGCTCCACCAATCTTTGCGTTGGCTGCAAACTGACTAGGCGAAAGTGAGGACTGCAGATGCTGGAGAGGAGTGTTGCTGGAAAAGCACAGCAGGTCAGACAGCATCCGAGGAGCAGGAAAATCGATGTTTCAG